>NC_050488.2:5486505-5789536 GCF_012460135.2 Molothrus ater | reverse complement strand
CTCTGAAAATTCTGGGAGAATTTTCTCAATTCTCCTTCCTCCTCAATGCTGTCCGTGCTGTGCTCCCCTGGCCACAGCCCAGTGCACCTGAGGGGGCTCAAAGGGGAGCCCAAGGTACCACACAAATATAATTTACAACATTTCCTCAGTCCTCACATGCTCCTTCCTGCATCTCCTCCCTCCTGGAACAGACTGGATCTCTCCTGTCTTGGACACTGGATCTCACAGCTCTCCAGTGTCCAAGAGCAGCTTTTTGGGTCTCACTGCTCAGTTCTGATTCTGCCATTGACACCGACAATGTAGAGCAAGGCTCTGCTTCACTCTCCCCTCATGATTCTGTTTCTGTTCTTTCAGGCAACCACTGGAAATACCTTCTCATGGCTCAGGGAACAAACCCCTTTTCCTTTCACATTGTCTCTCCAAAATTGTACTTAAGAAAGGGGAAAGCGGAGCCTGACAGTGAGGGTGAGGAAAAGAACAAGGAGCAGCCCCACAGGCAGTGAGGATGGGGAGGGAGCAGTGGTTACCATCACCTTCACTCAACTTTATAATTTATCTCTCAACTTCAAAACTCCAGTCTTGACAAATTCTGAAAGATTAAATAACAAGGGAGGAGGTGATTTGTTATGTCAGGAGGCATTCTGCTCCAAAATGAAACTTGTTCAGAAAGGGTTCACTGTCATCCCCACCAACCAAGAACAGCATTTGGCAGCTGGGGAAAACTAATGAGCAACAAAGACTCTGCTTTTCCACCCAAAATACATGCACTTATTTTTGAAATATAGGACTAAAGGATTTATCCTTAGGAAAGGTTTATTCATAATAAATAAAAGAAAAAAGGTTTCAAGCTGTACAGTCTTCCAAATTAGAGGAGTTTGACTTCAGCATTTTCCATTTTATGAGTACAGCCTCTTGCTTTTATTAAGAGGAGTTAAAATTTCAATTTTCTCATGGTTGGATATAGTTCTTCATTCAACCCACAAAAAACCATTCAATTTATTGAAATGTTTCCGTTTCAAATCATTCCAAGCTAATATTTGTTCGGCTCAGCTAAACTGAAAACCAGAAGCATATCTGTGTTTAAATACAGTAGAGTAATTTCTTCCATCCCTGTATCTATGTCAGCCTAATCAGGTCACCAGTGGGAACTATTGACTGGTAGAAACACGAGGCTTTCTCTTTATGAAAAACGACTGACCTTGCTTTAAAGCAATTTAGTTTGTGTCAACATTGCCTCTCTCATTAAATAATAGGCTCTAAGTGGCATATCCATTCTTCTTCACCATAGACAAGAGCTCTTCAGGCAAGTTCTGGGATGCTATTTTTAGGCATCTCGTCGTAATAACCTGCTCAGTGCACTGTTTGGAGTATGTCTACAGTAATTATTCCTTGTCTGCTCTGTTGTATTGGTCAGCCCCAGAGAGAGCTCATAAAAATGTTAGATCTGCACCCTTTCTTGGATGCAGAAAGAATTTCAAATAATTGTAAACATTTGGTAGCACTCAGATAGCTGTAAATAATACCAGAGCAACAAGTTCATTAAACACACACATCCCTCTGTCTGAAAATGCTGAACACCTTCTGCATAATTCTTCCTTGTTTAGCTGCTGAGATGACTCTTCAACCACTTCTCACTAATTCTCCCACATTTGCTATTTCCTCTATATATTACCTGGCCAGTCATGCAAGTATTGGAGATGATAACACAGGTAATTTCATCTGTCAGAACCCAATGAACAGTGAGAGGAAATGTTTGATTCATTTGTCATTTTTCTTTTTTAATATTTCTTTTTTCCTTTCTCTTCCCCCCACTTTTTAATTTATTTTCTCATCATGGCCATTTCAAATCATCCCAGGCCACTTTTGTAAGAAGGCTCCCAGTGCAGATCTCAAGGTGACATGCTGTACATTTACCCTGTCTGTATTGCCAGCAATTCCTTAGTATTTGCTCTTGTGATTACAGGAAATGCACTCCCCTGGAACTAAACATTAGAAAGATGCAGCATCAGCCCAAGAGGATCTAATAAACATATTTAAATACATATTTATACCATCCTCATTATTAGAGCAGGTCATTAAATCCTTGCTCTGTGTTTTGGCTACTAAAGATAGAACAGAGGCTTATTCACAGCGTTCTGTAGTGAGGAGTCATCTCTGCTGGGAAATCATGTGAGATATCAGTGCTCTTGGAGCACACAAACAGCTCATCAGAGCTTTTTAATGATGTATTAATGTAGTCAGTCTGGTGGTGTTTGACAGTGCTTACCAGAGGGCTGCAGTTGCCAGTGTTGATTGTGGGGTCCAATATCCTCACGTGCCCTTTGCCATGCTCCACAGGCCAGGCTGGCACTGCTTTGCCAAAGCCTTGGGTAACAAACCAATGTCTGTGTGCACCAGACCTGCCTGCAGCCCTCTGCAGACGTTATTTGGGGGATCCCTCAGGGTTCTTGGTCAGATCTAGTGCAGTGCCTTGCTGCAGTGGTGCTGTTATCAGCATGATGTGGTTTGTCATTTCTAGGCTGATGACATCCAGCTCTGTGACTTTTCAGAGCTTAGCCTTGCATGTGCTGTCACACCATTTCAAACAAGCTAAAGCAAAACTGCTTTCACTTGAAGTCAGGAAAAAGAAGGTCTCTTAATGGGTCTGGGAACTATGGAATAAGCTGCTGTCTCCCAGGTTAAACTCTCTAGGTGGAAAGATAATTTAAAGCCTTGTGTTAAGAGTTAGTGTGTTCAATTTGCCTCAGCATGGTTCAGGGAAATCTGAAAGCAACATAATACTTTAAGAATAAAGAGATTCTGGTTCTGGCTCCAGCGGGTCAGAGTGAGTCCCACAGGGAAGAGCAGAGCCAGGGCAGAAGAGAGGCAGCAATCCCCTGCCCCAGCTGACCCCAGCCAGAGATGGGAGCAGTGCCAGCTGGACAGTTTGAGTCATGTTACACACATTTTCCTGGGGCAGCCCATGGGTTGTTCCTCAGGGTTCAGCCTGGATGGATGCAGGGCTGTGCAGCAGCTCAAGGCACCCCTGGCAGCACTCAGGGAGGGCTCAGGGGCTTCCTGACAACATCAGGGTACCAAACCTGAGAGCTTGAGCCAAAGGAGGAAATACCAACACCAGGGCATTTCTAGTTCCATTCCTAATAAAAATACCACTGCTACAATAAACCTCCCTGCTTGTGACTTCAACAGCTCCATGGCCAAAACAGGAACAGGCACAAAAGTGTTCCCCAAGCCCTACCAGCAGGGAAAAGTTGGACTTTTCACTGAGATGAAGCAGAAGAAAGTGGCACAAAACCAACGAAAGCATAAAAGAAAAATGGGTTGACCTGACAAGGCCAAAACAGTAAGTCAGTGAAGCGATGAGATTTGCTGATCTCTCCAGTGTCAACAAGAATTAATCCTTTTCTCTTTTCTTGGCTATTTTTTTCTAAAAATGAATATTTCTTTCCTCTCAAATCTGTCTCCAATCCTCTCAGTCAGGTTGAAGTCTAATAGAGAGAGGGATACCAAGGCAATAAATAATTAAAAAGACTGCTTCTAAGATTGTCAGTACTGATTACACACCAAAACAATCTTCTAATGAGCATGAGTGAAAAGGAGACCAGAATACTTGGCAACATGAGGCAAAATTCTGATTCTTAAAGACTGAGAACAAGGCCTAAATCTGTTGTGTGATATGCACATATTTATCACACTGATACTGAGTGGACTGGAAAAGTTTCCCAATACCTGATGATTAAAATCTCATCTATTGCTTTTTTTAAAAATAGTCTATTTTCTTTCCAGTGTAGAGTTATGAAAATTGTTGAAGAGAGTACTGCTGCTTAGATTCATCTCCTCAGCTTTTAAAACAAATGTGAAAAGAATTTAAAAGGTTACAAAATCCTTGCTACTTGGAAAAGTTGAAGTTTGTGCAAATCCCCATGAACTGTACCTGGCTAAACACCTGTTTAATCACATCAATCAAATATTCAGAAAATCAAAGTTGTAGGTACAGATTACTTCTAATCCTGGAGACATTAAGAGTCAGCATGACAGATAAATTTCTAGAGCTGAAGTCTGGACCATAAGGACCAAAAATGTAAATGCATTAGAAAAAAATACTTAGAGCAAACTTAATAAAGATGCAAAAAAAAACAGAGCTGTTCTGGATTTTAAAGATGAAATAGCACTTTTTCATCTCCATCTGAAACACTGGAACACCTTCTAAGTATTTGCCTGAACAGTGAAGAGATATCCAAGAATAAATGCAGCAATTGTCATTGATCTCTAGGGTCTTATAAAGATGTTCTTTATGATTTCCAGACTGGTGAAAGGCCTGGTGACAAAGGCATCAGCACTAACTGGGAAAGAGGGGCTACCTCTGCACCCCAATTTTTCTAAGCATGGCCAGCAGAGACCCCTTGAGAGGCTCTCTGGGCTGATTGCTGCATGGCTACAGGGGGGAAATAAAACAAAACAGGTTTTGGTTTTGCAAGGTTAAACATAAGGTCTGCAAGGCCTTGGTGTGAGCATCAAATGAGCTCAGGCTGGAAAGAGTATATGTGTGTGCCAGTTCTTGAACACAGCAGAAAGCACAAGATGCACTGCATGACCAAAATTCTACATATGCTATTCCTGAAGCTCAATTATCTCCAGCAGTGTTAAATTATCCCTCACAAAAAAAAAGCAGTGAGGGATAAAAACAAACAGACATTCCCCCATACAACTGAAGAAGCTGTTTGCCAGTAATGCTAGAAATTGAGCACTTTGCTACCAAATGCTTTAAAGTCCATGAATTCCTATAATTAATGGATTATGCCCTATAAATATCACTGCTGTAATCCACATTCCCAATATTGATATAAACTTATTTCAGGAGTATTAAGGTCAGTTTACTCTAGAAGTAAATATTTACTGATGTTTCTGTAAAGCTCAGTTATCCCTTTAAATATTAAAACACCAAGTACATATTCCTTTTTTCTCTGTCCTCCCCTGCTCACAATAAACTGCTGCTCAAAGAGTCCAGAAAATCCCAGTAATTCTGATGCAAGAATGTAGAGAGACCAAATAACTAATTCAGAAGGTTTGATTTTAAAGAACTAATAAAACTCCTGAAAAGACACAAAGGTATTTTAACTGATGTTTAAGCACTCACAATATTGGAAACAAGCTATGAAAAGGAACAGAGATGTGCTTATATTTAATCTCTGCAGAACGTTTCTGCCAGTCTTATCTTCCATATAGACAATGAATAAAGCCAGAAATAAATTCCTGAAGAAAGAAGAAAAGAGGAAATAAGATCATTTGCTGTGATTCTTTTCTGCTGGGGGAATTGTCTGTAATCTGCAGCATACAGAAGCAAACCACCAGTTGGAGCAGCTTCTGGAGAACAGAAGCAAAACCACTGCAGGTAATCAAGGCTCTGCTCCTTTTGGACTAAGAACAGAAAAACTCAGACTTATTCTAAGACCTATTCACAGATTAATTTAAAATGTTGCATTTTTAGAACTGGAGGTGTTGTCATCCTTTAGCCAAAGGAGCAATCTCTTATTCCATGGGGAAGATACAATCTTCTTTCAACACCGTAAAATTAGTCGGTTCTAGTTGAATTTAATTGTTTCTTTGCTGCCCTTAAAAATGCTGTTCACATTTTTATGAGTATTAAAGACAGAATTTGCAAAGCTGAAGTTCTTGTATGATACTCAGTGGTAGACAAACAGCTCATTTTTTTATGCATTTTGATCTTGATGCTGAAATCCCTTGAAAGGATCACAGGATGCTTCTGGGTCAGGCTCTGAGACTGATTTGTATTGAATCAAAAGGATCTGGGAACCAGACAACACTTGGATGCAGAGATTTTCCCATTCAAACCCAGTGGATTTTGTCCTCAAGTGGAAACTCTGGAACTACAGAGTGCTGAAAGGAAAGAGTGTGCAGGACTCCCAGAGCTGGAGCAACCTGACCTAACATGGAATTTAGCCCTGCTTTGTACAGAGAAGGTGACCAGGTCCTTCCCAAGGTCCCTCCTGCCTGAACTGCCCTTTAATTCTGACATTTTGTTGTGCATTAGAGGTTCAGAACTGCAGTTTGCATTGGTCAGATCATGACACACCCACTCACACTGCAAGGCTTCAGTTTTAGATCACTGCTGGAACTCCAGCCCAGGGTAGGCTGTAGCTTATGTTCAATAGATTAAACCAGGGTTACAGTGCCCAGCTGTGCACTTGGTTCTTAAAATACCTGAGAGTTTCTTTCAACTGTTGCCCTCACATGGCTTTCAGAGGGGTCATGAACTCCCTTTCTCAGCTGACCAACGTGCACAACATCCCACAGGGATCATCCCTCCACCTCAGGGCACTGAGAGCTGGGCACAGACACTGCCCACATCCACCTGCCTGAGACCCTCTAAAGCCAGCACAGCAAATCCTTCTGAACCCATATTTGCTTCAGAAGAGGAATTACTTGACAATGGTTTTGTTACTTCTTTCCAATGAGGGTGACAGGGCACTGGAACAGTGCCCAGGGGGTTGTGGGGACATCAAACCCCACCTGCTGTGTTCCTGTGTCACCTGCCCTGGGTGACCCATCCTTGGCAGGGGTTGGACTGGATAATCCCCAGAGATCCCTTCCAACCTGAACTATTCTGTCAATACCTCTTGCCTTACGAGTAGGGGTTTGAACAGCTGAAATAAATAATAGCTACAGGTTATGCTTGAAGTTGGATGGAAAAAGTAAGGAAAGGAAAGTCAGATTAGTCCAGTAATAATCATAATATTTCACATTTACAAAAAAGAAAGCTTTTATAATGCTAACCTATTATCCAAAAACTCTGCTGAAATCCAACTTTGATGCTGCAAGAGTAATTCAGGTCACAGTTTAAGCTTGTCACATAATTAGTTTACATTTAATCAGACTGCTGGTATGTAAACATAATTACCATTCTCAGACCTTTAATTGAAATTGTCACAGCACCACTGCAAGCTCCTTGCCTGGGTCTGCTGGAATGGATTTGCTGCTCACAGACACTGAGTGGGCACAGCAGACTCTGCCACTCACCAGCCTGGGCTCTTCCCAGGCACTCTGGTGGAGGATCAGACACACCACCACAGCTCAGCCCAATCACAGATGTAATAAATTAAGTTCAGCTGGTGTTAATCAGGCTAATTACAATTAAGCTAATGCATTACCACCAAACTCATGTATAATGGTTTTCAAGTGTGCCAGGAAAGCTTGTCTCTAATGGGGTAAATCCATACAAACTACAATTTACATGCAATAGTTTCAAAGACCATTTTTGACCTTAGACAGGGTCTTTTCTTCTTGAAAGAGATTACAATTTGCCTACCTGATCAGAAAACTAAAAATCTTCATTTAAATTGGTGCACAGTGTTCTTTAAAATTAAAGTTATACCCATGCCTAAGGCTTAGAAAATATCAGCCTAAGTACTTAGAGTGTGTTAAAAAGCACTTTTTCCTTTTAAATGTCCATCAATATCAAATACACTAGAGGAGCAGCCCTGTACTTGCACACTTCTCCCAGGTGTGCCCTCTAAACATACCTGCAGGTCTTCTCAACTCCATCCCCATTTTCTCTCTTATTCTGAACCTCTTTCCAAGTAAATATTATTAAATATTTTTAAGAACTAGGCTTATACCTTAAGTGCTCTAATTAATATTTTCTTCTTGATAAACAGGACTAGCAGCATCAAAAACTCCAAGGTTGGTACTGAACTTTCACCCTCCTTGTGGCCTTTTGAACTGCAGGAATGAGGGATGTGGCACCTGCCAGGGAAAAGTGAGGGTTACCTTCACTAATCCCAGCTCAGCATGCAATAGGCTGGCAACATCTCTTTTTTTCTGTTCTCTTTCTTTTTTTTGTTTAGAGGTGTTTTATTCCTTTAGTCCCTCTTGTTTGCTTGCCCTGTGTGGCCCACCCAGACTTGATTTTCTTTCGTGGGGCTGTGGAGTGAATGCAATTCCATTAAGAGCTGCTCAATATTTGATGAGCAGCAGCCAAATTTAGCCAGAAGGGTCAGGACAGCCTGAAGCTGAGGGGAGATAATGTACACTTGCAAATTTTACTTACATTCTGCACAAGTTTAAATTACTTTTAATGAAACATTAATGGAAGATTTGACAAATGACCCCCTGAGACTAAAAGTTTCACAGGGAACTAGCAGTGAAATTAGATTAATGGGCAAATTTTCAGCATGCAGTTTTTGCTGTTAAACCAAAATCTTTTTACTACTTAATTTCTCCTTATTATCTTATTATGTTATACTCAGATCAGTTTCCCCTGTGCAAATAACACTTATTATTTACTCCCTCTTACGTGCTAATGTCAGAGTGTCTCTGCCCTAATTCCTTTCAGGAAACTCCACATCCTTCAAAATGCATCTCCAAGATCCTTCAGAGTACCAATAGAACTAAGGAATATTTCTCACCCCTGTTTAACACATCCAGAATATTTCCTCTGTGCTTCCCTAGCAGATGAGCAGCCTCTGACTCAGTGCCTGTGTGAAGAGGCCATCGCTCTGATGGTCACCTGGCAGTGCTTTGAAGAGCAAGGCTGTGTCATTTAATTAACAGGCCATTTCTGCTCCATCAAACATCTGTGCTCTGGCTGGCACACTTAAACATGTGAATGAAATAGGTGAGCTCTTTATTTTAAAAGAGTAATCCTGTATTCTGTGCTGGGGCTCCTCCTATAGCGCTAACAACAAATATCCCATTGTTATGGAACTAAGGCTTCATCTCCTCGTGCCAGCAAGAACCATTCCTGAGCACTGACTTCTTCACAGACCAGGTTTTGCCACTGCTTAATGTAAATTGGCTGGGTAGATCCATCAGGCAAAAAGTGACCTGAGTTCTAGGTTATTCCAAGATGAAAGGGAACACAACCTCACCGTGTGTGCTGGTGGCCAGGAGTAAGTTTCAGGTCTCACTGTTAGTTTTGGCTTTAAAACAAAAATTATAGTGTCAGATTCTTCAACCACAATGGCTGAAAGTGGATTCTGCATTACCTCAGCCCCAGACACCCCCCCGAGGTCACTAAGGGGGTTTGCTGCTATCTCAGGTTTCTTTCACCAAGGCTCTCAGAGCATGTTGCTATTTTCTATTATAACAAGAACTCTGATTGCTTCTGCAGCCAATTACTTGTGCTCAAAGGGAGCAAGAGCTGCAGGAATGCATCACTTGATGTTAGAACATGTTGTAATTAGGTTTTCAGCCCTAATCACTGGGAAGGATAAAAACTTCCTCTGCAGTTTATAAATGCCAGTATCAACAAACAACATTTTGTTGCATAAGTAATTCATGTGATTGACACTGGAGTGAGCTTTTTTTTTTGTGAATGAAAATTTCATATATATGGAGTTGAGTGAATTATGTCCTGAAGAGCATTACATAAACGCTCACTTTTCCAACTAGCAGCACCATTTTGCTAATCATGGCCCAGTGACAGATACGTTATCCTGCCAAGTACAGAAAAAAATTCCTGGTGAAGATTAGCCCAGTAACCTCTTATGTTTGCTTTAAACCAGCTTTTGCTGGAAAGGAGCACCAAGAGGTCAACAAAAGAAGCTCAAACCAGTATTTTAGTTGTGTGAAAAAGTAATCACCTTCATAACATTCATCCCTGTTCCTAGTAAGAGCTATAAGAAACCTCTGCAATTCTCCAGGAGACTCTGCAAGTCTTTACATCTTGTAAATTTGCTACAATTCAAAAGAATAAAAACATTTCTTATGACATTAGAAACTCTTCAGGGGAATTCATTCTGATTTCCACTCTCTTTGACCATGCAACAATATAAGTATAGGCAATTTTTCTTGGAATAAATTCCCCAAATCTGCTATTCTGAAAATGATCAAACAAAACGTTTCAGTTTCATCATCAGATTCTTTCAGTTTTTCTTAAATTGACAGTCTAACTCTGAAAGGGAGAGACTCATGAAGAAAGGTTATGCTTCCACAACAGAGCTTTTCCAAACAGAAAATCAGAGAAAAAGTTATGCTAGCTCTCCCTAGAGGAAAGATGGGATGCACTTGGGGGGGGGGAAAAAAAATCTTCACCAGTGGTAAGGAAACCACTAATCAATGAACTGAGTCCTGCTCGACATTTTCTGTTAAATACACCATTAGTACATGCTCTAAATAGGAAACTAATCAAGGAATAAAGCTGTCAGCTGTTTCTCTTTCTTTCTCCTTGTCTCCCTGAACCAAATTAAGTGGCAAGGCTGTGCCAGATTCCTGTCCTCCTGGAGCGAAGGTGTGGCTCAGCCAGCAGCAGGCAGGGTGGCAGTGCCCATGCTCCAGGAGGTGATTAAGTGGCACCAATTAGCAGCAGTAGTGGAGATTGAGAGGGACACTGAGGAGCAGGGCTGATGGAAAGGTCAGCGTGAGAGGAAGGAGCATTTGTCCATGAAACACCCAGAGCCAGTGGCACAGGGTGTCTGTGCATTTGCTCCTCTGTCTCCAGCTCCTGGCACTGCAGCAGTCCCAGACACCCAGAGAGTGAACTTGGGGTTGTCCCCTCTGGTCTCCACTGTTCCCCGGAGGGCAGGGGGCCCCTGGTGTGCCCCAGCTGACACCACACTGAATCAGCCCAGCAGCTCTCCCTGCTCCTCCATCGGGACACTGAGCCATGCCTGGCCCAGAGCAGCCACCCCTGCAGACCCTGGCCGGCAGCCACAGCCCGTTATCATTTATCTAATATTGAAACATTACCCTGCAGAAGGGAGTTAACTGCGGGTGCTAAAACTCCCTCCCTGTGCATTCCCCCTCCCCTCACACCTGACTCGGCCGCTGCATCGCTGGGATCTATTGACCCCACCCAGCAGAATCCCCGGGGTGCTCAAAGTTAAAGGTCAGAGTGATGGGAGCTGCTCTTTAACCAGCCCATTTCCCCACCCCAACACACACACCAGGCACTGGGAGAAGCTGTCAGCACATTGCAAGACATCACACTCTTCAAAGCAGCGCCAGAGAAGCAGTCGGACCCCGGCACTGTCAGAGGGCTGGGAAGCAAATGACCAAACAATTCCATCTTGGTCAGGGCCGTTTGCCTCCGGCAGGAGTGCTGTGGGTGATAATTGTCGCTGTCCCCGTGGAAGCAGCCATTTTCTGCGGGCACCAATGCGGAGCAGCCCTGCGGCAGCCAGGCCATGCATTGGTGGGCAGCGCTGCTGCTGCAGCCAGCCTTGCTCCCTCCCACAGCCCCGAATTTCCAGTCACTGGTGTCAGCCCAGCCGAGGGCAGAGCTGTCCAGCAGACGGGAGCTCCAGCATCCGCCAGGAGCCCGCAGTGGCTGGGAGAGCAGCGCTGAGCTCCGGGATGCGGGACCGCGGCTCCCGAGCATCCCAAAGCCCCGCGCACCGCCCTACAGCACAGCCAGCCCAGGGGCACGAAATCCTCTCCACCAGCATTGGCGTGTTTATTGAATTAACTTGTCTAAGGGCAGTGCCTAAAAGAGGTTGATCGGGAGTCCCCAAAGGTCCACGTGCTTCAATACACAAAACCAGAAAAGTTTCATTGATGTAAAGGCAAAAAAGTACCACAAAGCAAAGTACCCACAAAGTAATTCCTACAGGATCAGGGCCTCAGTTAAGTACAGTAACTCCTTAGCATACCATTTTTTCAAGTAATTTATAGATCTTCAGCTACAATTCATTAAGATGATTTTTACCTTTTTTCCCTTTTTACACACACAAAAAAAAAAAACACCAAAAAACCAATGAAGATTTGAAGAAAAACAATCTGTTCTTCCGCAGACACACAGAAATACAGACTCACCAAAAAGTGAAATCCAAGGGATCTAGTGTGAAGAAAATAAGGAGGTCTAACTCATATGTTAAGTGCAAGAAGAAAACTAAAATAGCTTATTCTGCTGGTTATTTGGGACAAAGTCCAAAAGCTGTCATTTACATCAGACCACTTTATACACTTAAAGGGCAAGTATAAACAGAGGGAAAAGGTCCCCATGGAACAGACACCTGCTGTTTTAAAAGTCATTCTTAAAGCAAAAGTGTGAAATGGAAATCACTGCCAGTTATAACTATGGTAAAATTAAAAGAGAAAAAAAAATTACCTGAATCGCCCAGGCACTATTACTAAAGTTCTATGTTTGCTTTATTTGAATGCTTCAGCATTCAAGCACCTGTTTGAAAACCAAACATTAAGCCTTTATGTTCAGTTATTTTTGAATTTATTAAGTGCCTGTTCAGGAATTATGCTTGTGCCAAGGTGAAAATTAACCCAATTGTCTGAGGTAATACTGTATTTTTATGGCAGAGAAACCTTTTTTATTTCCACAAAATTGAACTGCAACTAAAACCTGCAATACAGAACAGGCTAGAAGGCCACCAAAATAACTAGCACATATAAAGAATGAGTAAATAATGGCAGTTTTTTAAATGACAAAAAAATGTTCCTGGTAGCTGTGTCATTATTTAAAGCGTGAGCTGTCCTAAAACCCAGTTGTTTTATAGTCTTATGCAAAGACAAAAATCATTGCTCTGGGAGAAACAGAAGTTTTCCTGAGCTACATTTCCACAATGTTTTCTTTCAATCATCTGCCATTTGAATATCAGATGATCTGACAAATGCAGTTTCACTTGCCAGATTTCTGTTTGTAGAAATTAAAGCAGCCAGGCATTGCAGCATCAACAGTGTATGTGCTGCTGGAGGTCTGCCTGTAGGGGAAGTTCCTGACATATTCTGATTTTAGTCTAGAGAACAAGACATATAGGAGAGGGCTACAGTGTAAAGAATTGCTCAGTCTCCCATCATTAATAACAATCTTAGATCATCACAACAGATAAGTTAAAATGACTTCATTCAGCCTTGCAGAGAAAACCAGACTCTGTCACAGGTTTTCAACACTGTCCACTGTCCAGAGAGCAGAATTAATAGTTCAAAGTAGTGGGAAAATGAGGCTAAAGTAAAGGAAGAAAGATTGTGCCTGAGTAGTTGCATTCACTGGTTGTTAGCTTTCCTATATTTTAATATAATGTTAAAATATATGTTAAAATATGAACTATATGTTAAAAATAAAGATCACATAAGCATATAACATACAAACAACACAGAAAATCAGACTAAAAAACCTGAAAATACCTCAACAAATTTCATACAGGAGCTTCAAATTTTACACACAGGGTGGTTGCTAGGATTTCAAAATCTAGACATCAAATAAGATAGGACTCAGAACATCATTCCTCCTCACTGAGTCTGTATTGTCTCGTTAGTACCACCCCAGCATTTCTATCCTGTTTCATTTCCTGGGAAATTTATCAGAAAGGACAGAACATGGGGAAGATGTGAACAAAACCTTACAGCAGGGATTAGTACAGGAAAAGGATGACAAGCTGAAAAATGTGATGTAGGAGTTGTAGTGAAATAAAACCTATTAATACAGCAGCATGTTGTTTGTCATTGTTTTTCAGTGCACAGGACTAAAATCCCACTGTACTGAGCAAATGCCTTGTGCTATTTTCTGACTGTATTTCTGGCTGTCAGTTCTGCTGTTCCCTCTGCAGGAATTGTGGAATTGCCTCTGTATAATTGAGTGGATGTTCTCCACCCCAACACACTCACAGCACTTTCACAGACTCACAGAAGAGGACTCTGCTCTCTCCAGTGTGACAGCACAAAGACCCAGGTGCCTGTGTGCAAAGTGATGGAGCAGGAACACTTTTAGCCTGGCACTTTAGGAATAAGAGAAGTGTTCAGAGGAGGGGACATGTCTAATAAAACCAATATAGCTGGGAAAAGAAATCTTGTGGCACAAAGCTCCTTCCACTGACAGCTGGAAAACTGAATGGGGATTCTGGGATGCAGTTTGTACTTTACTAGGAATAAAGGAATAGGTTTTAAAAACAATGTATTTCATTTTAATATGTTCATGCTAGCAACTTTGTGCAGTTGCTCACAGACCTGGGCAGAACAAAGTAAATGACTGTTAACTTGTAATACTCTGGTGTTGGAAGATGGGAAAATGTGATTGCTTCTCTTTCCAATAATTATTTCATGATGTGAGGCTGGAGAGTCTCCAACTCCACAAAACACAGAAGTACACATAGGAAACAACCTGCTTATCCAAAGATTGAACCTGTGAGAAAAGCCACACAGTGCTAAAGCAGAGTCGCAGATCCCCCAGCCTTTGGGAAAGCAGCAATGTACCTGTTCAGCATCAGCTCTGTGGTGGACCAAACCAAAGATCCAAGAGCTGCACAGGCAGCCAGCTCAGAGCTAGGCACCAGTTGCAATGCTCATGCTTACAGGCAGTGCTGAGGCCTCTGCTCGTTGTCACGTGAGATCTGACAGGGCTGTATCACACTCACCATGGGCATCCTCACTCCTTCCCCAGAGCACTGGCAGTGATAATCCCATCAAACCAACTCACTTCACCGAGTTTGATTTTGCTTCTGCTTTCATCATTCTAAATCAAATGGGAATGACAGACTGACAGGCCTTGTGAGCACACACAGCACAGCACAGCCAGAAATCTCCTTTTGAAGTTTTCAGTCTGCTCATTACAGCAGGAAGCAACAGCCCTGATCATGTGCTGCATTTGAGCAACCCTGTCCACATCCAGAGATGCTCTGCACAGCATCTGAGATGTTCCCCTTGTTTGGTAAAAATGAATTTACACAACCAGAAGCCTTCGCTCAGTGCCTGTCATTTGTCTATAGATTTGTCTCCGTTTCCTTGAAGAAGGCAGAGGAAGCACAGGCAGCAATGCAAAAGGTACTTTCTGGCCTTATCATCAGTGTTTTATTGTGAAATCAGCATATTACCTAGCCAGTGATGCCACAGACTTCAGACACTTCCATCCAACCCAACAACTTCTTCCTCCCGTTCTAGCAGCAGCATGAGAATTCTTCATCAGGGATTAACCAAGCTGGGCTAGAGCAGCCTTGTGCCAGGACAAGAAAGATAATATGACAACTTCACATCTCCAGGTGCCCACACCTTGCTGTTGCTTCTAGATGGGATTCCTAAGGAGAACAAAGCCAACAGCACTTTAAAAGCACACGAGAAGATGTTCTCGTTAAATGAAAAATGCAAAATCACTTGGGTTATCTTTTCCTGAATTAGATTCCCCTTGAAGACAAATAATTTAAAAATAACTACAAAGCAAAATAAATATCTTTTGAGTCCTCTTGTTCTTTGGGGAATCTTTTTCAAACTTCTATTTAAAGAAACCAACCAACCAAGAACAGCCCAACATCAGCATTCCTTGTCCTATTCTCATCAGTATTCCTTATACAGGCAACCCCTGTATAACCCTGAGATCTTCAGCAAAGAAAGTCAGCCAAGAATCCCTCTCCCAGCTCTACCTTCCCATGGAAGATGTAGAGATTGTTCTACTTTGAGCATCTCTGATTTTAGCCTCGACCTTCCCAATTTCTTGGTAAAACTCCATCACTGCCCAGCTCTCCTGATCTAACTGGTACAAACCCAAGTGTGAATCTGGCTCTGTTAGACACTGACTCCTCTCTGCAGCCTTTTCTAGGTGAGCTCTCCATCTGCTGAAAACAACGGAACTACCAATACTGATAACAAATGCTAAATGTGGCAGAAATCCACACAGAATAATTAGGATGACATTAAATTCAGGTAGTAGAAAGACAAAGAAGGTGATTAGAATATTAAAAGGATGAAAGATATAAAGAAAGAAAAAACTTTGCCATGTCCATGTCTCTCTGAAATCTGCATCAGATATTTACAATCATTAATTGCTCTAAGGACCATGGAACACCTGGATCTCAAGGGAGCAAGCACCTGCATCCAAACCCTTGCACTTGAGGAATGACTTAGCAAAACTGATACTGGTAAATATTCATTCTTTGAGCTTTCTGCTGCTAAAAAATCCCCTACATCAGAAAAAAGCCCTTCAGATTATTGCAGGATTTCTCTTTTTAATGATTCTCCTACCCAGGTCTCACTGATCACATCTGTCAATGAGCCCTACTGATGCTCTGTAAAATCAGCACTCAAACAACAGAACTGTGAATCCTGAGACCCTCAGGAAGGGGGATTTATTATGCCAAGGAGCATGAGAGGTAGTGGTAAGGAGCAGGCACATCCAACAAAGCACTTCAGAGGAGGTCAGGTCCCAAGAGCTGTGGTTGTGCCATCTGTCAGCATTAATCAAGTCCTTCCTCACCTCAAACCACAATTCATGCTCCTGGGAGTTACAGCTGCCCCAGACTGGAGAGGAGAAGGAGGGGGGGGAAGTGCAAGATATTTCTGCACCCTATTCAGGGTGTTTTGAAAACTCACAATGTGCAGACACTCTTCTGTTTATGTGAGGCTGTAAAAACGTCAGCAGCTTGAGCAAATCCAACCCCCACTATGCAAGTTTTAAGAGGATTCTCCAGGAAATGTAAAGTCTTATTATTCTACTAATAAAGTTCAGTAAGGCATCTTTGACTAAAGTGGTGTGGGCAAGAGGGTTTAACTTATGTTCACCCTTGTTGAACTCCTCCAAAAAACACTGGCTATGCATTTAACACCACACAGACCAGTTTTGGGCAACACACTAATGAACTTAAACTCTGAGCACAGCACTGCTGCTGGCATGGACTCACCCCATCACTGTCACAGCTGAGATGGCCACCATACACAGAGTATCTCCATACAGTTTCAGAAGGCTTCAAACCACACACAGTAACACCAGACCACTTCAAAAGGCTTCAGGCATCTGCCCACACAGAGTAACATCATGGCCCTTCAGAAGGCTGCAAGCATCTGCCCTTCTTGTTCTTTGCCCAGCCTTTTATCCCCTCCTGTTGATGCCCTGCACCTGTGTGCCCTCTGTTCCCTTTGGTGGTTGGGCAGTGCCCCTGGGCACTCCATGGCTCATTGCTGTCAGTGCTGCTCCTGCTCACAGCTGTGCCCACTGGGGCTGAGGCTGGGCCAGCCCCACTCCCAATCACCACAAACTGTGCACTACACATCACACTGCAAAAGGTGTCAGCTCTCCTGCCTGCACGTGCTTCCATCTGAGGAACTCACTGTGTGTGACGTAGCACACGTCAAATTTAGCTCCTGTGTTCCTTCCTAGCAAGGCAAATCTCACATGATAGTTGCCAGGGTAACTGCTCTGCCAGATCTGCCTGGCTGTGTGTGCTCCCGGTAACAGAACAGCTGCCCTGGGTCATTTGGGAACCCCATAAACCAGAGTGCATCCCAGTGTTGTGTATCCTCAGCTGAGGCTGGGGGCTGCTCAGGGAAAGGAATACCCTGTGCAGGTTTCAGAAGCTGGAGTTTCAGCACTGTACAAGCTCTGCCCCATGAGCAGCGTGTTGCTCCAGCCTGCAGGACGAAGCAAGGATTACCTTGGTGGGGCAAATACAGCTGTCTGTGACATTTTGAGTAGCTGCAGGGTAAAAAACTCCTCCCTACAGTGCAAATTTTGAGTTAAGATGTGCCTGAGTCTGCTAAAAAATGCACACACTGTATTTTCTGAAATCAATACGGATGAGAGTCCAATGTTATCCAGGTACCTGAAGCACAGGGTCTTCCATGCCCTGACAGTAACAATGTGCAAAGGCAACAGGCAAAGCAGTGAATAGAGAGGATGTAACACAGTTTGGCAGCCCCAGGGAGTCTTTCAGGAATTCTTCCCTTCTTACCTGCAGATTTGCTGCTGTGAGCGTCCCTGCATGTAAAATGCCTCAGTTCTCCAGATGGAAGCAATGGCACCTCCACCAGCTGATCCCAGCAAGCATCTCAGCTGAGCAGAGGGCTGCAGCAGGAGCTTCCAGTGCAGAGCAGACGTGTCATAACAACAGGGGCACGAGGGAAGGCTGCCCAGGTTGAAGTGCACAATCTATAAACTGTATTTAAATCAAAATCTTCAAGCTTTAATTGTGCATATGTACCAAGAAATCAAATCCATAAGTGCTCTCCCAATAGCCACTGAAATGAAGCCTTACTTGTGCTATGAAGTGCACAGCAATCTGCTTACAATGGAGATGATGCAGCAGCTGTTGTAGAAGTACTGGGTTTACAAATTATTATTATGCTTGAAAACTCTGCTTTTGATCAATGGGTTTCTTTCTCTCAGCTACTGGCAATTTGGTACAAGAGAGATTAAAGACATAATTAACACAGGCTGTTCCATCCAAAGAGTCAGACACGTGGTGTGCAGAGCCAGACTGAAAATCTTCCCCAGGCCTGAGTGTGTTCCTGTGCTTCCACCACTATCACTAATTGTTTAGAATTCTGATTCTACTCTCCATCCCTCACATTCTCATGTAGAAACAAACCAATCATCGCTAGTTTTCCACAGAATCCCTAAAACACAAATCACCTTTTGTTCTGAGGCCAGTGACTCTCATGGACTAGAACAACTGCATCCTAATAGAGCAAGTGGAATAGAAGAGTCACTCACAAAAGCAAAATTTAAAGTGATCAAATAATGTCAATTGAAAAAAAGAAAAAAAAAAATCCTAGTGTCCCATCAGAAAGTTAGAAAAAGTTTAAAATTATTACATGCACTACACTTTGAAAGATTCATAAGTCCTAGAGGAGGCTACTAAATGATTCCTTGGCATCTGTAGTTAATCAATGCTTTTAGCCAAATTATCTACTTGGTGTTTCTGTAAGTGATAATATTCTATTTTGTCCTAGTAGAAATCATTCTAATTTTTGTATTGGTAATTTTGTTAAGATTATCATTATTATTATTATTAAGGTGGTGAGCATCATCACCTGGGGCTAAATTCAGCTTCACCCCAGCCTTCTTGAGGCTGTAGGAGGGACCCCCATGACAGAAACACTCCTGCTACCACAGCTCAGCACTGCCAGCAGCTTTGCCCCGAGCAGGATCAAGGCTGGTGACAAAGTTTTGCATAGACTGCCTACCCTGTCACCCCTCCTTTTCAAGGAGTCACAGCTACTGGCATGGCCGCTGTCTATAAAACCTTTGGGCTAATAAACCTCAGAAGTAGGTATATCTGAAAAAACTTTAAAGCTGGCTTGAAAACATGAGCCAGATCTTCATTCCTTATGTCAGAGCTGCACAACACAGCAGTTGTAATCCAAAGGAAAATCTTATTGCTTAACACCTATTGATTATTAATCCATTCAAGAATAAAAGTAATCTCAACTGACAAGGTAGTGCCAAACTAAGAGTCAGCCCTAAATGCTTAAAATGCTTCTAAATATTTGCTCACAATAACACAGCACATCTAAAAAGAGCAAGTAACACAATGAGATAATCATTTAGCCAAACTAAAAGTGCATGTGGTATAATAAACATTAAAAGGGCATGCATTGATCCATATATTAATCAGATTCATGCCCACAGACCAATTTTTCTCTCTCTGGGGTGTGAAGAACAAGGCTATGAATCATATTTGGAACGTTTAAGGATCACACTTGAATAACCTAATTGTGTACAGCAATGATAGGATGAAAAGAAACTTAAT
Organism: Molothrus ater; assembly: GCF_012460135.2. NCBI lineage: Eukaryota > Metazoa > Chordata > Aves > Passeriformes > Icteridae > Molothrus > Molothrus ater. The sequence continues at coordinate 5,770,115 of NC_050488.2, read as the reverse complement.
CAAACTCTGAACTGTTGTTAGGTTTCATCCTCTTAAATACAATTCTGTGGCAGGATGGTAATAAATTATTTGGATGGGAAAAATGTTGGTTTACCTTATTAATATTCTGAATCTCATCCGCCCATTTTCTTCATGCTTCATCTCTTCATCTGAATAGAAAAACACAATTACAGAGAAAAACATCAGGGTTTAATGCAAGTTTTGTTTCTTTTTTGTTACAAATCATGTAAATATATGCCTTTTATAAATTTACTACCTCATAGAGGAACTGGAGTTTTGCTACATGTGAAAACTGTCAGCCGATCTTTAAATATTTATCTTTTAATTCCCCTGGTAACATGTACTTGGAAATGTTTTCATAAATACATCGATAACTGTCTTGTACAGCTCATTAAGGAAGCTTTTTATCCTTTAGTGTAATAGTTCAGTTTACAGTTGCCTGTGAATCACTTTTATGGCCCTCCATTAAGCACGCCCTTCAAACTACAATTATTTGTCAGATTTTGTATATACGGAAGCAATCAGCAGAGAAACAATGAAAGCTGAGAAGATGCATAAACACTTGGAGCCAGACCTTGGCCCATCTCCAGCAGCGATTCCCTCTCCAACACTGACTCCACAGGGAATGAGATGCACTTTACCAGATCCCCCCAGAAGGGCAGGCAGGCTGTCCATGGAGCAGGGTGGGCATGCTGGCTGTCATTAATCAGGAGGGGATGCCTTGAAATTCCCCCTCAAATCCCTCATGGGCCTTCCTCTGAGCTCCCAGGACATCATTCTCTCCCATGTTGTAGTTTTACAACTCCCCTCAAGACCGTGACTACTGAGGAGGGGATCTCCTCCACTTGTGCTTCTTGCCCAACCCTAGGCCATGAACACCAGTAAGCTTCTGCTCCAGAAAAAACTTACTTACAGGAATTCGGCCCTTCAGTCAATGCCAAATTTATTTTTACTTCCTAGAACTATTTCCTAGCAAAATACAGACTTAAGTAAATAAGTTTATAAATAGGGAGTTGGAGAGTTTTTTGTGGTTTTTTCCAATGCAGTAAGTGTTACATATCTGTTCCTGCAGTGCTTCCTTCAAGATTTAATCTGGAAATTTACACCAGCATCCTGTTGTTTTCCCCCAAAGCTATATCTATAATTGAGTATGTGACAGGCATTATCATCTGCCAGGTCAGTGTGAGCTCAGTCACACAGGTGACCTTGCAGGGAGCTGCAAAGCATGTGCAACAGGTTTAAAACTCCAGCCCACAGCCAGCTGTGACTGCCTGCAAGGGAAGCATAAACAGCACCAAAGGATACACTCCACTGATCCACCTAGTGAAGAGAGATGGAAATAATGTCCAAGACAAGGTAAGAAGACTAAAATGAGGAAGGAATTACAGCAGACTTTCTTCCAAGACGGTGTGCTCTCTCTGCCAAAGACAGGCAGCAATAGAAGCTACTGGGGTACCAGCATGCCCAGGGAGCTGAGGTGTAAAAACAGATTAGATTAACACTGTTAATTCTCTATATATTCTATATATTCTGTCTAAATATTCTGACCCAGTGCTGCTGAAATGTATTAAATTTTTCACTGCCAGTTCTCCCCTTCAACAAGGGCTGTGGGTCACAATAAATTAGCTTATCTGCTGCAGCTGGAACTCTCTGCCTTTCTGCATGTGAGCCTCCTGAAACAAAATGCTTTTGTAACAAAAGACATAACATTTTAACAGATACAGAAGTGACTTCTGCCACAGCTGAGCATCACAGACTATATTTCTTCTAGTATCAAATCAACTCATGGCTAATGCTACAAATACCAATACGAGTTCATAAGGATTTTCCACACAGTGCAAAATACTATTGCAGCTTGGACAGAATGGTTACCTTACTAAATGAGATATGGGACACTGATCAGTTAGCTGCTAGTATAGTAATAAAATATATACATATAAAATAGTGTTAAAAGTTTTATATATATAAAAAATAGTGTTGAAATTTCTAACAGTACTGGAGAGAGATAGAACAAGTTTTGTTCAGTCACAGCACTGAAGACAAACGGTGATGGATGTGGTAGCTGGTGATAGCTGCATTGTGGCTTCCTTCTGATATTCCTGATAGATTTCACTGGTCCTCACGTGTTCAGGAAGGCAGCAATAATGGATAACAAACGGTAGAACTGGAGAACAAAGGAAAAACCTCATTCAAAAGTGAAAGAAAATGTATCTTCTTATCTTCTAAGGAATTTTCTTGCTTGATTCAGCCACCTTATGTGATGTCTAAAAATCATTAAATCCAAGTTTTTATTATTAAGTCCTGCTAAATATGTCACATCTGAGAGACCTTTAATGTGTTTTTAAACACTTTGACATCCAGTGCTGCCACAGTCCATATTATTTTAAATACATTTTCTTGTCACATCTGAGCAGATGGACAAAGAGATTTCCTATTGTGACATCTCTAGTAGCCTTTTTTCTTGAATCCCGCAACAATTTTTCTAATTACTTGCTTATATGCTTTGAGGTATGCAGAGAAGTTATGCCTGTTACTAACAGCTGCTGTTAACAGAAGATTTTTCAATAGCATGAACAGGAGCTTTGTATCTTGGGAGATGTTAAAAGCTTTCATCTGGGCTCTAAAATTCCAGCAGCATTTCAAAGCACAAAAACTCTGCACCCTTTGCTCGGTACCATAGAAAATGGGGATCTCTCTCAAACTCAGAGCAATGACCCAGCCCAGACACAGACCGGAATGAGGGGTCCTGATGAAAGCAGAGGCAGGATCCCAGAGCACTGCAGCCCCCTGTACTCTCCTGACCCTGTGGTTCTCGTGCAGATGTTAAAAGTACTTTGGCCAAGTCCACAAACCTCCAAAATTCAGTATCCAAGCAATGAATTAAAACCAAGGCCCAGCAGAAAATTTTGGCTCTGCTAAAAATGAAGGCATGTGCGTTTTCCAGCACAGGATACACCAAACTCGCCGGAGATGGCGATGGTGGCAGCCTGGCTCTGGGAGGCATCCTGCGCAATGCGGAATCTCAGGAGCCAGCCGGCCACTCTGGGCCACAGGCCCCCAAACACAAACCTCGGCCCTTTTCCCTGGCAGACAAACCTCACCAGCCCAGGTTCCTGATGGCAGATTGCAGGAGCCACTTGGCACTGTCAAACCAGCTCGGGTCTGCACTTGTTCATGAACATGATTTTATGTTGCTTTCTCAGCTTTTTACTGAAGTGAACTTACTACTCCTGTTACTCTGCTCTTGTCCCTTCATTTCCACTCTGTCCATTTCTGGCTCGAATGTTGTCTCTAGGACAGACGTTTTCCTTCACATGTAACTAAGGGGGGCAACACAGGGGGGGAAAGGTTCTACAACCAGCAACTAAGTTCAAATACACCTTGGAAGATGTCAGACATAGACCCAAGGCTGCAAATTTCTTCAATTTTTGCAAGTGTGGAGGAGAATGTGCTTGTTCTATATGTTCAGATATTACACACAAGCTCAATTAGCTATACATATTATCTAAAACAATCCAGATTTAACCCAGCAGTTACTGCATATCAGCTAAAGGGATCTACTTTCTTCTAGTGTAGTTAAGACGAAAAAAGCTTTTGCTTTGGTTTGTGTGCTATGCATGAAGAGTTCCAGAAACTTTGTGTGCCAGTGTTACTATGAAATAGGTCACTGCACAAGCCAGTAGCAGAATCAATGCACTTGTGAGCAGCTTCTACATTATTTTCCACAGCAATCCAGAAATGAAATGTCACATGCACAGACTTGTTTATTGCTTAATTCACTCCCACAGTCTCAATTCCTGGCATAGCAGGTTCCACTATATAAAGTAGCTATCAATCCCTGTAGGGACTTATCTGCTTTGTATCACTAAAAGTAGGAACATGAACTGTTCTTTTTTATACCTTCCTCAGCAGCTGCACTGCATCTGAGAAACATTTTATTCCTTACACTATGTAAAACAATTAACACACTTGCAGTGCAGTAAAAACTACAGGGTTACCATCTCCTTGCAGCCTTAAATTCAGTGAGCTTTAATCATACAGTTCCACTGCACATAAACCAGCTGACTGCTGCTATGATCTAACTGGTAGTTTCAGGTAATAACAACCCAAAATATTTATTATTGAGGTCTGCAAGTTCAATGTGAAACCATTATCACAAAGTTTTCCTTGTACTCTGAAGACTGGAGAACTGGCAAAAGGCTGTAAAACACTGAAAGTGCAACTGAACCTGCAAAGCAGAGATGCATAGTACAACACAGAAACATCAACTCAATTATCTGATAGATACAATCAGATAAACTACTCTGGTTTATGTTAGCTTGCACAAAAAAAAAAAAAAGAAATAAAAGAAAATAAAGCAGCTATTAGATACAGTTTCCTATTTCTCTGAGATGAATAGACTTTGGGTTCTTTTGACAAGGTATTGCACTGCAAACTTAAGTGGTTCTTATTTTTCATGTAAAGTGTAAATACCAGTGTCAAAGATGAGCATTAGTGATTAGATTTATTATCAATATTCTGGCCCAGAATATTTTTTACAGGTCATGAAATTTTCCTAGCTAACCATTCTGTTTTGTTCCAACTGAATTTGTTCCTTTTTATTTACAAAATCCCTAACCAGATGAATCAATCCACACATTCACCTACTTCATAATGATGTTGGACATAACCTAATTAAATGCTTGGTAAATATCTTATCCATCCTCCCTCCAATAAAACATCACTCCTAGAAAACTATTTGTTACTGCTTTCTCCCATTAATTTTTCATGTCTCAAGCCTCAGGTCCTTTGAGACCAGCTTTTTATCTAGATAATCACTTTGTTAAAGTTTTCCCCCTATTATTGATTCAATCTTTCCTTCCAATTTATCTGGTTCTCCTCACTGTGCTTCTTTATGTCTCCCTACCTGCAGGAGAGAATGGCAGCCTCCTGTTCTGAGCTGATCGCACACCTGAGCTCTTCCTACCCAAGCTGTGCTGGTTTGGTGACTTCACAAGTTTCTCAGTAGTTTAAAAGAGTTCTGATGGGCCCTGGTTTGCTCATCTAACTCATAAAGTGTTTCAAACCCTGCTCCAAGAGTGGTAATTTCTTTCTGAAAGCAGCACTATCTTGTTTCAACGAGGCAGTCTGACCAGTAGTGGCTGAATTTTAACTGAGCAGCAAAGTAACAAGTACTGCCTTGCAATGCCCCTCTGCACATTTGGGCAAGGACTGCGCTTTAATTTATGGTCATACATCCATGTACACAGAGCTGCATTAAAGCATGCAAAATGAAACCTCGGCAATGAGACCTCACCTCTTATTCTGACATGTAAAAAGTTCTTGTGGAGGCATAAAGAGAAGCCCACCAGTTTTTGTGAAAATCACTGCTAACAGGATCTATTGTCCCACCCAGACTTCACAGCCTGCATGGTGGCTCTGTTTACTATTTCTGAGAAAAGGTTGGATGAATTCCCACTTCACTCCATTTCCACTGTTCTTACATATTCCAGTCACAGAGTTTCCCATGGAAAAGACCTTCCTGGTATTTTCCCAGCTGGGAGGTCACAAAGCAAACGTCCTCTACTTGTGCCAGGTGCTAAATTCCCTGCAGACAGGCAGGGTCTCATTCACTGGACAGCACAGGCAGTGCAGCTGCTGCAGGGGTGCCACAGCATCTGGAAAGAGGGGGAAAGTTCTCCAAAGGACAGCCCTGGTTTCCAGGCACCAATCTTCCACGGGTAGAGTAGCAAAGGCAGAGCAATCCTGTGCTCTGTGTCACCCCACATTTCTGGGTTCTAGAGGGTAGGAAATGAGACCACCAAACAAACTTTGCATTTGCTGCTCATCCTGGGGTAAACCAAAGCCTAACTACAGCACTCTCCAATAAACAGATTGACACCAACAGTCTCAGTGACTTCAGTTACCATGGCACCTCCCTGCAGAATCCCATTCCACTGGATCTGCTGCAAAGGGCTGAGTAGTGGGGGTTTCAGCTTTTTCCACTCACACTCTTAAAAGGTATAAAGAAAAAAAACACGTAAAAACCTCAGAATATGCCTATATTAACACGCCAGGCTTTCCTGAGTTTCCTAGAATAAGCTTCTGAAATGCTTGCATCGTGTTAATCCCTTTAAATTTAAACAAGGCAAATACCACCCTAAGCCTACATATTTGAGCCTACATTTATAAAGTTACTGGGATTTCTGGCCATCCAAATGAGGACACTAAAAGTGAATCTCTTCTTCAAATTGCTGAGTACACATCATCTTCTCATCACTGAAACTGCTGAGCTGAGAAGCCAAAACCAACAAACCTGCAGAGCTGCCAGTCACCAGAAGTAACAGCTGTAAAGGAAACAAGTATTAAATCAATTCAAACACCCCAATACCTAAAATATGTTAATCCTTAACAAAATAATTAAAGCATAATGAAAGCTTAGGAAAATTACATTGAAACAGACATAATTTAAAGGACGACTAAAGAATTAAAAGTATTTAACAGTTCTCTGAGTGGGAGACTTGCAAATCTAACCAAAAAGAGTGTGACTAATTCTAATTTCAGACATTCATATTTTCAATGTTTTTAATAGCTCATTTTCACTCCCACATACAGATGCTGTTCAAGCATCCTTATACATTTAGTAATTCATAGCAACAAACACTCTCCTGGAGTTATGAGCACACCAGGGTTTAAAGTCACTCACACCCATGCAACAGGAAAACACCTTAGAGCAAATTACCTCAGCCTGCCCCTCAAGTGGCTTTCCTGACATTAGGATTCCATGAACTAAAGCTTTTGTTCAATTAATATATTCCCAAACCTCACTTTCTATTTCTTCTTTTTCATTTCACAAAGGTTTCAGAGTGGTTCCTTGAATAAAATAGAAAATCAAGATCTCCCTGCAGGACGTGGGGCTGCTTAAAAGCCAAATCCCACTCAGAAGTTCCTGAAGCACAGCTCTGTGCATCCCCATGACTTAGTGAATCCCTAGGCCTGCCTGGGCTTCATTCACAGAGTCACAGGTGGCTCTTTGTCCAGTAGTTAAAACTGAATTTAAGCTTCTTATAATTCAGAGCACATTCTATTTACTTGATAGTAAAGACAGATTACATTTTCCAAACTATCTCAGGTAACCTTCTTGCCACACATGATAGCAATAACAAGGCCAGATTAAATGCTGGCTAGGGGCTCTGCTCTTTAGAAAAATCAGTTTTGACAGAGCCTCCCACCCGAAATCTGTGTTTGCATTACTTGGCAGCTGTCAGCACTGCTGTTATCCTGACAGGTGTGAGGGCTCAGGTTCTCTTGTGTGGCTTTTTTGCTTAGCTGCAAATCTTTAAGAACAAAAGTCAGCAAAACCACCTCTGCTGGCTGAGCACACAACTGTACATTCACAGAAGGATGGATGGCTACACCAAGGCTGGTTATCAGTTCCCAGAGGATTCCAATCAAGCCAGGCATTGCTCAGGAGCTCCTCATGACCCAGTGCTGGGCTGTGGGACACCTGGCTGTGCTACCGCCCCTCTGCCAGGTTTGTCTGGTTAAGCAAAGCTGCCCCTCCCCTTGGCACACTTTGCCCTCACCCCATCCCAGGGAAGGGTCTCCTGAAGCTCCCAGGAGCTGCTCCAAATCACCCACAGCTGGAGCCAGCAAGTGATTTACAGAGAGCATGGAAGTGCCCACAGGGAAACAGCAACCAAGGAGAGCCACCCCTGTGCTCCTTCCTGAGCATCTACACAGCAGAGCCCTGATGCTGAAATTAAATAGATCCCAGCTTCCATTACTCTCTCTGGCATAATCCAACTCCATAGCAGCTGCATTTTCAACTATATCCAGTCTCCTATTTTTCCCCCTCCCCTTTATTTCACCTTTTCTCCACAAAAGAACACTGAAGCCCCAAAGCAAAGCAGAGCCAAGAGAAGCTCACAACATCCCCTCCACCCTCATCACAGACATTTGTGTGTGAACAACTGCTAAACAGTGGCTTAGCTGGAAGCCTCAACAGGCAGAATTCTTCTCACTACTTTTCCTTATGCTGTTTAACACCACCCAAATAATATTGACATTTTTAAGCCAAGAAGAATGGGGGTCTGGGCAGGCATTTTACTGTAGGATCAAACATTAACCAGACATAATCCTGTGGCTTCAGAACATCAACCTCTTTCCATCAGCCACCTGAGCAGCAAACACATGTAGCTGTAATCTCTGCCTTACACCATCTAAACCACCAAGGTTAATCTGCTGTCAGCCCCATGTTGGGCATATTGTGGCTGAAACCCATCCTGAATGAATAAGAAACATTCTGCAGAAATCTGAACTGCATATATTGCTGGATCTGAGTTTGTAGTCATGTCTTTAAATTAATCTTTTACAGAATGACAAGCACTATAAAAGACTTAGTGATGCTGAATGTAATGAGCAGTACTAACCTACTGGAGGAACACAAGCAAGCCAGCTGCCTCATTCTAAAGAGCTGTTTTTAAATAGCAATTCTTTTCCAAAATTACAGTTGAACCTCTACAAAAACAAACAAACAAAACAAAACATAACCAACACCACAATAACTATGAAACCAAACAAAACCCAAACAAAAACAACAAATAAAAACAAAACAGAAAATCAACCGGCCTAAAATAAGTACAACAGAGGAAATATGTGTTTGGCATGACAAAATCCTCAACTCCTCTCAATTCCTAAATGAATAAACACTGGGGAAATCTGCAGCTCTCTTGTCAAAATAACTATGAAAAGAAAGTGTAAGTGTTGAAAGTGAGGGCTTACATCAAACAAAATAAGCAAAATTCTCCTTCAACCTGTGCTGTAGGCCACAGAAGTATGCACAGAATGTTTTAATATTTAATTAAAATAAAAGGGCCCAAATGATTCCCTTCACATTCCATCCTCCATTTCCATCCAACCTGCAGTCATCACATTCCTTATATCAGACATTCCTAATCACCCGAGCTAGCCACATTATCAGTAGAATTTAGATGGCCTCAAACACTCCAAAAGACATTATTAACAACTTGATGCTGACTCCCCTTGGATACCTCAGAAATTAACTCTCACAGGTGTCAGTCTCTCTGATTACTGTGAGAATTCCCCTGGCTTTATTCTCTTGGTGGTATGAAAATACTTTCTGTCTGATCCTGAACTGACTGGAGACTGGAAGTTCTCATTAGCCTGAGTTACCACCTGTGTGTTGTCCCTTGCCAATGAGAGCTGCAGGGGCAGGGACAATCATGAACAGGAAGGAGGGAGATGAGCAAATACCTAAAAAAAACACCCTTTAAAGTGGGCTCAGAGAAATGTAAGAAAATGAACAGCCCTGCTTGGAAATTCACTGCTGAGCAAATTGTGAAATGTAACAATCAGCACAATCTCAGACACCTTCAAGTGTACAGGAATATCCACAACAGATACTTTGGCAATTCCTTATCCAGCCTGAGCAATGGAGCACAGGCAAAGTCTCTGTAAACTGAATACAGCTGAAGTCAATTACTGACAGCTGTGTGTTAATGGTTTCAGAAATCAATTATTGTATTTCAATTAATTTGGCTAGTGGTATTGTCACAATCTAAACATTCACAAACAGATCTGTGAGCAGAAAGAAAAGGAAAAAGAGCTCAGGTTATCCCTCTTACTTGTTCATGAAGTATGTTCTTGATATTTTGGGGGGCTGTCATCAACATGATCACACTTTCAGCAGTTCTTTTAAACTCTGTGGCTCTCCCTCCAAACCCACAGAAACAATTATATTAACTCAGAAGTTATTTTTTAATTTTTCCTTAACCAAGTCTTCTGTACAGGTGCCATACCTGAATGGACAGCAGCTCCAGCCTCTTCAGAAGCACTTTGCTAGTCCAGAAATAAAATCTGTCCTTATGGAGGAGAGTTTTTCCTTGTGGGCCACTAAAGCACTGAAAAGCTCCAAATTGACACCAAAATTACAAACCAGAAGCTTGTGAGTGCTACAGGCAGCACCAAGGAAAGTGCTCCTTTGAGTTCTGCATTGTGCCTGGCAAAGATCTCATCAGAGCTGGGAGCAGATGTTTCAGGCAGGTGGCAAAAGTGAGCATCAGAGCCAGGCACCCCCATGTGTGCTGTGTGAGCCCCTGTCAGTGCCCTTGGCAGGCAGCAAACACGCAGGGAGGCAGGCTTGGGCAGCAGCACTTGTAGGCATGGGAGAAAAGCTGCTGCTAAACATTTGGGTTTTTCTGGGGAGACAAGGTCTCCATTTGGGATCATTTCAGATCACCACAGCAGCTTTGGAAGGGTCATCGGGACTTGGAGGAGATGAGATCTGACAGAAATCAGACTGTGCATGTCCCCTGGTGTGTGTTTGGCCTGAAAAAGGTCAGCTCCAGGAGGGATTAACAACCTCTTGAAATCACACCCTGGCCTGATGGAGCCAAGGAAGTCACTGGGAGCAAGCAGCTCCTACCAAAGGCTTCTGCACAAGTCCTCAGTTGTAAAAGTGCCCACAAGGAACAGGCAAGGCAAAGGCATTCCAAGATTCTGTCAAAGTTAAATGTGCTTTGCGGTATATTGCTGCCATTAAAATGACTGGTTTTTGCTAGCAGTGATTACTGAGATGTCAAAAATCAAATTATGGATTAGTTCAATAGGAAGTCCAGCACACAAGTGAAGGGCAGACTCACCTTGCAGAGCCTGCCTGGGTCACGTCGTGCTTGCACAGCCCCCGCACGCTTTGGTGAAGGACAGGTCTCCTTCCTCACACCTCCAGCCCACATCTTCACAGCTCTGACCAAAATGCACTCCTTTGAAACAGAAAAAAACCAGCATCAGCTCCATGCCACATTCAGAGACTCAGGGAACCAGAAAGTCAGGTCACACACCCAGTGACCATGGAATCAATTAGTCCATTAGGAGGAATTAAGCATGGCCAGCTTTGCATTTACTGTAGGAAAAACTGGAATTCGAAAAAGGAAAACTGATTACAGTTACTTTTTCCTCATGACTGAATATCTTTTAAATTAATGCAACAAGATACAGAATGTTCAAATGCAGGGACTAACAGAATATCCATTTACTTAAGCTTGAGGGAGTCCAACCTCACTGCAACTTGCTACTGAACTTCCCAATAGAAGTTGCTGCTGAGTTAAAATTTTATATAGGATTTATTCCTTAAAGAGGGAGAAAATTAGTAGTGCTCTTTATTGGTAAAATCAGTCTTGAATTTTTTTAAACTGGAATTGTAAGCAGTCTTGCCAGAAAAGAAGACACTTAGGTTTTTCTCTCTGATCATGCAGGATTTGTTTGCAGGCTCCATTCAGGGATGGAGGGAAATCTGTGTGGTGAGGAGGATCAAGGAGCCTTTAGAAAGGCAGACAGAGTTCTCTCCTGCCTGCAGGAGCTCTGCCACCCTGCTGCTCCCACTGGGCACCCTGGCTGCCAGGCACCAAATCCTGAGGTGCAAATTCTCATCACTGACAGCAGAGTCAGATCAGCTCTAGAAGTTCATGCTCCCAGCATCTTTTGTGCCTCCCTTTTTTAATCTCTGGAGGATATTAGTAATCCATGACCATTACATGGCACTTTTGAGGTTTAGATCTCAATGCTCTTCACAAGAAGTGGGAAATATCCTATTTTCAAGGTACAGAAAGGAAGCGATTTAAGGACAGTCAGTGGTTGTTTCAGGTAAATAATCCAGGCATGCTGAGTTGCAATCAAGATCCTTTTGCTGTCACTTGGTTAATATATTTCAGGACATGATATCTGGATTGGAGCACAAAAACTTTTGCAGTTATGAAAGAGATAAAGGCCAGTTAATTTTCTCTGTATAGACATAATTCCACCTCTTAAAAATATCAGCCTCTTTTAAAGCATATTCTGCTCTTGAACTGATACTATATTTAAAAAGAGCCAAGGAGGGGGTCACCTCAAGACAGAAAAACATATTCAAGTAACTTTATGAAAGTGAAAAACAGCTCAAAATGGAGATCTCCAAGAAACAGCTTGAGGTATCTTCATTCAATACATACTTGTCCTGAATGTAAGAGATTTGCTTCTAGAACAACTTTGATTACAAAACCAATTTGAGATTTGAGAAAGCACAGTTTATTTCTTACTAGTAATCAAATGTTAAATAGTGAAACAAGAGGTTCAAGGATGCTAAACATGCCAGAGGAATCAAAATGGTATTTTTTATATTACACAAATAATAACATTGATGATTTCTGGGTGGTTTTGTAAACTTTTCATAACACAATTTAGCATATTGCCAGAACAAAGGCTGAATATTCCTTTGACAGAATAAATGTTAGTCAAATTCTGTCATTTTTTTTTCAAATTGCATAAAACCACATTTTTGCAGAACATAATAGAATGAATGCTCACAGATACCTATAAAAATTAGTTTTTAAAGCAGCTAATAAACTTCCCACCAATTGTGGTATTAGGTTGTAAGTTTGGCCCACAAATATTCAGCAGACATGATCAGACAGGATTATAGCTGCCCATTACAGCCTTGTATCTCCTTTCCATGGTGCCAGCAAAACACCAACCATTGTTCCTATGGACTCAGCCTTTACTTATATAAGAGATTAAAGAAAACAACCCACCCCAACACTACAGCACAACAAATCTCTTTGATTTCGTAAGATGTGCCTGCCAAGAAAAATGGCTTTCATCACACTTCATAATAAATTTATCTAAAAAGTCATTTGTTTAAAGTATTGCCTCAGAAAGCTCCCCTGAGACATGCCATCTTGATGGCACTCTTTTCATTATTCAAATATAATGAAGTGATTCTGCATGGTTATGCTGGACTATAAATCACTGCTGTAAAAAAAAGGCATGTTCAGCATGTTAAGAGACCAAAGATCAGATTCTGAAGAGTGTTTTATTATTGCATATGCACTTCATCTCTTGCACATACACAGCAGATAGCAACTCTTGGTACTTTCCCAAATTCCATCATTATTAAATTTGGAAGCTGACAGGGGAGAAAGACTTTAGGCAGAGACTATTTTGCAGTTCCTGTCCAGTGCTGTTGCAAACTATTTAACCTCCCTGCAGCCTCACAGACCCATACCACAATGCTGGAGAAAGTCAGCAAAAAGCAGAATACTTGTGGTTGTATTCATTGCAAACAAATTCTGGTTTACAAAGAATTAAAAATATGTTAGAGGCTGCATCTAATTGACATTGAAAAATCAGCTAATATGAACATTCACTTTAAGAAAAGAGTGAAAGGAGTCAAAAAGGACTTGTCTTCTTCCCAAAACTGCTGGGAATTATTTTTTAAAATTAATTTATACTCCATCTTATATCTGAGTAAATGTCAAATACTTCTCTAAGGTTGCGAACTAAAACCCAATGGCAATGTTTCACAGAGTGGATTACCCAGAGTGAAAATCATTGTAGATTTATAGGATAAGTTTTTTTAATTTACTTCTGGTCATGCTTCACAGCAGTTTTGAGTTTTCAATTCTTTAGGAAACACTTGACAAGCAGGATCCCCTTTGTCAGTGCCTCACACACAGGAGGAACATTGCATTACTTCAAACAGGTGACAAACTAATTAAAATGATAACCTTCTATGGCAAGGCAAGCTCGTGGTGATTTCCCTGCTGGGCAGGGAGGGAACAGTCCTTCCTGCCTGCACACAGCCCACCACAAGCTGGGCTGGCTTTTCCCTGCTGCTTTGCTCCTGGAAATTGGTGCAGGTTGTGGCACAGTCTGGCCAAGCCCCTTCTACCCTGCAGTAACTCTGGTGCTGCTGTTTTACCTTGAAGTCCATGACCTCGTGTGAGTGACTGCAGTTTGGGGAGACTGGGGCAAGGTTTAAAGGGGTACAAACAAACAAACAAACAGGATCAGTGGAGGGCAACCAAATTATGGGAAGTGTAATACTCTGATAAAGACTGCTGCTGTACCTCACTTCTGCATGGAAAGGTGGAAATCAGTAACAGCAGATAACAAGAAGGTTTTAAAGACTGCATCATAGTTAATAATGGCTTTCTTTTATCAATAATGCAGTTTTGCTTTCTTGTATTTCTATTGCCTTTTCTCACAGGTGTCATATGTTCACTCAGATCTTTAAAAACTGAGCCAGAAAATACAAAGAACATGAGCACCACAGAGACAGACCTAAGATACAATTTGCATAAAGTAAAATAAAGTATTTCAAGACTTCACAAATCATTTCAGTATTAAGGACAGAAATCGTGAGTAACCCTGGTGGAATGACATTTAACCTGGTTAGCAGGAAAGCCTCAGAGATGAGTGATACTGATAAGGGAAATCACAAAATGTTGGGGCACTTAACTTCTACCAGACTGCCTAAAAATGAGAGATCTGCAGAGTTACAAACAGAAATCTCAAGATCAGGAGATCTGATTAAGCCTGAACAGTAATTGCAGCACCGCTTTGAGTTAATGGTTCAAGTTACAAGAGGCTGAAAAGGTAAATAAAGCAGTTAATGTGAGAGCTGAGTCACCGAGCTGAGTTTCCTATTGTAGGAGAAAATGCCAGACTCAACAACTTTTGCAAAACTCCAAATAAGTGCCCCATCGAACACCACTGGCTTTGTTAACCTTGCAGGTTTCTTGTACAATACAAGAACAATTGATTTGTAATGTACCAAATTATTGATGCTGTGTAAAGTTTTAGGGGGGAATAAAGGGGGAAAAACCCACCAAAACCACCAGATTCCTATTCTTCAGTGTACAGAACCAACAAAAAATACCAACGTCACTTCAAAAACCCAGAAGAAAATAGGGCAGGGCATATCAGAAGACATTGCTCTCTCAAGAAAACTGTTAATTATATACACTATATTATTTTACCAACATCTCAGAATGTTGGTAAAATAATCAAAAACTTCAGCCTTTACAGGTTTCAGCCTGGGCAGAATCTCCATATCTACACTGGAAACAAAAAGGCATGCTCAGAAGTCCAGGAAGTGGGGAAAAGCACAGAGCACAAAAACCCCATAACCAATCCCAGTGCTTGGTTTCAAACCTGTTTTATCCCTCATTCAGGTACAATCCTTCCAATTGCTTGATGTTTCTTAGAGAAAAGATTAAAGTTGAAATATTTTTGGAGAGAAGATCAGTACCTTGAAAAATAAAATGAGGGAAGTACAGAGGTTTGTTTTCTTTTCATGCTCAACAGAGAACTCCTGCTTGTAGGCAAAGGGGCATCTGCATCTCCAGGTGAAGCATTCGAAACCCCACTCCCAGCAGTGTCCACCTGCAGACCCCAGAGCAGGCTGCGAGCAGCCAAGGCCCCGAAGGACAGCACAAGGGATCACAATCAATCCCTTCAGAGAGACAAGAATCGCTGGCACTCTGTTCTGACTCTGAAACAAAGGGTTACTTGCAAATTTGGCCAATGCCACCTCCTTATTCCCATGCACCACTTCACTCTGCTCAGGTTCACCCTTGCGCTTAACATTCCCACCTATACTAAAGTGCAGATGATCATTACACCCCAAAAGATCTTATAATGCCTGCAGATGATCATGTACACCCCAAACCCTGTTTATAATGCCTGCAGATGATCATGTACACCCCAAACGCTGTTTCTAATGCCTGCAGATGATCATTACACCCCAAACGCTGTTTATAATGCCTGCAGATGATCATGTACACCCCAAACGCTGTTTATAATGCCTGCAGATGATCATTACACCCCAAACGCTGTTTATAATGTCTGTCCCACTGCACAAGGCGTTGTGAGAACAATTAAAGAGGAGAAGTGAGCATGAAGGGCACGTGGCACTCCCATCTCTGCAGCAGAAGCTGATTGAAACGCATTAATTTGGGCAAGCTGCTTGTTCTTGCAGTGATCAGTCAAATCCATTCACGCTCTGAAACACCAGTCATTAACCACATCAGCTACCAAAAGAAGTGAAGTTGTTATCTAATGGAAATCACCATTAGGGGCTTTCAGGAGCTTTGTTTCACAGCAGCGAAAATTCCACAAGTTTCCACAGAGCTTTTAATGGCTTTTAGAAATTAGACACTAAATTACTAACCTGATTTTGCTTACACAACAATAGCATGGGAAAAGCAGAGTGTAAGTATATTTTGTGGCTAGCTGAACTCTTGTTGTTCATGAACTGAGAGAAGCCTCGCTTAAAATCCAGAGTTACAAACTCTGCTTATGGTGTTACATACCAAGGAATGGCAAAAAAATTCTTCAGCAAAGACAGAAAATGAGATATGACGTTTTTAGGATTTTATAATGAAGCCATAATACAAACTGTTCCAAGCCCCAGTTTACTGTCAAACTGAAGTTGGGGAAAAAATTTATATCAGGCTCCAAGTTTCCAGGCAACAGTTTTTAATAGAAAAAGCCCTCATCAGAGACTGCAAACAACACAAGACAAAATTATAAGGCATGGGATATGAGTGAGATGGAAAATATTTCTAAATTTCAGGCTCTTCTATGTGAAAATTTTTCGTAATTTCATTGGGGTTTTTTGCAATAAAAGGTAATGATTCAGTTCAAACATCCCAGCTTTATACAGATCTCTGAACTGTAATCTTTAAACAAATGAAGCATCTTTCCATATACTCCTTCACACAAAGCTTTAAACCCTTCATTATTTCTCTTTTCTTGCTGGAGTTCTATGGTATCAGTGGAATAAAGAGAGCACAAAAAGTAGCCCAAGTACTGAATGGTACCTTAAGACTTATGGAAAGTGAAGCAAATACAAATGTAAAAAGTAGAGCTTGCCTTTCACCTTCAAATCCTTTACCTGACAGGCTCTGAAAGGCAGCCCCTCTTTAAAACCATACAGAATTTAATGCAAAGTCCAGGTTAAAAGGAGGAAGAAAATTGCACTAGTTTAGTAACAATAATGTTGAGCCTAAAACTGGTTTTCCCTGCAACTTATTTCCTCTTCTTATAACTGTCAACTGCAGCATTGCTGATTAAATAAAAACATAACAGTGTTGCAAAGCAAATACCTCCTGCAAGATATTTTGGGGCTTTTGCATGCAAATATAACAAATATGAAACATTAATTACTATGGATCTAAATGCACACATGGATAAGTTATACTGGGAGATGTGGCACAAATCAGCAAAGCTCAGTCATCGCTATTGCCTGTGTTTGCCTTCTTACTCAAGGATCTCCTTTGGCCAAGATAAACAACATTAAAAAAACCTGTTCTTAATGTCCCAGGCTTCATGCTGCCATAAATCACATGCAGAGGTGTTGTGACCAGAAATCCCAGCTATACTGAAAGGAGGAGCATGTGCTTCTGCCAGAGTTTTGTTCTCTGCAAACCAAAAGTTTTCACTTACAAGAGTTTTCCCTGAAAGCTCCTGAAATTATGTTGCCTTCAGATGAACATAATTTCTTTCTATTCAAGTAATAAATTATAGATGTCTTTTAGTTCTGCCTGACTAGCACAAAATAAATTGAGAATTCATCTGATTCCTCCTGTGATTCTAAAGCCATCCTGAGGACTTCTCTGGGTTTCTGTGAACAAGTCTTAAGAGGGGAGTGAAGAACTTTCAGCCTACAGATCAGTTAGCAGAGCTTTTGAGGGAATAATTCCTGCTGGCAGCATAACTGGGCTACACTGCATTGCTGGTGCTTAAACTGTTCAGCCACTGCTGCAGAATCTGGAAAACAGAGTGTTAGAGCAAAAAAGGCAAAATGAGAAGCAAGGAAGAACGTGCTCCTCACCAGTTCATTTGCTCTGTAACACAGGAGGACACAGAAATTCTGGCACAGAACCTCCTCAGTCACCTGTTCCCACAGCATCTTCTGTGCCTCAAAAAGAGGAGATCTACAGTCTCACTTGGCAAGAACATCAGCAGAAAGCTGCTAAAGTGATTTTTCTGAAACATGAAATATGAGGACCATACATCATTTTAAGCATTTAATTGACCAGAGGTGCAGAGAGAATGTCTTCACCATCTCAGGAAGGCAAACTTCCACATCTGCCTCTTGGGAGAAGAGCAGGGATTTCAGCAGGCCTTTCCCTTGGTTTTCAGTGTACCTGTCTGACATATCAAACATCACTGTAAGGCATACACAGGCTTTTACCCTTAGGCATTAAATGAGGGCTAGACAGGAAACTGTCTCAGCCATGTTTTAAACAATAAACTACTCCATTGCTTCCTCTTGGAGACTTACCAGACATTTACTAAGAGTTTCCTAGGAAGTTACCCTTTTTTGTTTGTTTTTAAGAGAAAGCCACTTCCACCCAGCCAGCATAACTGAGTTTATGATCCCTTAACCCTGAGATATCTCCCCCTGCCCTTCTGTATTATGGCTTATATGAAAACAAGCAAGAGCCATTCTTTCACCATTACAGTCTCACTGATTGCAAGTGGAAAAAAAATCAATAACAACTCCTAATAACTCCCAATGCTTCCTTTTTACCTTTACTAGAGTGACAAAATAAGAGTTACTGCAAGTATTTTAAAAATCAAAGGAACAGCAGTAGTGTATCAGCCCACACAGCTCAACATAAGTGCCTTTATTGCAATATTTTCTCATTTTTCAACACAAACTCTGCTGTTTCTTGGATGGACACTAAAGCAAAGTGTTCTTACACATGTTTAAAGAGAAAACTCAAGTAAAAAAAATGGGTTTGCTTTTTTTTAGTCCCATTCCTATCAAACAGAAGGTAATGCAGCCACCAACCACAGAATATGACACCAAACCAGCTGCAGCCCTTGCTGGTTTTGAGCTTCTTCCCATGTGAGAAATAACTGATTTTGAAGCAAAGGCACACACAAGCCATACACATTAAAAATGAAAAAGCCATTTCTTATCTGTATAAATTATCCCTCAGCTCTTTAGAAGCTGGAGTACAACCTAAGTTTATTAACTAAAGAAAAGCCCCTTGAGACACAACTCGCTGAATTGATTGTTGAGTACTGTCAAAAATATTATGAGCTACAATCCAGACACTAAATTTTCCCTGTTAAGATTTTTTTTTTTTTCTTGAATGGGGCATTTGTTGACCCATTGGGTAAGGGAATTCACTGCTGTTAGGAGGGCACCCTAATCAATTCTGCAGCAAGGAACATTTCCTTTCCACTGTGCTCATCACTGGGCAGTAAAGATGCTGTTTTATAGCCTACCTGTATTTGTCTTTTGCTTTTTCAACTGTTCTTCAGGCTTCTCTCCTCTTGAAGAGGACAGATTCCCTTTCTTTGGAATATGAAAGTTATGGAAATCATCACCTTCGTATCAAATTGTTTCTATACTAGTCTTGGATAATAAAAAAGAATCCTAGAGCACTCTAGGTCAGAGAGGTTACTTGTTATATCAATTTTCCAGAAAATTGCACTGTCATCTGCAGCACAGGCACATCAGACTTCAGTGAAGAGCAGAGAGGCAGCTGCACAAATTTGATAATTGTAGCTAAGGAACAAACATTACAAAAAATGGCATCTTTGGTGCTGGTGGACACATCCCAAGGTCAGCCTTCACTCTCAACAATTCCATCTATCAAAAATAACAGGTTGCAGATTGAATCAACTGATAAGAGGCCAGAGTGCAAGATGCAGGGTGAGAGCTCTCCCACATCAAGGTTACAGCTCCAGCTTCCACTGCACAGCAGGCCAAAGCTGTGAGTTGTGAGAATGTGAGCTGTAAGGCTCACTCAGACTCCATCATTAGAAACATAAAAGAATATGCAGAATAACTGAGAGCTGCTCTTATTTCCTGGGGTATGGTTACTGTGGTAGCAGACACAGCTCCCAGGAAGTTTGTCTCACCCATAAATTACTCAGATAATAGAAAAGTCTGAGTGAAAAAAAAAAAAAAAAACCTCTGACACAATTCTGTGTCTTCCAGACTTGCAGGGATTTTGAGAACAGGGAAATTAAATACTGTACTTTCATATTGTACTTTTAAGAAGAGCAGACAGGGACCACAGATTAAAACTGTTCATGGAAATGAACACAATGATGCAAGTGAAGCAATTGCCCTTCCTTCCCAGGCAGGAATGCCATGGCTGGAATACAGGCAACAAGATAAACTCAAACTTCACATAAAATTTTGGAAACAAGAGCAGCTGGAAATGAACCTGGCCAAGGGACAAAGAGCATTCCTAAGATGTTCCCTTCACATCTCATTCACATTCACCTTTGGGCCGTGCATTTCTTTTGAGACAGAGGTTTTAACATACAAAGGGGAAAAGCCATGGGCTATCCCAGGACACAGCACACAATCTCCCTGAAAACCCAGGTGTGGAACATGCAGGAGCAATAAGCTCTGGCTTTTCTAGAGACCACATAAAACTGAAAACCATGAAAAGTGTAACTTTATACAAAGAGCTCTTGTGGCTCAAGCAAGGCTTGGGATGCTGCCACATCTCTGAGGAGCTATTAAAAGGCATCTGGAAAGAAAAAGTGGAGTGTTCCTTCCCACTGCCAATTCCCCATATCTCTAACTCCACTGACTGAATCAGCTGGCCCATTTTTAACTGCCCTTTCATCTTTACAATTAATAAAGCTGGTAAGTCTACTTAACACTCCTAAAGTCCTTGTAAATGCCTCTTTTTGGTGCCTATTCATCCTTAAAACCTGCTGCCTGATAGAGCCAAATTGGAGAGCCTTGTGTTTCTTTTCTTTTTCGTGCTTCAAAGAGCAGTGGAGCTGTTTATATACATCAGGACAAAGCATCAATAAGTAATCAGCAAACACCTTAGGAACTGCAGCTGTTCCACAGCTGAGCATCTCTAAAAGCATTACCTGAAATTGCTGCTAGACCCTGCTTGGGGTGCATTTTAGGAGAGTTGTTAATACAGAAAACTTTTGCATGAGTTGCTCACAGGAGTCTCTCCAGCTCGAGGTGCAGCTGCATCCTCTCCTGCCCTAGGCTGTAGTTTCACAAACACATTCTGGCAAACACATCTGGAGAGATGCACTGTGAGACTCCATTCAGGCTGGTACTCAGCTACAAGTACTCATTTCAAGTGGGTCACATCCAGCTGAGCAGAGCTGCTGCCACCAATGGGAGCTCAGCGTTTTTGAGGATGAAGTTTAGACTGTAAGTAAAATGATCTTTGTTTTAAAGGGAAGATAAATAATTAGTAGTACACTGTTCTAAAGGCCACATCCAATATTTGCAATAAACACTTGAAATTTTTGGCCCAAAGTCAGGAATAACTTTAGTTGAAATAAAGGTTGCTTACATCTTTTCATGGCTCTGTTACACCCCATTCCAACTCCCTTCTTCTGTACCCATGGGACAAAATTTAACTCCAAGATTTCAACATTATTCCACGACCTGGATACTGGGGACCGTGGGGAAAACACCAAAAATCAGCATTTTCTGCTCCCTTTTAAGACCTGTATTTATCCATTTGTCATCTGTGAATTGGAAGTGGGTGGAACAATGACATGAGTAGCCAAGGAAGGGGTCAGTCCCACAGATGGAAAATGCCAGACACGTCACAACCTGAGCCTCTGTTTGCTTTGTAATTCCAGCAGCCTGCAACTGCAAACAAATAAATCCAGTGTTAAAAGGAGACAACCATCCATGGAAAAAGTAAGTCTGGAGTGTTCAGAGAAGAGAGATTTATCACACAGACTGGACTGTACTGATTAGTCCTTCACACAGCAGGAAACCTTTCTGTGCTGGCTCTCAGCTCCAAGGTAAGAGAGCCTTGTCTCCCCTTACAACATAAATGCCATTGGAAGAGACCCTTAAATTGATGGAGATTTTGCTTCTCATTGCTTCTCAGTAACCCAAGACTCTTGACACAAGACCCTCATTGCTGCTATTGAGTCGTGCTCCCAGTGCAGAATGGCAGCAGCAGCCACAGGCCAGCAGGGAAGCAGCTCCTCCTGAGCCAGCACAGCTCAGGGCAAACCCACAGACAAGTCCTGGGGCAACAGGAGAACTCCAAGTGACTCCTCCATATCCTCCTGAGGTCAAAGAAGAAAGAACTTACACACATAGTTCCTTTGTTTGGGGAAGGCAAAGCTTCTCTCTGTTGCTGCGGTTTGGAAGTCAGTGCATTTGTCTCTGCTGAGGTTTGCATGGGGGGCTGTGAGGATCTGCCAGGCCAGGTCTCACACAACAGCCTTACTGGGACACCAGAAACCTCACACTGGGTGCCTCAGAACATTTACCAAGTTCATTATTTCCTGAATTTTGTTATTTAAACCATCCCTTATTAGCTGCAAGAAGCATATGGGACCCTGCTATAATGAAGCTACTCAATATTTTTAGCTGTTTAATATTGGATCAGCACATCATCTGGAGCAATCACCCCTCACATTTCACTTTAATTGGGCTGTCTGGAACAGAAGGGTTGAGAAAGGCACACATGTTCCATTTCCAAGCAGTATGTTCAACTGGCTCATGAAAGGTTAAAATCAGGAATAAGAAAATAGCTTTATTCCCCCAGGAGTAATGCCAGTTGATCAGTTTAAACACAGATGTTTTAAACTCCACATCTAATAAAGGGTATACTAAGGCTCCAGAGACTTGCACAAATAGGGAAATTCCTTCCCTTCAAAGTAGCTTCTCATTATAATGTCTTCTACTATGCAAATATCTGACAAAGAAATCATAAAAGCCAAAGCAGTGGGTGGTCTGCTTGGATGACAACACTGATACATCTCTAGTTGATGTCAATATGTGATTTGTTACTGATAAAGAGCACTCAATATTCTCAAAATGCAAATGTTTACATAGCCAGGCAATCAACTGATCAGTCCCACAGAGGCTGCAGGATTAATGTGTATTCTTAACCAGGCTTCTGAGTGGCTCAGGGGGAGCAGGGACTCAGTGCAGCACCCAACTCTCACACATCACTCAGAATGAGCAAGGTCAAATGCTCTTTATGTCAATCACATAACTTGAAAGCAGTTTTCTCCCTTGAAGAGATTATCACAGCAGTAAAAACCACTACAGAACATTGAGGGAATATCTGTGTGAGAATAAATAGCACTCCAAAAATGTACAAGTTCAATTTCCCTAAAGCAGTTCCTGCTTCAGTGGTGGGCAGCTCTGCAGGGCTCAGTGTTACCCACCCAAAGCACCACAGGAACACAGCACTGAGAGTGCTTGGGGTGAGTAATGACAGGGCACATCCCTCTCCCTGACTACCTACAAACTCTCAGAGTCTGCTCCTGTCTCCTCCTTCATTTTCAGATAATTTTCATGAGAGTCATTTTCAGCCTTTATTGGTACATAAGGAGATTTTTGGATGCGAAACAACACGGCATGTCTTAGAGATTCATCTTAGGAAACAGGGAACCTTGGATTCATTCTCAAGAACTCAAAACTTTAATTCAGGTACTTCCCAACTTGTTACAGTTTCTAAATAATAGTCATATTTTATAACATTTTATAGCCACATCCTTGGAGAATTTGACAGGCTGCCTAAGAGGTCCCCACAAAAAGTTCCTCATTCGCCTGTACCATGAAAAACTCTTTGCATGAAAGTTAATTTAACAGAGAGAGAAGAAAGGGAAAAGTTAATTGAAATTAGATGTTATACCCTAACTTACCACAGTGAAGGTGGAAACAGATCTAAGTTAGTCTTGAAACAGCATTTTTGGTGAATAGCTAAAGCTGGTATGAACAGCTAATATTCTTTTCCTCAAATTGTCTCTGCACTCCATTTTTATCTCTCATCCTCTGTTGTCAGGGGTTTGATGCTAGAAAGCCTTAAAAGAGTAAATGCCATCAGGGAGCTGTGTCAGGTTCCAAACACACAATCCTGTGGTTCAGCCAGGGTGATGGAGCAGGACACAGCATGGGGAGCAACTGCAGTGCCAGGGAGAGGGGACAGCTCAGTTCTGAGTATCAGAACATATCATATTCTGAATATCAGCACAACCAGCTCTTTCTAATCTTCTGTGATCACTCCTGAATGCAGAACCTGTGACTCAATTACAAGCTATATAGCCAAGGATGAACAAGGCTGCATTGGCAGTTCTGGGCGTTTAGACAGGTTTCATCACTAAATGGGTAAGATCTTCATTCACCCTCTATTTGAGTCTGGCAGATTTGTTATTTAACCACAGCTTGTGCCCCTCTAAGGCTCACTGAACCTCACAGACTGGGAGGACAGAGAATGTGAGATCCAAGCCCTGCAAGCAAAGTGCACCTGAGCAGAGGGCTGGCAGCCTTTTTGTGGGAAACCAAAAGCAACTCTGCCGAGTTTCATGGGAGACAGAAGAAGTTTTCCAAGGGCAGACAGGACTGTTGCAGGTTTCCTCCAACAGCAAAGGTGAGAAATGAAGAACCAGCACACAGTTTTGGCTGAGGCAGCAGTTTGTGCAGCTGTAGTTTACACTGATTTGCAGCAAATCACCCACAATCCTGCCAGCATCTCACTATGAATGGAGGGTTAAGAGCGCTCACAAGGTGAGAAGCTGAATGTGTTCCCTCCACCCAGCGAGCTGGCTCAGCTCTCAGGAGGTGTCTGGGACAGTGCACCCTTCCAGAAAACACAGCTGCACAAAGGCACTGCTGGTCACCAGAGCTGCTCACCCCGTGCCACCCTGAGCTAACCAAGCCTAAACACTGCACTCAATGCACCAGACAGGTCAGAAACATGGCTTTGTTTTTACCGAATTGGTTTTAGCATCATTTTCCAACAAAATAACGTTTAATTATGGGGCCTGGATGCTCAGCATCTTTTTTCATCCCAACACGACTTTCTTATCAGATATATGAATTAATACCTCTAAGGAATGACAAAGGTGGCTTTTTGAAAATGCTAAGCACTCTTCACATGTGTAATTTAGGTTTGTATTTGACACTAAACTAAGAACAAAACATCGTTTGACAAGGTCAAATGAAGGTGCTGAGCACAGCAGTTTGTAAGATAAACTTGGTTATGGCACCACAACCCTGCAGATGTACTAGAAAGGCAAGAAACTTCCAATACCCTGGCTAGTATTCAATAAAACCTATTAGGACAATCACTTTGACTTCTGATATGCTTTGTCTCGTACTTCACTGGGTCATTATTCTTTGTGAACATGTTGTCAGTATTTAATTCAACTAAGTTTGTATCCATGGCAATGGTTAGGAGGAAGTTAAAGCAAAGGGAATGTAGTCATAGGCCAGCAGCTCAGTAACAAAAAAAATACAGCAGCCCACTAATGAAGTGAGAAGAGGTGAACAGGAGTGAGGAGAATGCCAACAAAAGAGGGGGAAGCTGTAATTGTAGTTGTGAGGGAGGACAGAGAAATGTGGGAAGCAGCCAAACTCCAGTCAGACTGTAATTTGGCAAATCTTGTGTTTTTAGTACTACCAACATTTGGCAGCTGCTTCTAGTATTCCAGTAAATACAAACAAGCTTGCAGGGAGATGCTAATTCCTTGCCACATCAGGGCTGTCAGAGTGAAGTGCTTATCTACATGAATGTCCTGTGCTGCTTTATCTTCCACAGAACAGCACAGCATCACAACCCTCACCTCCCAAGCAAATTCACTTACAAGGGGCTTAAAAGGTTTCAGACCTTCCTTAAAGGACAATACAGTTGTCAAGAAGGTAACAAGTCCCACATTAAAAACTGTGCTACTTGCTGGAAATGACTGACAGCAGAATAAAATTGTGACTATCCTTACTATGTAAATGACTTACTAGAAGCAGCTCTAGAGGAAATCCCAGGTCATGAATCTACACAACCCTGATGCTGATCATTAGAGAAAACTAAATATCCCCATTAGTAAACCACAAAGAGTAAGCTTTAATGAAATTCACCCAAACTAGAAACCTATTTTGAGATATTTTCCACAATTACCACAGGCTATAGGGGTTAATGAAGCACAAAACACACAAGCATCTTCTAGTTTCAGGTTTCATTACAAAAGAAGCTCTTATATCCAGCTTTTAGGGCAAAAAGAGTACCTCAAGCTGTTACTAATCAGTCAGCTCAGTATTAGAGATTATAATCACATCTCATTCTAACAGTATCTTATGCCTTCCAGGTTTTAATTCTGAGAGCCTGAGTTAAAAGAGATTAATCCCAGCACAAGATATACTATCATATTCTTACATGTTTTTCTCAGGTACAGATTGCACTTTTCAATATACAAATTGCCAGCTACTTATCTCCCTTCCTGGCTAAAACGAGTTAATTGTTTCTTTCATAAGGCAGTAAATGCACTCTGGTAACAAAGAGTGTCAAATCTGCAATGCACATAAAAGCAACCGAATTCAGTCTGTTCAGAAACCTGCACAGTTAAAATTCCTTCTGCATGACTGCTCTTTAAACAATACATCTGAAATCAGCTAAGCAAAGCCACAGAAGACCTTGTAAGCTAAGCATCCTTGTCTGCAGTAAGATATTGTTGCAATAATTTGAGTAACACAATTTTGAAATCTCTTTGCCCACTAAACAATTCTCTTGCATGCATAAGCCTGCACACATCATCTCACATCTTCCTTAAATAAAGTGGCCAAAGCTCTTACTTGTAAGAAATTGTCAAGAACAGAAAACATCTGTTGCTCCAAATATTTGATGGACTGGAGAATGAGGAAACATTCATTCACAGTGGCAGCTGAACATACGTGGGTTACCATTACACACATTATTAGTTTAGTTTCATATTTTACTACTTTTGCCACAATAGACAAACTTGATTTTGGTATGTAAACAGAAGGACTATCTCAGAACTGCAGGAACAATTCTGTGAGAAGCTGAAAAACATCACTTTGGACAAGCTCTTTCTCCTTGTAGCACAGTAATGTAAGATTACAGATACATGGGCTAAAAGGTGGGCTAAAGCTTTTTCAATTTAGGAATTCTTCCAACACCACATTCCTCTTCCTTATTTCCACAGTGTACTTAAAGCCATGTAAAATATGGTCCTGTGGCCTCTGAAGCATGTAATTACTAAGATAAAATATGAAAACCTCTATTTGTCTTCCGTGTTGCCACTCTTGAGGCTGCCAAAAGGAGAGGGCACTGTGCTGTGCTCTCTGGGGCTTTGTCACAAAGATTGCTCTTGTTGGTTTGGACAATTGTAGATATGCCAAAATATGCACTGCCCCACCAGCTACTTGTAAGATTTTTGAGGTTACAACAAGCACAGGGAAAAGGATAAAAATCACCCCTAACTCCAGGGCAGCAAGGAGGCACATTCCTGCTGCTGCAGCTGGCTGGAAACCCTCTCACATGTCATTGCAAATGAAATAAAAACCCCACAATGACTCCAACACCCACAGCACAACTTCCTAAAAACGAATTCAGAGCATCATTTAGGAGCAGTCTCCTCTGCAGCTTTTCCTGGCTCTGAGGTTGGTTCACAGCCAGGTGGGCCTTCAGAGAACAGAGCAGAAGCCAAACTGCCCTGTGATTCTCCCCGGAATTTTTGGGGTCATGTTCACTTTCTCATCGAGTTCAATGTACAGCCTAGATTAGTCAGACTATCTTACCCTATTTTCATTCAAGGAGAAACATTCAGCTTGCTTATTCCTTAATTCTTTGCAGGGCCCTGAGCTTCCACACTGAACAGAATTAGTTCTACTGAATGAATTCATCAGTTCTAGCAGAGGCTAAATTGTTAAAAAAATATATTCTCTCACTTTTCCAATTTATTACTAAACTTGGGACTGCAAACTGAAATAATGGACACCAGCTTTCCTTTTCTGCCTATTCACAGGAACAAATGCAGCCCAAACACATCCCTTTCCCTAAAGAGTGTTAACACTGATCAGAATACTGCCAGTATCACTCCAGTTGTAAATCAGGCAAGAGGGGATTTTTTTTCCCCCTAGATTTCTAGTAAATCTTTGATCATTCAGCTTTATCAGCCTTCTGTTATCTCAGATGCTTGACAGAATGGTGAACAGCTCCTCTATCCAGTAAGGCTGTTGTCCAATGGCTATTTTTTATGCAAGTACAAATTTAACCCTTCTTTTTACCCCACAGAAATAGAAAAGAATGGTGTTGGGTTTATCTATCTAATGTATACATACATTAGATATAAAAGATATAAAAGACTATTTAAATATATATTTTTAATATATTTTATATAAAATATATATTACTTTTATATTTTATATAATTATTTTATATTTTTTATATAAAATTAATATAAAATATATAAAATAATTCCTATCATGCGTTTCTCCTGGCTGAATCGCCCTTTCAGCATTTCTACCTCACTCAAAGTGGGCAATTTCAAATATAATAGCCAGCATCTCTCCCAGTTAGCTTAACCTGAGTATATTTTCCTTGAGGTTTGGTAAGGATCTGATGTAGGTGAAGCCCTTCTGTGCCCCATGAGAGAGAGGAGAAGGGTCCATGGGTGCTGTGAAGTAGAATGGCTCATGGAATAGATCCTTTCTGTAAAATATTCCTTTCTGGGAGCAGAGCCGCGTTCCAGACCATACAGAGAATAAAACAAAAGGCTCAAGTCACACTTTGTCCAAGCAGGGAGGTCAGAGAGGGTCCAGGATGAACTCAGAGTCAGCATCAGCATGCCCAGGGACTGGCAGTGACTCATGAGAAGGGAGGAAGGCTCAAGGAACAGAATTAAGTCAGCACAGTCCAACACATGTCACAGCTCTCAGTCAGTTTATGGAGGCAAAGGTGATAAATTAATAAGTTCAGATCACAGAATCACTTTCCAAATAGCTGGAGACCAAGGTCTCAGACTTTAGGAACACAGAGTGAGGCTGGGTATTGTATGTACAGAACACATAACTATACAAACCTCCTGATTTCTAAAGCTACTTTAAGTACACCCTAAAGTTACTGGTGCATTAAATCTCTTTCAACACTGAGTAACATGTCACCATATGCATTTGAGAGGTTTGTTCTAGAGGGTAAGGAAAGGAACACAACCATTTGCATAAGTAACAACCACTGTTTATAGAGGGACTGCACCCACAGCTCTCTGTTATTCACTGGTGTATTTCTAACATGTAATAACCCCTGTGAGACCCCTCCCTGAAGCTTTCCCTTCCCTTGGTATTGTGAGTGAACAGTGCAGTGTCCTTGATGGCACTGGGGCTTTTGGCAAGGTTTAAACAAACACAAGTGCTCCACTATTATTCCTCCCAGCAAGCGTGCCAGTCTACAAAACAAAACAGCCACCAAGCCGAACCAAAGCAAAGCTATTTTATCATCAGAAACCCTAAGAACTTTCCATTTGGGACGCTTCCAGTCCTCCTGCAGCATTAGCAGGCACATCCTAGTGCAGTGACAAACTGCACTGCTGTTCCAACACTGTGACACCCTCAAGTGTCAGAGAGAGGAGCTGCTGCGTCCCCAGAGCCCTCTGCATGCAGCTCAACTGCAATGGCAGTGACACAGGTTTATCAAACCTCCTGCAACAAGGAAGGTGCAGATTAACTCAGCACTGCTTGCCTTTTATTTTTTTAACCTCCTTAAATCAATAATTCAACTGCACAGAAAGAGTACAAAACCTTTAAAATACTTGACTCTGTAATTAATGTTGCACTAACATGAGAGGTCACCTGGCTCTCAACCCTTGCCCAAACTAATAATGATCCCCTACCTATGGATGATGATGAGAGATGAATGGAAATCTGTGGTTTGACTTCTTCACAAGACCCAGAACACAGCTCTGTTCTGCTGCTCCTCCCTCCCATCACAAAGGCACACTTTTCACTATGGTAAAAATAGTTGTAAAGAGCCAGGAAAAGCAAGGATACTTACAATGGAAATAAATTACTTGGAGGTACTCAAGGTACTCAACTATGCTTGCAACAAATTGTCCTAAGCCTTCATTAATCGCAAACCACAACATTTTTAGAAATATTTCTGACCTGGTCAGAAAGAGGGAAACCCTGAAGGTTCTTTAAGGCCCAGTCCTCAAGATTTCCAGCCCAGCTGCATGCAGGAAAGCAGTTTAGATAAATCACTCAGCATGACTTTTCACATCTCAAACAACAAGTTTGATAGTGCAGAATCACAGCCTAAAACACAGTATTGCCAATTTTGTGAATTGTCTGCAACTGTGTAATAAATACCTATAAAATCAACAAGGCAAGAATCTTAGATGAAGATCACAGAATATTTATGCCAGCTGGAAATAATGAAAATGGTTTAGGCCAACTGCTGCATTTTGTTATTCTGATTTTTAGATAAATAACATCCAGCATGTATTGGAGCTTGTCAACAACTGACATTTAAACACATTCATAAAGAAAATTCTATGATTCCTGAAAAAAACCAAGAAAACAAACAAAAAAACCCTCCAAGTTGTTATTTCTTCCAAAACATGTTAGCCTTGAACTTTTTTTGCAGCGCATCACACATTTATTTACGAGATTTAGCCAGTATTGAAAAATGCAGAAACTAAATATGCAAACTGTCATCAGAATAAAAGCCACTTCTGCTCTGTTAATCTTGGTGAGAAAAACTGCTTAGTGTCACTGAAGTACTGCAGATAGAGCCTGAAGTGATGCTTTCCCAAGGCTTTCAAGACTTTCTTAAAACAATGAGTAGCACTTGACAAAATTTCCTTTGGCCCCACAGAGTTGTAAAGGACAAGAATTTTTTTTTTTTTAAACATCATCATTAAACAAGCAAACTTCTCCATTCTAAAAATAAGAATAAATTCTTAATGTATTTCGGTTTATTTTGTGATAACCAGTTATATCTTTCCTACAGAAGGAAAATAAACTTTGAAATCAACCTTTTAGCTGAAGAAAATCAAGTAACCTGTTTCAGCACAGAGAAGGGCAGTTAATGCCTGCACTGCTGCTCTGGAGCTTTGTTTCCTGCTTTCTCCTTTCCTCCTGCCACCAATGTGCTGATAGAACAAACCAACCTGCAGAGACAGAGGTCTCAAAGCTGCTTCCAGCATTTTGCTGAGTGCTGCTTTGCTCCTGCCCAGCTGCCCATGCAGGGCACACACTGAGCAAGCCAGGCAGGCCTGGGGCACAGCAGCAGACACAAGAACCACAAGAACCTGATTCCAAACCATTCGCTCTTCCCTGCAATTCAGTCTGGGCCCTGAGCAAAAATAAAAGCATCAAAATGATTTTCTAAAGTCCAGTGATTTGGACTCCATTCTCTTACCAGGGGCCAAATGCCTCCACTGGTCCATGCACACTTGCATGTCAGTGCCTTAAGATCCACACTTAACAAGCACACCTGAGCTTTTTTCTTGAAAGAAGGGATTTAGCTGCCCCTTCATTTGAGGTATCAGAGGCTGTTGGATGTTGTATTTTCAGTTAATCTTCCCAACTCTCATCCAGTTAACACAAAGGGCTATTTCCCCACAGTAGCATTTGTTACCAACACATCCTTCCCAACTGACTCTTCCTGGCTTTGAATTAACAAAGTTTTGTGTCCAGGTCTCTCCAGGGAAAAAGGTTTTCTTATCTTAGAAAGTCAAAAGCAAGATATGGGGTGGGGCAAGGCTTCTCAGGGTCCTGGGTTACATGGCAAAAAGTAAGGGCTCTTTTCCTGAAGGATTTTTCCCAGAAATATGAAGAGGCTTTGTCATATTTTAACCTTCCTTAGTGGGATAAAGATGCAAGTAAAAACCATAAACTCCTCAAAGAGCCCAAGCTGTTACTCGCTAACAACCTCCACCTATGGAAATATGGGGTTTTACTAGCAGAAAAGAAATCTGTGTGGAATATTGTTAAAATACACAAATATGAAACTCATTTCAGAGATTTGGAACCAAAGGCAAGGACAAAGTGAGTTCAGCATCACAGCCAGAGAGAGGCCACAAGCAGAACCCTGGCACCCAGACAGGTGGGGTGGTGGGAGCTCCCAAGAGCCCATGGAAAAACAGTTCTCACCCTCCAGAGGGGTCTCTGACCCATTCTGGATCAGCTCTCACCCTCCAGAGGGGTCTCTGACCCATTCTGGGTCAGCTCTCACCCTCCAGAGGGGTCCCTGACCCATTCTGGATCAGCTCTCACCCTCCAGAGGGGTCCCTGACCCATTCTGGATCAGCTCTCACCCTCCAGAGGGGTCCCTGACCCATTCTGGATCAGCTCTCACCCTCCAGAGGGGTCTCTGACCCATTCTGGATCAGCTCTCACCCTCCAGAGGGGTCCCTGACCCATTCTGGATCAGCTGCTGGTGACTTTCATATGAAGTAGCACAAACCTGAAACCATCACAATATGACTTGTGCTGTGATTCTGATAACAACATGAAATTAACTAAAAGCTCATCATTAACAATCTTTGTGAGTGCATGAAACAGCTGTTAAAGCAGAGGCAATAACCTTTTCAAGGGTATAACATGATCTAACATCCATGATTTTGCACTTTCTTTTGTTAAGTGGTTCTTCCTGCAATTAGTGTCAGCACTCCTGGAAGTCAAAGATGAAAATGCTTCTCCACAAGCAGGACTCTCAGTATTAAAAAGAAATTGTATTTAATGGATATCTAAAAGGCAGAAACATGAATGAAACAGAAGAAAATGCATCTCAAAACCAAACCTAATTTGTAGGCCACATTTAGTTAGTGGATGTTTACTGGCCTCATTTGAAAGCTCCTCCTATGTCTCTCACATAAGTGAGATGTGGAGAGGGAGTGCAAATTTCCACCTTTTTACTTTGCTGAGCAGAGGTGAATGTCTCATTTTTTAAAAAATGAAGCAGAAAGAAGGCATTGCCTCTTCTACATTCCAAAACCTATTCTTTCTCAAATATCTTTAGCTATTAGGAAGCAAATTTAGCTACTGATCTAATTTGTTTCAACTTATAAGTACTAATACCCAAGCAAACATATGGTTAAGAATATTTAATGAGAGTTTAGTTACTGATTTGTAAATGAAGAGTGCAAATGTGGCAGTTGCCATAGATCCTCGTAGTTCCTTGCTGGCACTGAGCCCAGCTAGACTTAAAAATATGCAACATATTGATGAGAGAAAAGGAGAAAAATTTTAATATTATGTGTAAAAACTTGCTGTGAAAATACAATTCTGCATATGGATCTTGATGTCAAACGTACGAGCAAGACAAAATAATTCTGAATGCATTTATGTATGCTTTGTGCTGATGGGATTAATGCAAATGTTACAGTCACACCATAAATTCACAATGAAGTGAATGCCTACAGGCAATTCAGTTTTCTGTCCTTGGTAACTGTGAACAGAACTGTGTTCTGTTCTACATTTGTCAGCAAATGAAACAGTGAGGAATAATCTCTTCACTTGTACCTACCTCTTCATGACATTCCTGCCTTGGAACCAGGAAGGCCCTTCAGTGAAAGAAGAGCCACAGAGAAGACCCAGCATGTTCTTGTTCCTGGAAAATAGAGGGAAGCAAGGAGAGTGCAAGGGCTGTTAATAAAACCTGACACTCATAGAAGTTAAACCTGCTGCATTCATAATTTATGACAAACTCCAGTACTCCCCTCCTCCCCCAATTATCATACTCATTTCTGTAAACTCTTGCCTCATTTTCCTTCCTAACCCTTGTCTGAGAAGTAACAGAAGCCCTGAGAACATTAAAGAGCTGCTTCTGAAGGAGGTTAATTGTCAGTTCCCATCACAAGGCAGGAAAGAATAACCCATATAAAAGATATTTGAGGTTGGAGAGTCCTTCAGGTGACCTGCCCAGGGTGCCACTGTCCATGTGAAGAGTTTTGCCTGTGGCACAATCCACCCCTCCCAAGACTGGCCTTGTGGGTGCTGTCCTTTGCACCAGCCCTGAGAGGAACATTCCAGATCCGATTATTCCTTGGAAGGCAGCTGCAAACCTGGATCACACTTTGTTCTCCTTTTTGCCAGGGAGCTGCTCTTCACTGAGCAAGCACTGTCCCCTCAACCCCTGATGTCAACTCATACCCTGCTCCTTGAACAGGTAGAACTCTTCTCTACCATGCATTCACAGGCTACCTCCAAAGTAATTAAAAAAAACAAAACAAAACAAAACATGTGTCAGAGAATTAAACATTTAAACAAGCAAGTGCTGCAAAACACTGCACAGACAGCATTAGCACTTGGTGCTTAGTCTTGCATGGTCACACAGAGTGCACTTTCCACCTTACAGTGGGTAAAAAGTCAGTCTTCCTACAGACTTTCATCACTAGAGACTTCATTCCCTTTTACAACATTCTATGAATGAGACTGATATTATTTCACACACATGAAAACTGAACCAGACAGCACTGACACCTGTTTTGGCAGACCCCACGTCATAACCAGGAGTGAGACTCTGTCAGTGGAATTGGCATTTCAGTTTGTCATCTGGATTTTCACTTTCTTTCACGTTTGAAGTCACATCCAGCACTCAGCAGTCCTGCAAGGCACAGCCAGGCAAAACACAGCCACCTGCAAAGCCCCTGCTTTGTGCCTTGTCCAGAGACAGTCAGGAGTTCTGTGGGATCAGAAGGGATAAAATCCAGCTTTTCAGAGCAGCCTTTAATTTCTCTAATTCCCTGAGCAGTTTGCAAGGGCCCCTCTCAGTCACCACAAGCTGTCCCAAGGCAGCACAGGCTGCTGCAGGAACCCCTCAGGATGGATTCCATCCAGCATGCCTGGAGCTGCAGATGGAGGGATCACTCTGGGAGCAGTCCCAGAGCAGTCACCATCACACCCTGGCAGTAATCTGTCTGTGAAACTGGAGGTTTACATTTTGGTCACCTGTGGCTGGATTTACAAATTTACACAACAACACAAGTCTGCAGATAACAAAGTTCCTCTTGTACAGATTTCATGTCCCCACTTCAGACTAGAAACATACCTCAGCACCTCAAATTAAACATCAAAGAAGCTTTAAAGGAGAGGGAAAAAAATATATTCTTGCTATTTATCGGTTCCCAGAAATTTCAACCACTTTAGATGAGTTTTTTCATTTTCCCTAATCTCCAAATCTATAATAGATTAAAAACAAACAACACACTAGGCACACAAAATACTAGCATTCACCTTGAGCCTAAGTTACTAAATTGGCAAAGCTATAGGCACTTGAATTTATGAATTTTTCAATAGAAAACTTCAGAAAACCTCAGCTGGACACACTCTTGTTTATATTGCGTATGCTGAGGGCATAATCTCAAGGAATTAATACAATACCATAGAGAACATAAAGACATCACACTGAAATACAAAAATCATTGAAGAGCAGAAAAGAAACAACAACCCAGTATTTTAAAAAATATTAACTTTTATAAGAAGTATATTATTTCAAGAACCTTTTCTGTGAGTGACCTGAGACTGAATCCTGTTCCAAGCACCCCTTACACACACCCATGACCCTCGAGGACAGCAGGGCTGCCACAGGGGTGTCTGTGTGCCCCACTCATCCCTGGCATGCCCTGCCCAGACACAGAGACAGTGATGGTCACAGGGGCACAAACCCTCAGCCACACACGGGGCAGCAGCTCAGAGAAAAGCTGCTTGTGGGAAAAGCCCTCAGGTGAAATAGGAACTTCCACTGTCTCAGCTGTGACTGGAAAGAGTTATAAAGCAATTCAGATTTTTATGTGTTTATAGGTATTTAGAAAAATGTTTATATACTCTAATTAAGTTTCTATAGTCCCTTCTAGTTCCTTCCATAGGATTTCTTGTCATCCCTGAATGGTTACACAGCCATTATTAAAGCTGATTACACACCAAACAAAGCATCTGAGCCTAGTTATAAACCCTTTACAAGGAGCCATGATCTAATACAGGATCTACGTGGCTCATTAAGAATCTGAGGAATTACCCTGAAGAAATGTGCCTCTTTTATAGAATATTATTTGTGTAAAAAGCACTTTTATTGAGTTCTTAAATTACACTGCTGTATAAACTGCCAATCAAAACTGCCTATAAA
The DNA here is from genome assembly GCF_012460135.2 of Molothrus ater. NCBI lineage: Eukaryota > Metazoa > Chordata > Aves > Passeriformes > Icteridae > Molothrus > Molothrus ater. Next base: position 5,734,452 of record NC_050488.2, on the reverse strand, counting down.
GAACAAGCCAATGGATCTGGTGAACAGGCACAAATGATGAAGACAAGGGCTGAGAAATCAAATTAGTTACCACCATGCAACAGCATCTCAGGCAAAAGATACATTTTCTACAGGCAATAACATTTATTACATCTATCAGTTCAAGTCTGTTGCTATCCTAGCATCAACGAGTTCATTCAAAGTTGAAAGAACTTTAGAGGATACTTTTATGAGCATGACTTTGCCCAAGCAAGTGGGAAATGAAGTTCAATGTCAAATGAAGTCAGAACCCACCTTCCTTCTCATCATGGGTGTCACAGCACGTGTCACAGTTGAGATGGCCATGATACACAGAGTAACTCCATACAATGTGGTGTTACAGAGGGCTTCAGGCACCTGCCCATACAGAGCAGCATCTCACCACCTCAGGAGGCTGCAGGGGTCTGCTCTTTATCAGCCCAGCCTTTTATCCCCTGCTGTTGATGCCCTGCACCTGTGTGCCCTCTGCTCCCTTTGGTGGTTGGTCAGTGCCCCTGGGCACTCCATGGTTCATTGCTGTCAGTGCTGCTCACCTGCTGCTCACAGCTGTGCCCACTGGGGATGAGGCTGGGCCACAGCCAATTACCAAATTCTCAATTACCACAAACTGTGCCCCTACACATGGGAGCCTGGTGTCTTAGACTGGGCAGGGCAACTTATTAGCTGCTCATTTTACCAGAGAGAAATAACTTTTGACAAGACTGAATTTTGCATTTGTCGGCCTCTTGCTTCTAGAAAATGAATCAACCTCAAAAGCCAAGCAGCCAAGTACCACAGGCACACACAGGATCTCAGATTATTCACTCCAAGTGATTCCTGCTCCTTCCTGCTCTGGGCAGGTCAGCACCCCTCACACAACCTAACCCACTCCACCACATCCAATCTCACTCTGCCAGCTCCCATCCTGGCAGGTGGAGCTCCCTTTTCTGGCAGCAGTGATACTTGTCACCTGGGACATTGCCTTCCTCTCCCAGAGGGTCTCTCAGTGCCACTGTGACCTCAAGGCTCCCTGAGCTGATCAGTCCTGGCCTGTTTAAAGCAGCAGAGTGACCCAAAGCTTTCATCAGAGCTGTGATCCAGGACTGCAGTGTGCTGCAGGGTGGCCAACAGGAGCAGCAGAGGACACACACAAACATTCAGCTGCTGCACCAATAGCTTTGGGTTTTGTCTCAGAGGTTTAGGTTGGGTATCAGAATGAGGGTTTTCACCCAGAGGGTGGTTGGGCACTGCAACAGGCTCCCCAGGGCAGAGATTACGGCACCAGCCTGACAGAGCTCAAGAAGAGTTTGGACAACACTCTCAGGGACATGCTGGGATTCCTGGGGTTGTCCTGAGCAGGGTCAGGAACTGGACTTTGATGATCCTTGTGGGTCCCTTCCAACTCAGAATGTTCTAGATTCTTTCTTCATTACCATTGCCAACCAGAAAGCCTAGTGCTTCATTTAATAGACAATCCTTTTAATAGCAACCAATATTGGCATGCTATAGTTAACATTTCTACTGCTGATATAAAAAAAATCCTCTATCTGTTTAACATATTAATGTCAAGGCATAACATTTTCAAAATAATCCTAAACTATCTTGACATAAGCAAGTAATTAAGAGTAAACCCACAATCATAATAAACCATTTAACAACCTCTCAACAATGTACTAGGCACCCCCAGGCCTACAGTTTATCTGAAAGTGTTAATCCAATATTAAAAAAAAAACCCTCAAATATATCAATGATTGTGCAGTGAAATAGCAAATGGCAGGAAATCAGAGAGCATCAGCACTTCTGACCAGCACCCTGAGGGCTGCCTGACCCACTGAGACCTCCAGCAGCCCAAATCTGACCCAGCCTGGCCACAAGCAAAGTCACTCCTTCATTTCCACTGGAACCCATCTGCCCATCCCACACAAAAGGAAAAGAACCCAAACAAGTAACAAGGAGGAGATGGGGATTTTCTTTTGTCATTGGAGTCTAGGCCCAGTAACAGCTGTGTACAAGTCTTTAGCCATAATTAACAGCATTATGAATTTTTATTTAAAACAAAAGTCACTTCTTATAGAAATAGCCGCTAAGTTCTATATAACTGAAAGAAAAAAAAACCCCAAAACCAAAAGCAACACACAGACAATCAAAACCTGCACCTACAACACATGTGGGATTTTTAATTAAGAAAAAAATACTTTGACTGAATGCATTATAACCAAGTAATGGATCTTTGGGCTATGAAAAGATTCCTTAAAGAAAAAGGAGGTATCCATGTATTGGAACCTCTGCCCTAAAGCCACACCTGTTCCTACAGAGCATGAATTAACTTGGTTGTTGCAAACCAGATTTTCTCTTCAAGACCAAATTTTTAAGCTTGTGTGAGATACTTATGACATGGTTTGTTTATGAACACCATGAAACCAGTTAACTCTGTCTTGTGTTAGAACTAATTGACTTCATTATTACATCTATCACTTTCTGTGAAAGACATGATTTGAAAGTTTAAACAGCAAGGTATTCTTTTGCCTAGATGATGTATTGGACAACAACTGTAAACTTCCTCGTACTGGAAATTTTACAGAATTCTTGCTAATATTTTACATTGTACAGAAAAACTTTGTCTGGACCTCCAAAGGCTGCACAGCACAGAATTCATGCACTCAGTGTTTCTCCTTCAGATTCCTGAACAAATGTGGCATTAGCTATCCAAGAGATCTGCTTGGGTAGGTATATTTTTTTTAGAAAAGATAGGTTAAAAATGTTGCTGTTCAGGGGCAGCTGCACTGTACAGAATGTCATCTCAGTGATGGATTTAAAAATGATGTGTGACTGCAAACTTGAGAGGCCTATAAACAGCCCTCCTCAAGCACTTCTAGCAAACCTTCCCCTTTTTTTGGAACATTGCACGCTAAAGAAGAAAATAAGGTCATGACCAGAGACATCAAATTAATTGCCCTCCTTATCTGAAACTGTTCTTCACTGCTGTTGGCCTTCAAGAGGCAACTCACAGCTCTCTCTGTAAGGCCACCTCTCTTCACTTAGCTCGAGCAGACACACAGCAGAAATGGCTGGGAACAACCTCTGCAGTCACATCAGCAGATTAAATCCCTTTTAGCAATGCCCTATAATACCACTCTGCCCATGCCCAAGCTTTGCCTCTTCTAGACATTCCCTTGTCTTCATTTCAGCCTTCTGTCTGTGACTATTTCTAGGGCTCACTCTGGCCTTGAATAAAGAACAATATATTGCCTGCTGAAACCTGAAATTAGTTGATAAGCTCTGTCCATATCCCCAAGTTTTTTATTATCTTCTTTACACCTTTCACACCAATCTCTGAGCATGAATGTGTTCCCAGTGGCATTGACAGCAGCCAGGGGCCAACTCCCTGTTGAGACTCCCTATTTTCAGATTAGGGCACAGCAGCAAGGAAAAACCTGACACATGTCCCTAAAACATCTATTTCTTTCATTCACAAACATGCTCAGTATTGTGTGGAGAAGGGCCTTGGTTTTATTATGCTTTTTAATCACCGTCTAAATCTACAGTGGGATCAAATTATTTCCTAGGACCTGTCAAATCACTGAAGATCCATAAGAGGATGTAGAAAATGTTCCATGTTCTTTTGAAGTTACTATTTTCCTCTCTGTCAAATCTCCTCAGAAGAGAAGTGTCCAGGAGCTCAGGGCACATTCCAGTGGGAGAAAAAGGCATTCCCTGCAGGAGCTGTGAGTGAAAGGGACAGAACAAACAAAGTCTTCTCCTGGGTTTCACAGAAGCTACTGACATCAGGGGTTTATTATCAATTCTCTTTTCCTAAAAATAAGCCAGTGTATAATAACAGGTTTTGGTACTACAGCCTAACAATAAATAAATACTTGTCACAGACAGTGCTTTATTACTGAGAGATTACTCACTTTTTAGATTTCAAATTTAAGCTTTCCCAGAGGACTTAAAGAGAGCAGAGAAGGGAGCTCCATCCAATTTTCACTAGACAAGCTAAACAAGTTTCTCTTGGAACGAATAATTTTCATCAGAATAGGTCAGCACAAAGGTCTAGGTGCTATTGTTTATGTCTAGAGTGTCAGGTCCTGCAATGAGATTCAGATTCTTAACTGAGCACTCATAAAAAATCCACACTCACCTATGAGTAACTCATGCATGTTTCCATAGATACAGCTATATTCAACCATGGCATATATATTGTATGTGACATGTATATTGTGTGATTGCCCCTCATATGTAGACAATCCTCTACTACACACAGAAACTTAGGTCAGCTTTGCTGCTCACCCAAATTCAATCATGCTCAAAAATGCAATTAGAATTACCACTTTCTCCTTTCAGGGGTTACCATTTTTCACATTAAAGAGTAGCTATTCCTCTGGGGTGTTCAATATGCACCTGAAAGGTGTGGTAGTGTTCACAGGGGTTCTTGGATGAGGCAAGAGATGAGAATGTTGACTCCATGTTCAGAAGGCTTGATTTATTATTTTATAATATATATATATATATTACATTATAACTAAACTAAAAAAAAAATATAAGGAAAGGTTTCCTCAGCAGGCTGGCTAAGAATAGAATGCAAAAGAATGATAACAAAAGCAGCTGGCTCGGACAGAGCGCGAGAGGCAGCTCTGCTGTGACTGGTCAGTAAATCCAAACACCCACATGAGACCAATCCCAGATGCACCTGTTGCATTCCACAGCAGCAGATAACCATTGTTTACATTTTGTTTCTGAGGCCTCAGCTTCTCAGAAGAGAAAAAATCCTAAGGAAAGATTTTCACAAAAAGATGTCTGCGACAGACAGGGAAGAATCCAATCTCCTGAAAAAGAGAATTTTGTCTGTTTTCTAGTCATCCTTACAGGTCCAAAGTACTGCCTGGAATATTAGATGTATATCTACAGTTCATTTCTGGACTTACTGAGATTCACTCAGGTACCTTTTTATCCACTTACCATACAATCACTGGCTAAGTAAGATGGACTTGCACTGCTTTTATTAAAATCTGTTCAATATTTTAAATTACACACCATGAAGATGAAGCCTAAAGCTGCACAGAACAAACTGGCCTCCATGATGTTCTTTGTTTGAACAATTCAGAACTTGTTGCCATCCAAATCTGCTGCAAACAAAGTTTTCAAGCAGCATATGAACAATAACATTTTCAAGAGAAACATTACTTCCATGACACAAATACTTATCTCTCACTTCTGTAAAGATTCAGCACCTGAGAAATCCCCATACACAAATTTCCTCTGGTTTACTTATAAGGAATGGAAATTATAATCAGATACACAAGGTATTTCTATTGCTACTACTCATAACTAAACACCTTTTCAGTAGTTTCAATAACACTCAGCACTGGGGGAAAAGCACCTAACTATTACAGAGCAAACACTCTGTATGTGCACAAGAGGCCAATCTCTTCAGTGCGTCTGCCAGCCATGATCTCTGTCTGAGGAAATCCTCCTGAGTCTGTAACCCAACCTCCACAGAAGTCCTGAAGAAAAAGTTGATGCTGCTCCACGTTTGTGACTATAAAGTTTTGTCACAGCACATTCAAATGGTAATAACTTTGGAAGGCATTTTAAAGGTCTGGGATTCAAAGTTTAACCAGCAGAGAGTTCAAATCCCAAGGAAAGTATCAATTTCCAGAATGAGCTGCTCATGGAAAACTCTCCTGATGTACTTATCCTTCAACTGCTCTAATAAATGAGTCCCATGGCAGAGAATCTTTACTAAAACCAGAGATATTTACAGTGCTGTCAGTAGTACAATTTTAAAAAGCAATTATCAAAATGAGACAGATTAAAGGAACAGTTTTTCTGAAGCTCTAGATGTGCTGAAATAAACCAGCATCCACTCTCAATTTTCAGACTTTGAATTACCAAGAAACAGGAGATCCTTGATGATTCAAGTCCTGGAAGTGTCAAAGCCAGCACAGCCTCTGGATATGAATAAGCAGCTGACCGGTGAGCACTGCTGTAAGGGAAGATGCCCTCATATTCCATATATTAGAGTCAGAGGTGAACAGCACAATACAATCAGAATTCTTAATAAAGCTGGAAAACTTCTCAACACAGATGTTACCACTGAGGAATTGGATTTAATGGAAAAAAAAAAGTTTATTTTTGTTAACAAAAAGGTTTGCCATATTTTCTTTGTGGCAGCAAAACGTTACATGAAGATAATTGAAAGTTCAGCTCTAGTTCTGTTTATTTTCAGAGGGGTATTAAAACCTTTCTTTACCTCATGTACTTTAAGGGCACAGAAAAGGCACAGAAATTTTAATTTAAGGAAAGAGAAATTCAACTAGAATAGTGGTTTTTAAAAGAAGTTCCATTTTTCTTAAATATTTTTAATTCTTTCATGTGTCAATTGTAAAACACCATCTTGTTCATCACTTCACCATCCACCAGAAGCTGTGGTTCCCCACAAACTTAACAAAAAACTTTTTTTTTTTTTTTTGCAAGAAACCTGAGCATTATTACCACTTCCTGAACAACCTTTCCTGATGAAGGGAAAGCCGTTATTTACAGGAAGCCTTTGCAAGGCAGGAAAGACCAGACCTTTGAGCAGGAGAAGTGGCTTTTGCTCATCTCATAAAGGTTGTGAGAGCTGAAATAGGAGCCAGTGTTACAGAGGCTGCAGTGCTGGGCCTGGAGCTGCCCGAGCTCAGCATCCCCAGCATCCCTGGGAGCTGGAGGTGCTCCTGGCTGGGGCTCTGCCCACCTTCCATGAGCTCCTGGCCCTGATGGACCACTCTGGGACCGGGTTCACAGGGCTTCTTGGATGAGGGAAGAGATGAGAATGTTGACTCCATGTTTCAGAAGGCTTGATTTATTATTTTATGATATATATTACATTAAAACTATACTAAAAGAATAGAAGAAAAGGTTTCATCAGAGGGCTAGCTAAGAATAGAATGGAAAAGAATGATAACAAAGGCTTGTGTCTCGGACAGAGAGCCTGAGCCAGCTGGGCTGTGATTGGCATTAATTAGAAACAACCCCATGAGACCAATCACAGATCCACCTGTTGCATTCCTCAGCAGCAGATAATCATTGTTTACATTTTGTTCCTGAGGCCTCTCAGCTTCTCAGGAGGAAAAATCCTAAGGAAAGGATTTTTCATAGAAGATGTCTGTGGCACCACTCCTCCAGGCAATTGCCACCAAACACATCAGCCTGGCAAGGACCCCACTGCATGCTCAAGGCACAAGGTCTGAACATCCTTGATGGGGCAGGGATTTACAGTACTTTACAGAAGTATTGTGTGTGTGAAAATGAAGAGCAGTAAGCTGCTGGGAGACTGAATTAAAATCAAGCTAAATCAAGCTTTCAAGTTAAGGACCACCAGGCCAGAACCTCCCTGAAGAGGGTCAGTTCTCTCTCTATACATACCCAAGCTTTAACAGCCTTCACTTGTACAACTTCAGACTTATTTTCTACAGGGTTCCCTCCTTGTTCTGTAATGACAAGGAAAAGTGCAAACCTGCTGCTCCCCAACATTTGAATGCTCCACTTTGAAATCTTCATTTTTATTAATAAAGTAACAACTACACCTTAACAAGGCACCCAAAAATGCCAGATGGAAGCCTGTAATATGCTGCTGACAGATCCCTTTTCCCAGTGTAAGTGCATAAGTATTCTTAAGACTAGCAAGAACATTCCCATCTCTGGTGGGGAAAGACAAGATTGATCTGTGTTGTCAGGCAACCAATTGCAAACTAAAAATAACACTTCTAAACACTTGTCTATCTCAAATTCATTAAACACAGAAACCAGATAAAAGGAGTTATGTAACAGAAAACATAACCAGCAGCTTTTTAAAAATCAATGTAGTGGTAAAAGCACATGTGACAGCACAATTAGCTAAGATTGAATTTTGTATATCGACTATGAAAATCCTCTACGAAATATGCAATCCTAATAAACATGAATGTCTCACTGCATACACTCTCATGCAATATCACGTTTCAGCATGTGTGCTATGTGAAGAGATCAATGCTGCAAAGAAAGTGTCAATTGTACCTATAGATTGTGTTTCCTACTTGACTGATCACACAAAATCAAGCTTTTTACACAGTAAACACGTATCTTGAAATATGCCCAGACTGGAGCATAAACAACCCTGTATGAGTGGATAGCCAAAAATTGCAGTGAAGTGGATGAGAAGAGTCAGCTACAGTACAAAACAAGAAAGAGCCTTGCTGCTGGGGGCTGCAATAACAGCACCACGTCAGATGCAACATGCACCAACATGATCCCATTTTCTGGAAACAAATATATTTTAGAGGCACTGTAGATAGTTGCCCTCTTAAAATGTGTTCCAGCAGAAGCAGATGGACTCGGAGAGAGATCTGGCAACACTCAAAACAGCAGCTCCAAACCTGGGGACGCACAGTGACATCATGCTGATTAGTTCACATCATAATCTCACTGGCACAGCCATGGTGCCATCAAAGTGCTCCTGTGAACCCCACACACATTTGTACTCCTGCACCCTCCTGTGGAACCTCTGTCCTTGAATAGATTCAAAACTTGACTGCACAATTTTGCCTTGAGCCAACTGTATATTGTCACTTTAACTGCATAAAATATAAATGCTATCAGATACATGAAATAAAACAGAACCAGCTGCCTGCAGACAGGGCAAGCAGGCCTTAAACCATTCTCTGTCACAATGCAGGTATCAGACTTACAAATTGTAATATATTATAAGGCTGAGAAAGAATTAATTAAGGGCACAGAGGGGTTTTTTCCCTGTGGTATGTTTTTTAAATGTGTGCAATTCTTGCCCTCATGATTCTGTCCTTTTCTGTAACTGAAAAGGGGTTTCTAAATGGGCTCCATAGCCTATAAAAGTGCTAGCATTACATTTCAGCAGCTGGGTGAACAAAGTCCTGATAAGAGCAAACAGGGCAAAACCAAACAGGTCTAAAAAGAACTCAAAACTTTACCAAGCTTAAAAAAAAATCCAATTCAATGTGTTCGAAAATATCCAGCTTTTTTTTGAACAAATTCAGGTATTTTTTGACTCCCTGGTGTATACTATGTACAAAATATTACCAGAATACTCTTGTTGCTATAAAGTGCATATATACTATGTATTTTGAGGGAGAGCTCAAATAGAACCATACACAGTCTGTCTCTAAAATAGCCACTCACACACCAAATTATGGGAACAATTGCCCAAATCTCACATTGCACAACACTCTTTCCATCTTCATCACTTGAATCTAGACTTCTGATAACTTACCACAAGTATTTATTCTGTCTGCAGCACAAACAGAATAAGTAAAAAGAGTAATGGATGCCATTTTTTTAAATGAAAACAGATATAAAGGAAGGGCTTATTTTTTCTCATTGCCATTGTTGTGAACAGGAGAAAAAGTACAGTAGTTACCAGAGTAAAGGAAAATGAGGCCAAAATTATTATGAATTGACTTTGGAAAGCATTCATTTTTCCTTCTATCAAATCCAATTCTCTGCTGGCACAGGTAGCTGTAGACACAGCAAGCAATTAACTCCACTCTGCATATCTGCTGGTTGGGAAAAACTGCTGTTACAGAAACATTGACACAGACAGGTAAGAAATTCCATCAGGAATGATGTGTCACAAACAAACACGACACTGAGGAAATCAGGATGGACCAAAACTGCTCCACACAGCCAAACTGTCCGGCCACAAACCCTGACAGCACACCTGCAGCACGGGGGTGAGGTCAGGCATTAAGCAGCTGGATTAAGCTCTCCACAAACCTCCACAATCTATCCATGTCCTAGAAACAGGGAAGGTTTCTAGCTGAGAAGTTGGCCTCTCTCCATCTGATCCCATACAAGCCACTTAAACAATTCCTTCTTTCTCCCTTCTAATGACATCTAATTACTCCCACAGAGCAGAGCTCCTACCTGCCCAATAATCCACTGCCTGTGCCAAGACACTGGATTCACTCAGCCCATTAAAATCCTTGTTAGATCAGAGACAATACAGATTATTGAATTTAAAGATGCCTTCTGTGGGAAGGGATAGTTTGCCAGTAAGAATAAGGGGCTTCTCCCTTTTTGTCCCAACTAGCTGCACACATCAATTAGTTCTATGCCAGTACTCTCACAACAGCCCAGGACCATTTGTCTTGTGGTATTGATCCAGTTCACATCAAAATAATATAAAACCTGAGTTATTTTCTCTTCCTTTTGTCTGTGTGGAAGCAAACAGAAGTGTAGTGTCAGAAATCAAACACCTGAGTACTAAGGGAAATAAATGCAATAGCTTGGATGTAAGCTGCTCTTGATGCCAAGAACCTGAAGGTAGCAAACTGCAGTGCCAAATTTTAAAAGCACTCAGATTTAAAGAATTTAAAGGAATACAGACCAGAACCTCAGGCTTATGCTGCAGGAGAACTGCCAGAAGTGAAGGAAAATTTAAGGACACATACATAAACAGAACATATGGAGGAAGAGGCAACACAATGTTTCTAGAAGAAAATCACGACTCGTGAGCTATGAGAGCTCCTGGAAAAAGTCACAGGCATATGGACAAGATATATCTGCCTGATAGAGCATTGCTGGATTTCCATAAGGCTTCTGATCACACATAGCAGTGAAATTTCTCATTAAAGTAATCTGTGAGGGACAGAAATATTCATGTTAATTTGGGTAAATATTCACATATGAATGATACAAAAATAAATCCACCATCTAAGACAAAAATAAATTCACCCTCCAACCCACAAAGCCTCCAGTGTGGCCCCACTGCTCAAGCAGCAATCATGTAGAGATCATGCATAGCACAGATTTCTGCTAAAGGCTAAACTGTTCAACATATTCATAAATCATCTGCAAAAGAGGCGAATACCAAGATGAGAAATTCTGCTTATGCTGAGAAAGCATCTATAATAATAAAAATATAACTTGTCTGCAGAGACTTGTGGAGGGTTCTTACAGTGCTGAGTGACTGACAGAGGAGCAGATAAAACTACACTTAAAAATTCAAAGTAGTGCACACAGAGAAAGATGATCCTCACTTTCTACACAGAGTGATTGACTTGGAAACTATTACCTGGGAATGAGATTTTGAAGTCACAATCTACACTTCTGTAAACACCTCGACTCAGACTTCATTAGCAGTTTAAAAAATCAAATCAAATACTAGGAGTTATTAACATAGGAACAAGCATGCTCTAAACTAAATATATCAGTACTACATCTGGAAAAGAGGCAGATAAGAGTATGATGAAGATTTTTAACATACTAGAAGACAGGGAAAATTTAGATAGGAAAAAAGTGTTCAATAACTCTCATAATACAAAAGCTATAGGGTGTCAAATGAAATTGCAATATGTAATTACATTGTAGAACTCATTCCCTGAGGATATAAAAATTTACAAAGGTTCAGAAATAAAGTGGATCACTGGAATAGTGAGGGAAGTGTTATTAAGTGCTTCTCCTGCTCTAAAGCATTTTCCTAGGCACTGCCCAAGCTTTGCTATAACCAGGCCCCAGGTTTGGAAAAGTGTCTGAATTAGGCTGTTCTGGGCCAAACCAGCACCTGCAGCTCACCTCACAACGCGTGGGAATTGCATTCTGCAAGGCATCTACTCACATGAAGCACTACAGGATACTCAGAGCAGTTTACAAAAAGTCAGAAAACAAGCCTAAAAGACAGTTTCTAACATTCTTCATAACAAAATATTGTTGCAAAGGATGAAACAACAAGAATAGTAAGAAAATTACTCAGCAGACTCTGCCCAATTCTAAATCACCCAGCCACACAGCTCCCAGAGAGCCAATGTGCACATAGGAGCTGTAATGGTTTCCTCTAGTTTTAGAAAAGCAGATTAAGATATTAACTGTAATGAAAACAGAACAGTAAAGGTAAGAGCAAGAAACTTTAACTCAGTCCAGAAACATCAGAGATCCAAATCTAGGAGAAAATAGCCCATCAGCTCCAGGGTTTATGATTTTCCACATCAGATTTTTCTTCCTACTGTGTACTAAGAACATTCCTTGTTTTATTTGTATTTATTGCTTTTTTAATATATGGAAAAATGCTGCTGTTGAACTATTAGATGACTACTTTTCCAGGACTAACATAAAAGCAACAAACATGTTCTCAGCCTTACTTTATCTCTGGAGACAAAATTAGTACCAGCAGCCTTGACACCACAAGAGTCTATAGGACAGATTGTTATAAATGCTAACATCTTGTTTATGCCATTTATATTTAATTTCTATTATATTTCCACAAAATCAAATCACAAAGTAATAATTTGCCTACAAAACACAACTGTACAGAGCCAGCTGGTCACCACTTGATAGGGAAACTAAGGCAACAGAACAAATATTTGTTTACTAACTCCTAACAAAAGTGACAGAATGAGTAATATAAGTTTATTTCTATATTTAATAGCAAACATTACTCTCTGCATAGCAGCCATATAACTTCCCAACCAAGGGGAAAGGCTCCTTTCTTCTGGATGTGATGCTTTGAGTTGGTCAAGCTGGATTACCTCCATTGAAGGCAAGACATAGAGCAATAAAACTTTGGATTTATTTCTGCTTCCAGCACTGCCCTGCTGCTTTGCCTTGGGCATTAATTTCATGTTACCCAGCTGAACATCTCCCATGCTTTGGCTCCATGTGGTGCCTCTCAATGGGCTGTAAGCTCTGCTGGGTCCAGGATGGTGATTTCACTCTGCAGCACCACTGCTGCGTCCATGGTGCTGTGAATGCCCCTCGGGCCATGCCCAGGACAAACTGGGGAAATGAGGACATGAGGGGATCCCTTCACACCTGCACAGGGAGGAAAATAAGGTAATGAGCCAGGAAGTAAAGGTAGACAAAAAAATCCTCTTCAGTTACACATGGGGAACGTTCCTGACACAGATAAAACATTCCACCTGCAGGAGAAAGACTGTCCAGAAAAACACACACAGCCAACTCAGGTGGGGGTGTCACCACTGGGCTGTGACCAGGCAGGGCCCACTGGAAGCACAGACAGTTGTGCCAGCACTAAACCACATGGCAGGGTGAGTGTGAGGGTCACTGAACATTCCTGGAATTCTCCCCCTCCTGGCACACCTGGGCTGAATAACTGCCTGTGAAAGAAAACCAGTGGTTCATCACCAATCCAGCTTCCCTTTTATGGGATGCTCTCAAGACACATCAGGGTACAGAAGATAACAAAACTGAAAGTCCCAAGCTTGAGACACTTGCAAGACAAGTAGGAATAAAGGGGAGCAGAGTTGGTGTATTCAGGGCCAGTCAACTAACTTTTTATTTGAACAGAAAGAACACAGTGGAGAGTTTAAATAATTTGGGAAAGGTCAGCATCCAGTCCTACCTTCACAAACCTGAACAAAAGGCACCTCTGAGAACTTTGCCTGTGGCTAGAGTGGACACTCCTTTTAGTGTGTTTAAGAGCAGCAAGTCAGAGCCATATGAAGTAGGAGCCACCCAACTGAATTTATTTTTCTTTTTAATCACTCTCTGCAATTAGTTTGAGCAACCAAAAGATGGATTTTGGCTAGAAATATCTTTTAAATTAGAAGCCACAACTGAGCAAATAGAAGACTCTTTACAAACATTCATTATTTATTTACAGACACTCCTGCAAATGGAGTCTTTTCCCTAAAATATTTGACAGAAACTTGAAAGAATAGCACAATTTTCTGTGATGAGCATATCAGGCACTTTGGAGGTTAAAATGTTTTCCAGGCTAGAATAAAAGTTACACATGAAGGGTCATGGGTCAGCTAACTGGAAGACATGTGCATCAATGCCACTAGTCATCATTAAGTACACACTGTAGCTAGGAATTAAGGTAATATAATTTAAAAAAAACCTTCAGATTGCTCCTCTTGACTTTTTTTCAAACAAATCCATACATTTAAAAAGTCAGTTCATTAACAAAAGTGAGTCTTTGCATCAGGAAAGTTAAAGATTTACATTGAAAAGGCCCCAGCAGGAGTAGCCTCAGTGGAGAGTTTTAAACACAGCACAGAGGGGAAAAAAAACCCCATTAACAGCTCTAGGGCCTTCCAGTACATTCTCCTCTTTAAATGCTGAAAATTAGCACAAGGAAAGAAATGTGGGAAAGTTCACAAAGTCAGTGCTAGTCTCATGTCAAGAATAAGAGAGAGATTCAGTGGAGTTCTGGATTTTTCTGAATCATTTACATCAACCTTACAGAGCGTGGCTTTGTTTCTTTTTCAGATTTAATAGGGTTCTGACAGACAGCCTCAGGAAACCTTCTATAAAAAGTCAGAACTTTGATTACATTACTGTCAATATTTTAGGTTTAAAAGACAGATGTGGGAGCTCACTCAACCTTGCCACAAATGCATACCTCAATTTAAACTGCACTGTCAACATTGCAATATTGCTTTTAAAAAGCAGCATACCAACAGGATAACTTTTAATCTCCAAGATTTATATATACACACAGGATTTTAGACAGAACTTATTTTAAATTTCCAGCCCACTTTAATTCAAAGACAGTTTTGTGATTTCAATAGGAGCAAGATCAGATAAAACAGATAAAATATAATCAAGGTGTGTGTGATCACTTAGTGCTTCTTTTCAGCTGTAGATTTATGCTACAGTGAGAGATGAAACAATTTCCTTTAACACACTCTAGAACCAAAGCTACAACATGACTCTGCCTGTTCTCAGCAGCTCAAAGCAAAGGACATCCAGAAATGAAACTGAAACCAAGAGATTTATACTTGCAGTTTCCAATTTCCTCTGTAAAGAGGTCAGAGAATGCCTTTAATTGGAGTGTCTAACTAACTCCTGAGTGCTTAGATTGCAGGCTAATTCTGTATCTCAAGCCAGTTTACTTAAAGGCATTAAAATGCTTGGAAAGAAAAATATTTATACCAACAATCTTATCATTGCTCAGTGTCGTGTGCCAGGGTGTGTGAAGAAATTAACACTTTATGTGTGTGGTGCAAACAACTAATGAAGTGACACCACTCCTATTTTGTCTGTACCACCAATAGAGGCACAGGTAACTTTTAAATCAAGTCCTCATGCCCACACCACAGGCCACTTGCTTCTTGCACAGTGCCCATTTCCCCAGTGAGCGTTCCTGCATCCCAGCAGGGATAAAATGATGTACAGAGCTCACAGAGAGCTCCCAGCACAGCCAAAGCAAGCACAGAGCAGAAGCAAAACAATGGGATTTCAGAGAGTTTCCCATACTCTGGGGTCTCTCTCAGTGTATTCAATCTGCTTCTGTTTGAATGGAACCTCTTGGGATATCAGGGGAAAAGCACATTTTCAACGTCTGCAGTAACTGGGACCTTAAAGCTGCCAAGATTACCCTGGTCACCTCCACACTGGAAGACCTTTCCCATGGCAATGGCAATTGGAGGTAGCACCAGGCCAACCTCACAGCACCACAGGACTGACAAACCTGCTCCAGCTCACAAATGTTTGGCTTTGTGTCCTGCAAATTGAAATTTACTTCACCTTGTCCACCTCAGATTTTAGATTATTTACTGAATTTTTTTAAGCAATGAAGGAGAAACCTGTGCATTATACATATTGGCTGCCTCTGAACTAATACTTTGACCTGAAGAGAAAAATCTACTTTTAGAAGCAACTGGTTTGCACAAAGCATCTATTTTCCTCCCTTAACTCCCTTTCCTTTCAGCTCACACCTTCCAATTCTCCTAAAATGAATACATATTGGATAAAGCAGTTGAATTCATTAACATTTAAGTTTGTTCTTCCAGATAGTTATGCCTTATATAGAATAGGCAACAAAGTCAGAGTATTTCAAATACAAACTGCTGCAAGCCCAAGAGTCCTTTCTATTTAGAGAACAGTGCAATATGCAAATATGGCACTGCAAAGGACTCTATTTCGGTAAAAACTCATCACCACGTGTCAAATCAAAGCTTTTCTCCTCATCCTCAGTAGGAGCATTCTTCCTGTGAGCCTGTGATCTAGCTAGAATATCTAGCAATTTTTACAATAATGGGTGAAAGTTATATAAATGCACTCAAAAGCTGAATAAAGTCTTGTAAGACATAATTAGAGCTGCCAGTGTCTGTAATGCCCAGAATGTACAAAATTCATTGAATCACCAAAATGACCTTCCAATTTGGTGATGTCATTCCTTCATCTTCCCACACTGCATTTCACATTATCATTTATTAAGTGCTTACTTTTGTAGGGTTTTTTGTAGGACATGAAGGAATCAAGGAGTTATGACTAAAATTTCATTCTGGGAGGTTGATAATAACCTGAAATAGATACAAAATCCAAACACTGCTCTGGACTGCTCTCTGACACAGCCTTCCCAAGTACATCCAAATAAGTCATTTAACCTCTCTGCCCCATTTATGCCACCCACAGGCATTTCACTTCTGTTCCAAGGCTGCAAGTTACTGACATTTAAAGGCAAAAATCTGCATTACTGGAAACATTCAAAGTTAAAAGTAGTCCTCCATCTTCCAATTCTCTGAAGAGCTACAAAGTCAGGACTGAAAAAAGGATTTTCTGGAAGCAGTCAAAGGAGACCACTTCTGCAGGTGAGACTTCTACAAATAAATGAGACAACTGGGGGAAAATAAAGTCTAAGCAATGGAAGACACAAGACATTAGATGCAACACGTGTACTAAAGGCTGCTGTAAAAACAGCAGCTCACCCTCCTGCACCTTTGGAAAATCACTGTGGTGTAACCTCGCCAAAAAGGCCACTCTGGGACCAGTTTTACCCACAATACACGTCTGGAGTTCATTTACCTGATGAATCTAAATTGCACAGTCTGTCTCCTGTGATTTCAGCCTCCTTCAACTTATCCTGATTAGTCTTCCCAGCACTTCTTACTCAAAGGTTCAGATGTGCAGCCCCTAACTGGAGGGGTTGGTAATTGTGTGGAGTCACTGGGCGCATACCTGAGAGGAGCAATTAGACAGAGTCCTCTGCCACAAAGGCAGACAGGGACTGAGGGGAATACAGTCACAAAGGTACAGGAAAAAACAAAGCCTATTCGTGCCAGAATGGGCTTCCTCATGGCAGAAGCTCAGTCACCAGAATCCAACAGGTAATTTCAGCATGGACAGTGAAAATCTGCAGAAAAGGACAAAATATATATCCAGCTATGCTAACAGCACATGGGTTTATTTGCCAGAGAAATTTAGGGTTCCACAGCAACTGTCTAAAAAAAGCTTGCATCACTGAAAATGCCAACTTTTACACTTGTAATTATGGCACACCAATACTATTTTTAGTTTGATTTGAGGATCCCTATATTTGTAGAAGGGACTGCTTTGACCAATAATGCAGATATTTCTTTTCTCTGCAGGAGGTGAAAGGACTGTTTTAAAATAACCCTTTCACACATAAGCAGACAAAGTAATTGAAATAAAAACTGATTAGATAAGACTACTATTAACCCATTTGTCATCAACCCATCTGTTACCAACCAATTCGGTCAATTCATTAAGAAGAACTGCCTCATTACATTTAGCACAGATTATGAGAAGGAAGCTTTAACACTATAAGGCAACAGAAAACCTTCCTTCCTTCCTTGTGGAAAAGTTCTTAGTTGCCTAGAAAATCAATTAGCAGCACAGGCAGTTCAGTAGATCATTTACTCCATCTTTTGGCAGAACAAAGGAGTGCAATGAAATTGGGTTCCTTCTTCCTCTCCCACTCCCCCGTGCTGGAAACTCAGAGTGCTGTAGATGCAAAAGGCTCCATGGCATTGCTCCTCCCACAAGGGGAAAGCCCATCACTGAATATCTCTCATTCAGAGAGTAAAAATAGATGCCAAATAGTGATTTCTTGCATAAAAGGATGCTGCTTAAAAGCATCAAGTCTCAGCTAACACCTCCGTGCCATAGAACTGGTAGAGACTGGATGGTTCCAGGCTCCAGGCCCAGGAGGTCTCTCTGTTCTCCCTGAAGTTGCCAAAAGTTATTGCTACTTAACTAATTTAAATTAAAATGTCCATATCTAAAATAAGAAAGTCAGAACGTCTTTAAACCACGTTGAAAAGAAATGTAAATGAAGAAATACTTGGAGAAGCATGAAATTATTATTGCAGATGAAGAAACATTAGTCACTGATAATATTTCCTTCCTACCAGTGTTTCAGTAACAGCCATAAAAACCCAAAACACCAATCAAACCCATAGAATCATTACAATTAAACATAGAGTGCTGCTCTTTTTTTCAGCTGTAGAAAATAAACAGAAGCCTGGCAGAACAAGCAAACAATTAAGACAGCATTTTGAGAATAGTCTTCTTTAAAACATGAAGATAATACCAAGCTCTATTAACATCACAAAAGCTCTGCAAAAAAAAAAAAAAAAAGAAAAAATGACAAAAAAAGCTAAGGTAAGAATAACGTCAATAACTTCTGTGTTATGGCAAATACTTCCATATAACTATTAAAATGACATTGCTATTATTTTTGCTGCTGTAATATGGCATTGCTTCAGGCACATGAGCATTATGTGCAGTAATGTAACCCATGATTACAGGAAGCAGATAAATGGTCTCACATGGAGCTATTTCCCAGTATTCTCATTTGAAAAACACTTCTTTTTTTCCAGTTACTGTAAGACAAAAACATTAAGAGAGTCTTATTCACAAATCCATTTATAGAAATACAAAAATTGAATGCTCCAGTAGGAAGCTAAATTTTTGGAATGTTCTCAGAACTCCTGATTATCTCAAAGTAGCCCTAAATTTGCAACACAAAAACCTGGGAGAGAAATACTCAGGAAAGGAGCAGAAGCCACATCAATCAACTGGATTCCAATATCAGCTTGATCCCTGACTGCACCTTACACTCCTGACAGGGAGTAAATCTGGGGAGCCCAAAATTTCACTCAGCACTTCCTGTAATTTTAGGAAAAATACCAAATTCTGTCGAGAAATTCATACTTGACTGAAAACTGTTTACACAAGCACACCTTAGGGGAGAAGAAACACTTTGTACTTCACAACTATAAATCAGATCACATTAATAGAAAAAAAAAAAATGCAGAGCCTCACAGGTATTGCCAGTAAAGAGCAAAGTGTACTTGTACAAATGAAGGTCACAAATAACAGCTCAGTTAAATCACTCAAATATGATTAAATTTTGAGTCAAATAAAAAAGTTCTCTTCACACTGAGAAATAAATTATATAATTACAAGCAATCTAATAAACTCTTCATTACTACAAGGAGTCAAGCATTAATTAATAAAATTAATTTAACTTTTTTTGTTTTGGAGGATGCAACCAGTAAAATCTTGTACAACAGGAGTAGAAGAGGACCCAGAAGCTGGCAGAAAAACATGCAGAGAACAAGGGAATCCAATGGCTCAGTGCTAAGCAAACCAACATCTGAAAGGGCAGTGCTCAGGGACAGAGGAAGGGACAAATACAGAAAGGGAAAGGGAAGGTAGGGAAAAATAACAGAAAATAATAAACTGTCTGCAGGGTAATCAGGTTAAAGCCACTAAAACACCTCAACTGTGCTGAAACACAGCAGTTGTTAAAAATGACCCAGAGATGCACAAAAAGCCAAGGAGATATCCTCAAATTCCCCAGCACAGAAATGAAATGCCTCCAGCTAGGGAAAGATCAACACCATTTCAAAGCATGAAAGATAATTTCAGTTCATCCAAGGGAAAGCCAGACACACACACCCCACACACACATGCACACAAGTGTTGTTCAATTTTTACACTGATTTTTATTAAAAAGGCTGAGCTGGCTCTTCAGTATCCAGTGCCACTTGTTGATGCCTTGTACTTCACAAAGCTTTTTTGCAGGTCACTTGGGTGAAAAGGAAACTCAGTGAGAGGTAATTCTGCTCAGGATCTGGCAGTTGATCTGTTGACTGTGAGAAATATTTCTGTCATGCCTTAATTTTGCATTTAATTTCAAATTAGGAGCCCTGAAGGGCAGGTTTAATCAGAAAGTCTGACTGGCCACATCTGCCAGGACAATACATCCTTATGATGCCAGTGAATTACCCCCACCTCTTTTAATTTGGGTTTTAAAAAATTTAGATAATACCTATAGCTTGCTGAAATCCCTAATCAGTAAAGGGAAAAAGGAACAGATTTTTTCCATCATAGAATTGCAGCTACATAATCTGCAGTATGTTCTGCATCTTTATGTTGGCTAATTTTACTGCCTCTCAAACATGAGGGCTTTGCTGTCACTTCCACAGATATATGTTCCAGATAAATTTAAATGAGGAGCAAATTAGAAAGGTATAATTTAGGAAAAATTCCTGCCAACTGTCATGTTTTTCCATATGCAAACCATACATTGCTGACCTCTCCCACCTCTCCCTCATTTTTCCTGCCTTTCAGATTCCCACAAACAGTCACAATCCCTTCCCATTCTTGCACAAATTTAGTAAAGATCTGTCTGTACAACCATCAATCACTGTGTCACCAATTGCAGGGCAAATCCTGCAGCCTGAGCACACCCAGCCAAGGGAGGAATTCCAGAGCCAGGGTACACAATCAGGCCAAGCAGCAGGTTGCTTGCAGGGGCACAGGGCTCAGCCCAGCTCAAGCACATCAGGTGCTGAAAACCAGGATGAATCCAGCCCTCTGACAGCTGAGCTGGTTGCAGGGCCACCTACACTGCCTTTAGTTTGGCTTTTTTCACAAATCTGCTGTTTACATGCAGGCTGAAAGAGGGCAGCCCTGAAAGGAATGTCGGTTTTTAAACTTTCAAAGCTTTTTTTTCTTCTCCTCAGCCCCTTTCCATGCTTTACCTACTTTTCTGATAAGGTAATTTTGTCAGCTCTGTAGTGATGAAATGCCCCGATCAGAGGCCAAGTTATAGTTGCTTTATCTGCAAAGGCCCCTACATGCTGCAATAGTTCAATCACTTGGAGTCACACCACCTCTCCACTTACTGCCTTGGCTCTGCCCTCAGGGAATGAGTGGAGAACAGTTTCTGGGCTGAAATTCAGGTGCTTTTAAATAGATCTAGCAGGATCTGAGCAGTTCTCGAGGAGAAAGTCCGAGGGCTTTCCTATTTGTTTTCGACCTTCCACCATTAGCAAGCTGAATCCAGCCAATCTGGGGCTCACTCAGAGGGAACACTCAGTTTTCCTGCCTGTTCACAAGCAGCACAGCTTTGCAGATTTGATTCTGCTCTTGCTTTTAGAAATGTAGCAGTAAGATGAAGTAAGGAAATAAGTCTGGGTAGATGAAGCCCTAAAGAGAACAAGATACAACAATGGCATTGCTAACACAGGCAAACTCACAGGGAAAAAGTCGCTTTGTGTGGACTCACGAGACTTCCTCTGGTCCTACATTAATGTGCTTTGCTCCCTTTGCCAGCTCTCAGGCACCAGTGTGTCTTCCAGACTCTTACATCACTGGCTTGCATTACTCATGAAGCCTGACAGCTCAGAATTTCATAGATCTGCATTTCCATCTCATGTTTGAATGTTTTTTCCCACCTGAATATCCAGCTACAGCTCTACCAAGCTGAGTGTGTTTAACTATTTTCAGCACATGTTTTCAGGTCCCTGGGCAATAAAACAAGACAAAACAACAGCTACCATCCATGTCCCCCTAACCCAAGGCAACAGTCTGGTTTTCTTGCAATTTTGCCCCTCACCACCCCTGCTTGCCTTCTCACTCACTGTCTTGCTATACCTGCTGACTGTCAACGTGGTTTTTCAAATAAATAAAACAAACTCTCATCTAGATCACAGATTCTCTGAAAATAGTAAAAAGTTTGTAGTTGAATTTGAAGCTGAGGAATTTCTTTGTTCCCCAATGCCCATAGACAAAGAAGCCAAAGTATTAATTCAGTTCCACAACTCTTCAGTAGTTGTGATACAGCAATATCCTGGTTCATGAATTAAAAAAAAAATAAACAGAAGAAATCACTAGTGAGAAGAGGAATTATTAAATATTTTGATATCTGCACTCTACTTCTACTACATAAATCATCCAAGAGTCACACCTTGAGAAAGAAAGAAGCCCAGGAAAAACCAAAGCCTTACCAGGAGAGATACTTTTCATGTTAACTGCCCAAGTCATCAAATCAAAGTTCAGAAGAAATATTTTGTGTTGACAGCTTGAATTGAATGCTCAGCCATATACTCCATTCTTCTCTACAGATATATAAATAGGAAGCACAGGGGAAGTGCAATTGTGCAAAACAAGCTTTTTTAAGCATACAGAAAGTGTCAGGATGATAAACCACATAAGCACAGAATTAAATCAAAGTTAATGGCCACTAGCTGGTATTTAACTTACTTTCATTTCTCTTTTCTTTTCATTTTTCCACCTAGCCTGCTCAGCTAATAAAATTGCCATTATAAGGGAGAAGCAAAGGCACGATTCAATGCTACATCAATTATTATGACTTTATTGTGACATACTGGCATTCAGCTGATCCCAGAAGGCTATACTGATGCCTTGGATGCAATTAATTTTTGATTGATCTAACTTACTCTAATACTGCATGTAAAATGTTCATAGACATTTGAATAATTCTATTATATGTAGGAGATTGCTGCACAGAGATCATTTGAAATTAATTGCCAAGTTATTTTAGTAAATGTAAAACACCATTCTAGTCCTATTGTGGAAACAGTTATGTAATTGCTTTACAAAGTAAACTAATGAAATAAATGAACTCTGACTAATATGTGGCATAACAGGGCTGGAGAAGTGAAATGACAGTGTAGATATCCTACCTACCTCTCCAGGGCTGGGGCTGGTGAGTCCACCTTTCCATTACCGGAGTGAATGAGAGATGAATGACCTCATAAAAAGGTTTTGTCTCGCTGGCTGCAGGTGAACTTAGTGGGGGCTACTTCTAAGAGCAGTTAGAAGATGATTACTCAATACCTAGAGTGTGTGCAAAACCTGAGGATAAAGAAACCTTCATTTTCCCAAGGGGTTGTCACAGTTTATTTTGTGTGTGTGTGATGGGTTTTTCTCAGGGCTGTGTAACACTATCTGCTACACACAGAAAGTGAATTTCACATTTGAAGCTGCTGGCTATCTCCCAGTTAAATCACAGACACATCCAGTTCACAGAGAAGCTTTGAAATCCACAACTGAGACTTTCACACAAGCCAGATAATGGAAGGATTGAGGAGCTGGCTTTTAGCAAGAAGAGTAAGAGTCTGAATCTCTGCAAGTCAGGACCTGGAGACAGCAACTTCAAAGGTAAAGCAAAAAGCAGGCACAAGAGAGGTTTTACAGGCACGGGGAAAGGTGCTCATTCCTGGGAGCTGCTGCAGCTGCAGTCTCTGCCTGTGCCCTGAAGCACCGATCCCACGCTCCCAATCATTCCTCCAAAGCAGAGAAATACAGCACTGGGATACTTGCAGTAGGGTCAGAAGCTCAGAGAGCCACTGCAGCCATTGTGAAACATTAACTCTTAACTCTGGAAGTTGCTCCCAAGGATGTCACAACACATTCTGCCCTCAGAAAATGTTCATTAGAGACTACAGCTTGAAATTATTCATAAAAATAGAGAAATGACAGCATGAAGTGGACAAAAAATTATTAATATTCATGTACCTTATATTATTTTTGTCCCTGACACACAAAGGCCATCAACCCCATGAAGAGGTAAAGAAGCTACCCTAGTTACAACCAGGGATGGGAATCCAAGTCAGCTCAGATTAGCAACAGGGTGAGGAGGATTAACCACAGCTTAGTGCAGGGTGAGATCCCCCAACATCTCATATGGATTGTGTTAGCTAAAAATGAAACCTAAGAGCAAATGTAAATTGTTACAGGAGTTTAAAAAACCTCAGTCACGTGTCTCCAGCACACTGCCTGTAAAATCACCGGCAACTCTGAAAATGTGGTAAGGAGGGTGACAAAAGGAAGGCGTGGAGGAGATGAGGTGGAAATTCTATCACAAAGAAACAGCTCCACCTTATGTTTGAGCAGCAGGAGCATTTTATTCAAGCTTACCTTCCAGACACACATGTGAGAGGAAATCCAGCTAACGTGGCCCATAAAACAATGCTCAAAAAGGCAACTTAGCAGCATCTTTGCTCTGGAGTTATTTTTTCCACTCCAGTGTTTGCAGTATTACTGGTGGTAATAACTATGCTCTCCACAAAACAGATGTTGTGTCATGACCTCTTTACTTTTCCAGGCTGAATTCAATGCCAGCAGTGAATTTCCTAGTGACAAAACAATGTTATGTTCAGCTGCAGTATTTTTCATCTAATTCACAGCTGCAGGGGAAGAAAAATCCAAATAACCAGTCACAACCCTTCATAAACTGTTAAAAGTAACCAGGGAACTAGTTCCAGGTAGTATATCTCAATTCAGGTGACAGAATCCATTTACTGTTGGAAAGTTATATTTGCTTAACAAGTGGTTTAGATCCTTTTTTTCCAGGCTTTACTTTAGCAACAGATGATTTCTAAAACTTAAGAACTTAAATTCATGCCCCAAATAGGAAGGCATTTTTAAAAGAATTGAGATGTTCGTCTGATCATGGCAAATAAAAAGCACATGTTCTTACCTTGAACAAACATTTAAACCCAGAATTAGGTGGTGAAGTAACTGATGATGTCAAAACCTTTTATTGAATGCTGCACATGGACTTTGTTCAAATAATACAGGACTGAGCTGAAGGATCAGCTGGAACATGCATGAAAACATTTCACAGTTAAACACACAAAAGGGATCTCCTTGGGGTCCCATGGCTGCTACAGCAAAGGAACAAGAAGGAAAGCATAGATGGCACCAAAGAGGGGAGCGAGGACACACAACTACAGGGGAGCAATTATTTTTGTTGTTCTTTTTGCCAAGATGGTGCTGTTGGCAATGGTTGGCAGCCAGGGCATCAAAGAACCAGAGTGCACCACTCTGGAGTCACCCAGGGAGGGAGAGGGGAAGGACATACAACAAAATACTTCCCTCATGCAGAAATTAAGAAACCTGAAGCACTTTATAAAAATCAGTCTTGATTTGACAAAAAACAATCCTGTTCAGCAGATGAACTCCATACAATTTCTCAAGTGCTCTTCTAAAAAAGAAGGAAAAGTTAAGTCACTCCACATACATACCCAGGAAGCAGCACATTTGACACACAAGCAGTGTACCTTCTGCCCATCAGGAGCAGCAGGGCACCATTCCCTTGGCCAAAGCAAATCACAAGCCCTTTATCTCATCCTGACTTTGTACAAGTTGTCACAGTCACCAAGATCCTGTGCACCCTGCCACAACATCAACATTTAGGAAAGAAACCCCAAAACATACAGTTTTACAAATTATTTCAAAGGTGAATTTGCAAGCTACTTCTGGCATTCAATAAGAAATGGTCCCCAGGAACTGCTACTTTAATAAATAAATATTTATGAATACATCAGTACAAACTGGATTCCACTGATGTTTAATGCTTGCTGTGCAGTAACAGAAATGTTTCCTTTGGCCTGTGATCTTCTAGTGCAGGTACAGATTTGTTTGACACACACACACACACATATTTACCTGGTGAAGGCATTTGGCAGCCAGTGCAGGCTGTCATAACCCAAACAACATCAGCACTTTGTGATGGCAACAAATGGCACAGTCAAGGTTTTGATATGTTGATACAATTATTCCTGGTAGTGGCCAGGTGATTTATTGGTAAGTGAGATATGTAATCAAAACTGTTATTAATTGCAGTGCCAAGGATTAGAGGAACCGCATGTAATGACTTGCTCAAGTTCTGCATGAGCAGCTTTCACTTACATTTGTGCTTGTTTTCTGTTTTAGACTGTAAGGCTCATTTAACTTTTTTCCTTCACAAGGCTTTTTTTGTAATCAAGGGATGTCTTCAGCTAAAATTCCATGGCAGTGGCATTCTTTGTAAATTCATATGTCATCACTGTTGCTTGTCATTTCTAATGACAGAGAAATACTTGGTTATCATTGAAGAAAAATTACAGCATCATTACTTGTATTATTTTTTAATTTGATGAAGCTATGCACTGATCAAACCTCCCACCTTTCTCAGGCATTAATTTAATCCAGGCACAAAGTTCTTGGGTTGTTGTTTTTTTTTTTTTTTGCCAATATTCTAGCCAGTAAAGCTCAAATAATACTATGATCTGCTTATGTCTGTTCTCCATTTGCTCGATACTCACTCATTCCACTTTTCCCCTTCAAGAACAAGATAACTTTGTATTTGGTACAAATAATTGTTACAGTAGTGTTCTAATACAGCCAGGAAAGAACAATAACTACCAATAATTATCCTGTTTCCTTGGCACACACTCATCACAGAAGTCTTTGCTCTAAACTCTGATAGCTTGTACAGAAAAAATGCCTTTCATGGTTAAGATGTCTGATATTGTGACTACATTACAGGTGCCTCTACCATTTTTCCTTTATTCTAATGAGAGGTATTCCTTTTACAGTCAGTCTTATGAACAGTAATTGTGTTTATCAACTGAAGTCATGGTTAACATTGAAAATCTTACAGATACACACTTGAGGGGAAGGAGGGAGGGAGGGAGAGAGGAAGGGAGCTTTGATTAGCACACACACAAGTCTCCTCTAACACTCACCTGCACAGTCTTCCTTCCATTTTATCCCTACCCCACCTGGCTTGCACTATTTCATTAGTAATTTTTCTTCCATATATACATTAAATTCCATGATTCTCCAAACACTTTACTAAAGTACTGTCAGTATTTAATGTTTTTCTGTTTCAAACCTCTTCCCTTCTGTTTTATTCATCTCTTCTGGAATCCCTCTATGGCTACACAGTTGCTTGAAATCAGCATCATCCTCACTACACTGAGCTGCTTCTCCTCAAGCCAGTAATGCTGGTAGCATCATCCTGTAAAATAAACCATGAGAACTTAACAGTGGATATTGACTTACTATGTTTTTAATTCACTCTTTCAAGGTTTTACCTGAATCAATTAAAGCACTTCTTCCAATACTGGTCTTTGTATTTTGGTCTATTCTTAATCCTAATATTTATTCCTGATCCAAAGCACCACAAGCTCTTTCTACACTTACAGCTGTAAGGTACCTTTTCACACAAATGTAGTCCTGTATAATCCTTGGGGTCTGGCCCACGTGTCCCCAAATGGTGCTTGTACTTGACCACTCTCTCAGCACACACCTTTCTTGGAAAACAGTGATTTCCCAGAATTTTCCATTACTTTTTCAATGGCTGAAGTTTCCCCTCCTCAAGCAGAAGGGACAGTCCCTTTCTTTAAATTGCTTCTTCATTTACCCAAATTACTGTGTATCATACACACCTTCACTATATTCAAAGAAAGCAGATCTGCAAATAACCAATATTTACCATTTACCTTTACTCATTCAAGACTGAGTCCATACTTAATACAATAAATTTTCTATATTAATATTCACTATTTAAAGTCGTGCACATCTAGCTGAAATCCAAACATTGTCAGTGCAAAACTCTTCTAATTTTTCATTTCTATTCCCTAATTCATTAAACTTAAAATCCACTGTGCTCTCTGTGGGGCTCCTGTATATGCACTGTGAGCTCCTCCAGGGGTAGCAGGTGTGGTGTCAGGGCAGGCACAGACTGCAGCAGCCTCACTGCCCTGTACATGTGTCCATGCTCCCCAGCAGGGATCAGTGCTCTCACTCACATGGTGTGGCAGCTGCTTGTGGCAGTGGCAGTTTTTCACCTGCAATTTCTCCCATTGGTCCCACATGGATTAACAGAAGAGAACTGGTCTAATCTTGGTCCAAGGAAACTTGGGGAGAGATAGGAAATGTCTCTTCCATGTGTTTTGGTATATCCACACCAAAGTGATCAGGACTGAACCAACAACCTCCCCTTCAGTCCCACGGGCTGAGGTCTGTGGGCTAAATCCTGCACCAGCAAGTCCAACCACGCCTTGCTCTTCCTGCAATGGCCTTTTCAAAGACCAGGAGACTCCTTGAGGAAGCTGAATCATCCAACCCACAATTCTGCCTCTAACTACAGCCCTGAAGCTGCTTAAGCTTTTTTCCACTGCCAAGTAACTGCACAGCTGGAGGTTTTATTGTCTAGCCTTTTGTATGTCCTTCCTCACATGCACTTCATCACAGATGCTGAGCACAGGCTTTCTGCAGCACACACCATTCTGCACTACTTTTATTCTGTTCTTCCACTTCCATTCTGTTCCTGTTCCTTCAATAATTCAACCTCTGCTTTCAAGTCCACCTTTTCTTACCCTACAGAGATTAATTTTCCTTTTCCTAACTGTTATAGATTAAGTCAAATTGGTTGCAGCTCACCTCAAGGCCCATCCTGCAGCAACCTTAACATTGCCTTAGATGTACTGCCCCCCTGACAGATTGCAAATGCCTTTTCAGCCTTTGTCAATGCATCTTCAGCCATGAAAGCTTCCTGCTCCCACACCAGAATATCTTTCAGGTGACCTACAACACTACATTTTCCTCTGGGTGGGGAGAAATCCTTCCTTTTTCACCTCACCTGGTCAGCCCCAGCTGAGTACCTTGAATGCCCAGTTACCCAACCTGAACATTATGTGTTTGTTTTCAGTTTCTGATTTTTTTCTGCTTTTCTGCTTCAGTTGTGGCTTTCACACCAAAAGACTTGGTTCTCCTGCACTCCACAATTTTGCAATTCTTCCTCTGAGCTGTTTCATTCAGGCAACTTTGGCCAACTGAAATAGAATCCACAAGCAGGATATGATGTCCCTGCTCATGGCAGGAGCACTGAAATAGATCATCTTTAAAGGTCTGTCCCAACCCAAACTATTCTATGGTTCTGTGATATATTCAGCTTCAAAAAGATAGCTCATGTATTGGTTTGGATGCACAAAACCACTGAAACTTAAGAGAGCTATGAAGCATAGCACACATACAGCACTTAGAGCATCTCTACCAGATGGTTTTGCAGAAAAGCTGCCACCTTCCAACTCTGCATTTACAGTCAGGAATGCATACTTGTAGGTGGTTTTCATCCTGAATCCTGGAGCTGCTGTCTCAAGAAAACAATCCTAGTTGTTTTACCCTCCCAGCTTTATTACAGATGTTTTCCACAGCTCCCACAACTTTTCCTTAGGAATCTGAGGCAAGGTGCTCCCAGCTGTGCAGCCCAGACTCAGGCCATGAGTTCTGACACTTACCCCTGTTGGTCAGGGGAGGTTCTGCTCAGCCCTCCTCCAACCTGATTGTGCTGAGCAGGATCTGAGTGATGATCCAGCACTTCCCCAGTCTTCATCCCGTGCTTCTGCAGAGCTCCCAGATGAATGTGTGTGAAGCTGCTGTGTAATGAAGTCATCTGAGGGAGAAGAAAAATACACTAGAACTGATCAGTACAATTCTGAAAGAACCACAGAAAAAACCCACCATTTCTACAGGTTAATACACAGTCAACCTCAAATGGGAGGATTATTAGTGAGAGCCAAACATAATCACACACTATTGCCTGTATTTTCAATGCATCAATAAACCCTACTTGACCAGCAAAGCTTCATGGGCACACTCTGATTCTTCCCAACACGTTCTCCTGGTTGCCTAGAGAAGCACTTAAGCAGAGACACACTTAAAAGTTTTATCTGCAGTGACAGAAATGCATTCAGAGAGGGAAGTAACTCTCAGACTAAAGGCCTCTCCCCAGAGGGACACTGTGTTCCTTGCTCATGTACTGTACTCAGCAGGCTTCCCTTTCCTCATCCCATAACATCTCCTCACCCACACTGAGAGACTGCTAAAAATCATTACACAGATAAGAGAAGGCATATGAGTGCACTTTATGGCACTTGTTTTATAAAATTACTCCCAAAACCCCCGTCCATTAGGAAAACAGCACTGCCAAGTAAAGCATCCAGAACAAAAAAGAAACCACAATTAAATTTTTCTGTGCAAGTCTAATTTGCTCTCTCCTCACTCTGTGCTGTCAGGGCTGGCAAACACAACCTTCAGCAAGCTGACCAACATCTTCCTCAAGCCAGCCCAGGGCAGGGCTCTTGTGATTTTTGCAATGAGACTGGTTAGGCTGACATTTTACAGAAAAAAGGGACACATCTACATACAGGAGCTGGTTATGACTGGCTTGCCAACATATGAATGAAACAGCAATCAAAACAAACAAACAAATAAAAAAGAGTTGAAGAGATTCCCAAGTGATGACAAGGCACTTTCTCACAGATAGTGCATGACTGTGCCTCAGTTTCTCTCTGAGACACAGGCACATCCCTTCAGAACTTTCCTACTCCTCTCTCCCTAGGGGGTTCCACAAGGATGTAAGTCTGGAATATTTCTGCATTTGAGAATGTTAGGAGCTAAACCTTGCAGTCTTCTCCCAAGCTCTGTTATGCTGTTCCCTTTTTGGAGCAAAAAGTATCACAAAAAACAAAACATGGTTCTTGTTTACTGCTGGATTAGAACTACTCATACACCTGATGTGTCTTTAAGGACTGCTATCTCTGTTGGGTTTTTTTCTTCTTGACACAGCTTTAATTATTTCAGTCTTATTAAGTGGGCCAAGGATATAAAATATCTGCCCTCTTGGTTATGTTCCTTGCCACTTTCTCAGTTCAGTGGGATGGCACAGAACTTTGGAGAGAAATGATGCCAAACACATTATCCATGATTCACAAAACCTTGCCAGCAAATACACAGAGCTCTGCCAGAGGTTTCCTTACCACATCCAACCAGCAAGTCTGACAAAGAACACCCAGGTGTTTTACCTTTCCCCACAGTTCCCAGAAAATCCTTCTTAGCTGCATGGGGGGCACACACTCAGCCATCCCATGAACAGAGCTCGCTACAGGGGTGTGCAGTGACAGACACCCCTCTGAAAAGGGGCCACTCCTCCTCCCAGATCCCAGCAAGGCAGAGCACGAAGCACAGCTCAGACCAGAAACTGGAGAGAACACACATCTTTCTGTGGAAGCAATCCAAAGTGAAGCAGAGATAAGCACTTCCTATCAGTTTTCTTTAGATCCCCAGCTGCTCACACTTTTGAGCAGGCCCTGCTGTTTCCAGGGCCCAGCTGTACATCACATGTGCACAGCTTCAAACTTCATTTTCAGCTTATATTGAAAACCAGCTCCATTTCCACAGCATCCTCAGAATGTAGATGAGTTATGCATTTTGTGCTGAACAAAACCATTACAGCTCAGCACATCTCTTGAAACACTGACATGGTTCAAAAATCCTCAGATCCCCTCTCTTTGGCATTACCTTCAAAATCAGGTAATTAAACCACACACACAAAAACAAGTATGATAATCAGACAGCAATATAAAGTCCACAAAAAGAATTTCAAAGTCTAGATAGGACTGTTCAGATCCAAGGAATTGTAGGACTGACCCCAAGGCACTCACACGATCCTTCATATGAACTAAGAAGCCAATGCCCTTTATGGGTGCTCAACTGTGGTCAAGATTCAAACTTTTATCTATTATCTTTTGTGCCTGCTAAAGCAGATTAACAATTTAGGCAAAGCTTCAAATCCTCATTTCTTTGCCCAAAAAGTGGCTCCCCTTACCCTAATTTTTTTACGAATAAAATATTTACAGCACTAGGGAAAAATCAAACAGTTGAACAATTGGTTAATTGATTAGTTCCCAATAGCAGCATTGCCATTTACAAACTAATTCAGCTAAAAAAATTTCATTAAATATCAGATTTATTCCTGGCCACTGAATCAGGTTTTATCACAAAGCATTGTAAAAGCAAACAAAGGAACTTGGCCATTCCAATTCATACAAACAATTTGACAGAAACAAAGAGGGAAAAAATCACTATAATGATGCCACTTCTCACA
Organism: Molothrus ater; assembly: GCF_012460135.2. Classification (NCBI taxonomy): domain Eukaryota; kingdom Metazoa; phylum Chordata; class Aves; order Passeriformes; family Icteridae; genus Molothrus; species Molothrus ater. The sequence goes on along the minus strand of NC_050488.2, from coordinate 5,702,717 downwards.
TAACTACTACAGCAAATTTTATCCATGTGTGTGTTAGGAAATGGTGTGTATGTTGATAATTGAATTTACACATAAAATATCCTAGAAAATCCAACCAAATTCAAGCATCAGTTGTACCAATGATACAAATAACACTCCAATAATCATCAAGTGGAAGACAAAAACAAAATATAGAGGAAATAAACTTTATTTAGTGTTACCTTGAAAATCATTCATCCAACAAATAAGAAAAACACACCACAAAGCATGAAATCATAACCTTTTCCACCAAAGAAAATGTTTCGCTCCCCTTTGGCTGAAACGAAAAGATTTCAGAACACTGCAAAACAGCTCCATGACACTTTAGACAGTTGTGCTTTTGATTGATGAATGGGGTTGAAACAAAAGGGAAACATGGTCAAGTTCAATCTCAACGTTGTCCCTGAGTTTGAGGGTTTGCTGCTTTAGCAATAAAGCAATTAACAGATCTGACATTAAGGATCCCACTGACAAATAAGAAATCAGCAGAGTTTCATAGGTCTCTACTTCCTGTCTCTCCTTGCAGTTTCCTGCCACATAAAACATTAAAAATAAAACATCCAGTATCACAAACACCAGTCAACCATCACTGAGCTGCTTGCAGATGATGTTTAAATGAGGAATGTGTCCTTAATTTGCTAATGAGCAATCATTAAGCCACCTTAAATGTCTTCCTGATTCATAGAAAATAACATTTGAGACGTGATTTTTGCCATTATGAAATAAGAAAAATCATATTTCCAATATGAAATAACACAAAGTGGTATAAAAATGTAACTTGTCTTTAAATTAGTTCATATTATATTAAATAATTCATTTCTATTAAATAATATTTATGAGACTATACAGGTCACGTCACTGAAGAAGAACTCCTCACATTATCCTACTTCTGAGATTACAAGTAGCAGAAGTAATATCAGTGTACAGCTAGGGCTGTAAGAGCAGACAAGGCAGAATGACTTCAGGCTTCAATTTGGTATGAGAAGTTCTTCCATCTCCAAAGCACTTTAGGTGCAGGGCTGTACAAAATTTCTCATTCCAAGGAGTTATAAAAATTCACTGTACAGATTGAGATATTACCACAGTAGGATCCCAAAGGCATACAGAAAAAGACCTTAAAATACAGTCCTTAGGTTCAATTATCTTGATTTTTTTTTACTACCAACAAGTAAAGGAGAAGCAACTGTTGTAAGCATTGACCATTCATAATAAAGAAGTTTCAACCCTCTGCAATATTTGAAATTGTACTCCATAACTAACTCCACACCAGACAGAAAAAAGGAAAAAAAGGTGTAGGACCATTCAGAAGAGAAAAATGTAAAAGGCAAAGAACTACTGAATTCAATTAAGAGGACAGAATAATGTAGAGTTTGTTTCATTTTGACAGATTTCAAAAGTGTAAGAAGAATCAGCAAGACTGCATCTACTCCTTCCAGCCAGGCAATGGAGACAAATGCCCTTGGCTGTGCAAGGCCATTACCTTCCCTTCACTGTCACATTTTGGCTCCTCCACGATCATTTTTCAATCACCAAATTATCATACAAAGTATCTTTGGCAATGCTTTCCAAGTGGGAATTACCAGAGTTTAGAAATTATTTCTAACTACAAGCTGAAGGCCCTGACACTAGAAAGCATTTCAGCCTGGGCACTGAGGTCCCCACAATGAACTCCACAATGCCATTGCAGTGAGGTTTTTTTTAAGCAGTCTGAGGATCTGCAGAGCTGCTACATAATTAAAAGCTTTAACTGCACATGTCTGAACACACATTTTTTTATACCTTGACATTTTTTGGTCCATCCAAAAACTGCAAAGGGAACATTGATGATTATAAACCTGCCATTTGTACATTCTGAAACTGCCCGGTTCAGATCTTAGACCAGCAATACAATATGCCACCAGTACACCTAAACCAGCACCCTTACATGGAATTTTAGAACTTCTGAACATCCAAATTTTCATCAATTCAAAAAAAACCCAAACAATCCAGAGGTTGACATTGAACAAGTAAAGAAACAAGATATGATGAAAACATTGGAACAAAAGGAAGTATTTACTATCCAATGAAGACATCTTTGATATGCATAATTCCTTGTAAAAAATCTTATTAAATATATTTAACATTCAGCTGTACAGACAAAATAATTTTTATTGAGATAAGTTTGTTCATGTTGGCATTTAAAATCTCAGACAAACCCAAAAAACAATGGAATGAAAGTAAGAAGTTTTATGAGTAACCTTATGAACTGCACCATCAGGGATTGTACTCAACACCTTCTGCAGACAATACCCAAAACCTCTTCCAGCTAAGGCTTCAGGGTATTTCTGACAAGTTAATCAATGCCCTCAGACATGAAGGATCTGCTGAATGAAATAATCTCACAGAGCCAGAAGGGACACATGCTGTGTATTCCATTAATTTACTTGTCAACGTCAGGATCTTCTGTTCCCCACTTTGCACTTCAAACAGTGACAGCTCAATCCCCCTGCACCACACTGTGTTCTGCTCCACAACACTCACACTGGTGTTGTTTTATGGCACTCATTGTTGTGGTTGGTTTGGGCTTTTTTCCCCTGAACATCATCTCCCCAATTAAGCAGCACCCATGCCAAATAAGAGCCCTCTAAACCACATCAGGCCTCCCCACACTGCCCAGTGGAGCTCTCTACACACAGTCTGTCAACCAGGTCATGTCAGGGGGTCAGCTTACATCTTCAGAGGCTCTTTGAAGAAAAGCTTAGACAAGAATGATGCATAAAGAGAAAATTATTCACCTGTCTTTTGCTGTACTGACCAGTTCAGAAGACAAAATAATATTCATGTGGCAGTTGTCAACATTGCCACTCCCTTATCAATGCTTCCAAACACATGTGGAAACCTTTTTCCACACAGATCTCATGGAAAAAAACACAGCCCTTTACTGCAAGCACATACAAGAACTGTTCTGCACAGGAGCAGGTCATGTTCCTTTCTTCAGATAGCGGGAGAGGAACTGGCTCCTGACAAAGTGGATGAGCTTGGTCTCTGTGCAGAACATTGTAACCAGGGTTGCTGCAAGGCACAGGGCACCCATGCTGATGTGGATCAGCCTGGCCATCCAGCCCTTGTCACAGCAGAACAACACCTACAACAGAGAAAACAAGGCATTGCAGGAAAACCAGTCAGCACAAAGTGCATTTACTGTCACAACAAGAAATAAGGTCCAATGCCAACGTCACCATCGAGCCAAGCATGGTTGTGCACGTGCACTGATCCTACAATAAAACATCTTCAGCAGTCACAATATTTGCTTCCTTAAGTTCTTAAGTTCAGCAAAAAATGACCATTCAGTAGATAACTGGTAAATGAGGAAGCTGCTGTTATCTGGCACACAAAATGTGTTAATTGAGATGACACAAAACTCTGCTGGTGCTATCAGGCAAGTCTGCTACTGTACAGCAACATATCAGGCTATTTTCTAACAAAACTGGAAATCTCCCACTCTAAAATATAAAATTCTCCTTTCTCAGGCATAATGGATTTTCAAGCTGTCAAATTTTTGTACATTGAAAAGCTCCAATCCCCTTAATAATCAGCCTGCACAAATACCATCTAGTACTGAATAAATATGTTAAATGTGCTCTTAGCAATTTTGGTTTTCTTCTAGTTTTGGTTATTACTTTTTTTTATTACAGAATTTTTAATGCCAATTTCTTGGCGCCACTGCAAAATTTCCATTATTAATAAGTAAGAATATGGGTTAACTACACACAGCAGAAATGCGTTAAATTTTATTTTACTTCTCAGATCCACCTTGTACAGGCAGCAGAAAACATTAACATGAAGAATCTCTTAACAATGTATCCTGCCTTTCTGTAATGCAAATCTCCCAGTCTACCCTCAAAAGCCTCTTTTCCTGATGGCATTCCTCTTTCTGTGGACACAAAAGCCACCTGACAGCAGCGTGGTCAGTGAGAGCAGAGAGGAAGGAGCTCACCTCTGAGAAAGCCGTGAGCACAGCACTGAGGATGTAAACCAGCAGCAGAGCTGGGGAGGGCAGCAGGCCCGTGAGGGGTCTGTGGGTGCTCTCTCTGAAGTAGTGATGGATGTAGTGGGTGCTGTGAGCTATTCTGATGCCCATGTTGAAGCAGTTGGCAAGGATAAAGCCCACACTGCCATACCAGTGGGTCAGGAAATAAGAGATGCACAGAAATATGAAAGACAAGGCCAGCATAACAAAATTGTACCTAGGGAAAAAAACAAAAGGAATAAATAATTTGACAATGCATGCAGTTCCAGCATTCATTTACTAATGATCTTTTATTTTCTAACATCAGTAACAGAATTTCTCTTACCATCTTCTAGTGAAAATAAATTTGAGAAATGAGAGGATAAAAAAAAAATCATTTGAAAGAATAGAAAATGCATCAACCAAAATAAACCAAGAACTACATTATGTGAACGAAATTCTATTACACTAATCAGTTGTGCACTCATTGTAGAAAATCAAATTTAATCACAATTATTAGTAATGTAAAAACTTGTGCATTTTTTGCTATTTTATGTTAGGAATATATTAAAGAAAATGAATGCTAAGGAACAAATCAACACTTTATTTCATTTCTGTTATAAACAGTGACTTGGAAAATGAGTGCACATTTTAAAGGGGTGCACATTTTAAAGCAGCCCTTGCTAACTCAAAAAAGCTCCCACTTTGATTGTGGAAAATAAATTAATTTGAAAGGGCCACATTAGGGACAGCCTAAACACAGAACCAGGAAATAATCCAGGCTGGAAGGGCTCTCAGAGGTCACCTAGTCCAACCTCCTACAAAGTAGTAAACCACTGGATTCACACCCACAGCTGGAATCACTCCTTGGTGTATGTCCAGTACCTGTACATGGAAAATGTCAATAGTTGCAAGCTTTCAATGAGTCAAGTGATTGTCTTAAAAAGGGTAACTTCAAGCTCATCTGTGCAGAAAACACACATTTAAATTACCAGTTAGTAATGTGCCTAAAGCTAAATTAACAATCTCTATTTCTTAGTTTCTGACCTTTTTTTACACAAACTTTTCAACTTTTGCTGAAGTTTCTTCATCTAAATCTAAATGCACACAGTCTAGCAAGGAGTTGCTTTTCTGTGGGGCAGGATATTATTTTGTGCAAAGGCACCAGGTCCTTTTTCAGGTCAGCACAAATCAATTCACAGGAACATTTTGGAGACACTGTTTCCTACCTGTCCACTTCTTCTTTGCACATTAAGGCAAATGTAAAACATTCTGTTACTCCATTGACAGCAAGAAACAGGACATACAACGAGTAACACCGCAGGAGATCTGGACCTAAAAACCACATTAATAAGATAAATAGTTAATGATTTCTTCTATCAATCCACTTTGTTTTTATAGGCACTGAAAATAAGAGATAGAACTTGTAATGTAATGCTAATACCAATATAGGAAAGTTAAGTTCATTTGAACAAGTTTCCTGTCTAGATATCTTGACAAGAACACAAATAAGCAAGGCAAAGAATTCTGATGAGCTAAATCACAGATTTCAATAGCAGTTTCACAGGAAAAAACCTAAACTGCTGATTTATAAAAGATTCATAATAGCTGTAGGGTTTTTTCTAAAGAGTGGTGTTTTTTTGCCAGGTCTATAAATCTTTACCTGTTCCAGAGCTGAGCATTGAGCCTCCATAAATATCCAGAGCCAGCTGAGAATAGGCATAGCCAAAAACGGTGATGGTGAGGCCAATCAGGAGCACAAGTTTCAGCAGCAATTCCAGTACATTTGCAGCCATAGCAACATCATCCTGAAAAAAAAACATAGCAAATCACATGAACCAAAATCAATGTAATAATAGCCACTCTTGTGTAGAAATGCTCCTTAAGAGAAACAAATCAGTTTGCATCATGTAAAAAGGTGTGAAACTTATCCTTTGTTATTGAATTATCCACACACATGCTCTTAATTTGGTAATGCTTTTTACAGATTTATTATTCCACCATTTTTTCAGTTCTACACACCAGGTAGGTTTTATATCAAATATGCACAGACACCTCCCTTAGCCCACCAGGAGCCTGAAGCACAGGATTTCATTGTGTTCTGATGTGCAATTAGCAGGACTGCTACAGACTGACCTTCATGAGAGATCAAGAATATTACCCTGTGGAACAAAGCTCTTACTCATTAATCCTCCTCATATAACTCAAACACACAAGAAAAATCCAATTCTTTTCTTCCCAAAGCTGCACTCTTCAGAAACATTATTTAACAGCTATTGATATGTTTAAGTAAATAAAGTACTTCCAGATAGCATTTATTTAATAAATTTCATTATTTAAATAATGGCTTGCTATATTTGGAAATACACAGTAGAGTAGGCTTTCCATCACTGGTTTGGAGCAGCTGAGGTTACCTTTATAGATGCAAGGCAGCACTATGCTACTGCATATTTTCACTTCTATTTCATTAGCATTTTGCCTATTCACTTTTCTTTTTGGTCCAGTCTGACTCAACATTTTTATTCTCCACTTTTCAATTTTAGCAGCCTCAATACTCAAATTTAAACACACATTTCTGTCTGCCACACTTCTGTGATGCAACTTATCTGTAACAAAAATCAAGCATTTGACATGTAATTAATCCAAATAAACATACCTGCTTCTGATCCTTTACAGTCTTCCCTCTTTCCAACACTTTAGCAAAAAACACGTAAAAGCTTTCCTCAATAGGCAAAAAGATAAACCTGGCCACCAGTGAACCAAGGTTATTCACAATATCATAGACACCTTAAAAAAAAAAAAAAAGCAATCTCAGAGTTTTAGACATATTTTAATTCCAAGTCTGAAATAATAACATGAATTCTAATTTAACATCTCCAAAAAAGGAGAAAACAAGTGGTATTTCGTGCAACATGGAAGCAGTATTCTCTAAAAATTCTGACAGTCGAGCAACTACAGCATAAAATTGCAAGGTTTGCTCATGGCAAAGGTAAGAGAAAAGCACCAACTAGACAGAAGTGAATCTAGAACAGCACCAAACCACACTTCAAATTCTTGCTGTAGAGGAATTTAGAGGATCCTGATAAAGTTCACTGAATAAGAACAGGAATGTAAGGATTTACTGACACAGGAGAAGAGAAAGGTAAAGATCTCGTGAACATCCATGGCAGGGGGCTGGAACAAGATAATCTTGAAGGTTGTTTCTGACCCAGGCTATTCTATTATTTTAAAGTTTATATTAATTATTCCCCAAAATGCAGCTTAAAGGCTTTGAAACATTCTCAGATATTCAAGCTATCTTCAAACACTTCAAGTCATTTTCAGAACCACATGAAGAGCAGTGACTAAGAAAACTCTGTCACTATTCCAAATACCATCACACTTACCTTGATCTCCAAAATTTAACACGTTCAAAAAAGTCATCACATATCGTTCACCTGTAAGTTCAAAATAAAGAACTTCAGAACAAGCCCCTAAATCTTTCCCAATAACTTGCTCAGGCACTTCCAATATCAAGTATTCAAGAGACAAAGTCAAATAGGACAGCACCTAGTTATGAGAACCATTCAGGTTGGCACTCATGTGCCTCATCTCCCCCCACCCAAGCTTTCTGAAACTTTAAGTCAATTTTGCAAATAGTTTTCATGAGCCCTCTTTCCTTCACACTTCTCTGTCAAGCCTCACCTTCTGTCAAAATCTGTTTCAAGAAGGATTGTTTGAAGAAACTCCAAGTCAAGCGTGCTTCCTTCCAGTTCACAAAGGTCTGCAAAAAAGAAAACTGAGATGTAACAAACGTGATTGACATTACAGAGTAGAAATAGAAAACAGCAAGGCACTGCAACACTGCAGGGTAGCTCTAACTGCTGTGGTGAGGAAACCCACAATGCCACAGTTATCAACCACTCATGTAAAATATTGCTGAATTCAAGCACCAACATCACTGATCTGGCAAAAACTGATTCCCTCGTTGAAAAGTGCTGTTGCTGCAGACAAAGTACCCATAAGAGGATTCTACAGAAAATACTAATCAAGTTTGGAGGTAGGAAAAAAACAACATCCAGGGTGTTTAACATGCCAATATAACTTCCACCCTCACTGGAGATATGAATTGTTTACTGCTCTTCAAACTCTCCTTGTAAGACTTGCAAACAAGAACCACCTTTATATTTCCAATCTGTAAATCTTATCCAGAATGTTGTCTTCCCCAATGACTCTTTTCATTTCTGTCTTTGCTTCATTTTTGTTTGAGAGATATTTGAGTATCTCTAGGATGCTGTGGAACATCATGGTTACTTTGTGCAGAGATCAAAATACCAAAAATCCACTAATACATGGTTCTGGTTTGTTTTCTACCTCAGATCCAGTGCTAGCTGGTCATTCCCCTGCACAGTGCACATGGTCTATCTCCAGTTAATATCTACTAATATTTTGCAACAAGTCAGCAACAACAAACCCCAAACCACAAAGAGTTCAAGTTGAATGATTTTTTTTTTTCTGACAAGAATTTTACTAATATAAACTTCAAACACAATTTCTATGCAATATTTCTTACTTAATCTATCATATCTTCTATAGTGCATAAATAACCCCAAAACCACTCAATTAACTCCCCAGTCTAAAAGCAACATTCAAAGTACCCTCACATGAGATTTTAAGAAGAAAATCAAGAAATAAATTGCACAACTTACCTCATCTTCCATGAAGCTAGGTAAGAGAGCTTTGACTCTAGCAACTGGAAATGACTTCTTTGTGGCTTCAGGAGATCCCAGAAACATCACAAAATAAATTACATAGCACATTACCAGAACACTGACATATAAAAGCTGGGGAGATCAGGAAGGAGAGAAGAAAAACAGTGAAACAAAATTAACTTAGAAATGCAGAATTATATACTAGGTGAAAATACAGTGAGAAGAAAATGTAAGTAGTTTTTATGCTACCAAATATTAAACTAAGTAAGGATTTGAGCAGTTCTTAAGAATGGTGTTGATTTTTTTATCTTTTTTTAACCTGTAGGTTATCATAGATCTTTGCTAATTTTCATGCTTTATTCATCATTTATAGAATGTTGAAAGTCCAATTATAAAGCAATTACTCAATCAAAAATCAAGCTGACAGAACAGCTACTGCCTACATCTCTTATTTCATAGAACATTTCCAATTTCCATCAATTATAAGCGATCTACAACAGCCAGGGCAAAAACTGAAGGAAAAAAATTATCCCTCCTTCATTGTCATCAAGAAAAAGTTTTAACCTGAATTAATTGCACTTGATTAGCACTTTCTGAAAAGGTAATGCAGGTTGGTGGTACAGGCTGATAAAGTTCTGTGTGATTAGAATAACATAACCTTATTTGCAAGATGAGCCTTCACAGATGGAAGGTGTTTCTTTCTACCTCCCTTTAACTCAATGTCAAAGCACCAAGTCAATAATGAGTATCAGGAAAATACCAAATATAAATTCTAAATCCTAAACCTCCCAGGAGCTTTTTCTCTCAGCTCCCCAAAGTTCTTCAGCAGGCTAAATGTCAAAGGAAAATTAAAATTCAGCTGAGAGAGAACAAAGGGAACTTACCTGAGCCAAGGAAAAAATGTAAAGGCCCCATTGAGGATAAAGGATTACTAAAGTAACTGTCAAAACGCATTTTGACACTACTGAAAGGCTTTCAGCAATTACCTTTAGGAAACACAAAACAGAGAAGGGTTATTTTCTGCCAACCTAACCACATACACAAGCTTAAAATATATAAGTTTAATGCACAGAATTGATGTAGGAATGTAAGGTGTTCAAAGTCAGTGTGAGTTTATCACAGTTCCTTTCTGCTGAGCTGGCCAGCTTAGATTGTCATTGCTCTCTAAGTTTTCCATTCTAGCATTTCACAGTTCCTCCACTGTATTTTCCCAGTCCTTTGAATGGGACATAAGGGAGAAAATTTTGCTTGAGACTATCATAGTCTCAATATTTCATGTAGAATTGTGGAAGCAGTGTGTCTCTCCCTCCAATCAAAAACCTGTGTTTTAGGATTTAAGGTAATAATGTCTAAATAAACCAACTTGCTGGCTTTAATGGGTACAAATTCCTGGGTATGTTACAAATCAGGCCATGCAGTGCTAAACAGTACTCACAGGGATTTTTATACACTTGAATATACAAAGATCTAAGATAGCAATCTGTTCTTTTCAGCAAAGATTCCCCCCACATGCACACACCCCACAGACTTTACTAACCTTAAGTCTCACAAACAAATGAGCTTGTGCTAAAACCCAGAATGGCTCTCCCAGGAGTTCAATAATGGCAGAAAGACCAAATGCCACCACACCAGCCTGATAGTGAGGAACCACAGAAGGGTCGGGTACTTCAAGCAAGTGTAGCCAGACTAAGCCCAAGATAAGAGACCAAAAGACACCAAGGGGGACTCTAAAAAGTTAACATAAAAACTAATTAATGGAAATGTAACTTCAGCAGAAACAAAACAAAACCCAAAGAACAAACAAAACAAAACAAAACCAAAACCAAACAAATAAACAAAACAACACAAAAACAAAACAAGGGGGGGGAAAAGAAAATTAGATTACAATATCACACATGGCCACAATGATTATACAAAAAAGGCCCTGAGGAATTAATTCCCATAGTTACTATACCAAGAATTAATATTTTCCTTGGTAATGAACACCCTTAAGGCACTCTGCAAGACACAGAAAACATTTTTCTCTGTTGTCCATTTTCTACTCCAGACCCATAAGGTCAAATATCTGCATTTTTGTGCCTTAGGACCAAACATCAGCCTGCACATCCTGTTCTGCTGACACTGCTTCAGAAACACAAAGCTTCTAGCAGAGTCCATCAAGTTTTACATCATTGGAGCAAGATCTCTTTGACCCTCACACTATCAGACCCCTAAGATACTTGACATCAAGCTCCTAGGACATATTTCAGATGCTTCACTGAAGGTAACCTTCATTTGAAGTTATGCTATTCTGCAAAGAAAAGTTTAAAACAAAAAAGATCCACACAGTCAATGTCATGTCTGTCATTTAATGCTCACTTGAAAAGCTACCACACAGCAGAAAGCTGACTACAGTACAGCTTAGAGAACAAGAACAACACATTTTAAATATTAGTATTAGACCCCTCCCTGACAGGGACAATCTCTCTGCTTTATACCTGGATGCAGATGACCACACATAACCCCCCATTCCTGGGCCAGATCCAGTTAACAGCTGGGCAGTTCCAGGGAAAGTCAGGTGCCCAAATGGGAGAATACTATTTTATCATGCAGGGGTAGTTTTCAACCATATCAGGCAGGTAAATTTACTTCCCAGCCCAGCCCAGTTGGGGCTAAACAGCAGCTAGAGCTGACAGAGGGAGGGAGCAGAGAGAATCAGGAACCAGGAGGGAGAAACAAGCCATAAAATCCACTTCATCCTAATCACACTGCAATGTGTGAATGCTTGTTGCAGCACCCTGTGGACTTTAAGCTGTTCTGCTATAAACAGCACCACAGCTGAAAGAGCCAACCCTACTTCCTCCTTGTTGTTTAAGGCCAATTCTTTCTTTCACCTTTTTACATCTCTTCTACCCAAACATTTATGTCGCAGGTTCACAAATGCACATCAGGTAATAAAATCTCAAAACTGAGCAGGAAGAGGAAGAAAAAACAAAGGGCTACATATTTGTGCAACAGGGTTTTCCTTCAACAGCTATGGCCCAAACGAAACTCAAGCAACAGAATAAATGGCACTTTTGGCAATGAACTTCCTCATGTGCTCCAACAAGAAATCAAGTCCAAAAACGCTAAAGCACCAGACTTGAGCAGCTTCCTACATCAGTCCTAGATCAGAAACATAACTGAGGCTTCTGAAATAATTACCTCAGTAAATAAACACTTCCTCTCATTCTGTGAGCTCCCAGACAAAAACGAGAAATTCTAAGGAAGTAAACTTTTAAAGGTATCTTACGTCAGCCACAGGAGATTAATTGTTTTGGTCCAGTTTCTCTTGGCACTCCCACTCAAACAAGCTCTGCGAAATGCCTCCCTGGCGAGGAAGACGACTGTTGAGTACAGCAGAGTCAGCCTAAAGGCGGTGAAAAGGACCAAGAAAAAAAAAAAGGAGAGAAAATTATTTCTTTTCTATAAATTGTAAACACTTCATGTGGTAGCATCACAGTTTTTACACATGACTGCCTAGCAGACAAATTCCTACAGGTGTGCAAACATGGTTAAATGAGCTAAAATTATCACCATCTCCTAAAATCGGAGAGAAAGTAATTTCGAGAATACATGTTGCAGACCAAATATGAAGATACAATATATCCTATAGGAAAAGCACGTTGTATCTAGTTTTTCCTCTGCAAACAGATGGTTTAAACACAAAACCCAGGCCAGTGCTACCGGTGTTTCAGGCCAAAACAGACCTGGGGAGGCACGAAATGACCCAACACTGTGACACGGCCAAGAGCAGACTGCACAGCATTACTCAGAGCATCGCCAGTGACAGGGCACAGACCAGCACAAGCTCTGCCCCACAGCCCCGCCGGGTGCCTCTGAGCTCCCTCACCTGACATTGACCACGCCGATGAGCTCCCGGGACAGGTAGCGGAGGGTGAAGGCGTTCAGCCCGAAGGTGACCACCCGGAACAGCACCTGTGAAAGAAGCCGCACTGGAAGCACCTGCGGCGCCCCGCCGAGCAGCAGCAGCAAGAGGAGGAGGAGGAGGAGGAGGAAGGAGGGAGGGGCGGCCCCGCACCTGCAGCAGGGCGCTGGACGAGGCCAGCCGGGCCGTCTGGCCCAGCACGTCCTGCGCCGCCATCGCCCCGCTCCCGCCGCCAGGAAGTGGCGCGGCCGCCGTCGCGCCGGATCCCGTCAGCGGGGCGGTACCGCCCGGCCCTGGGGGGGACACAGCGGCACCGCCGGGCCGGGCCCGGCCCGGCCCTGAGGGACACAGCGGCACCGCCCCGGCCCGGCCTGGCCCTGAGGGGACACAGCGGCACCGCCCCGGCCCGGCCCTGAGGGACACAGCGGCACCGCCCGGCCCGGCCCGGCCCTGAGGGACACAGCGGCACCGCCCCGGCCCGGCCCTGAGGGGACACAGCGGCACCGCCCCGGCCCGGCCCTGAGGGACACAGCGGCACCGCCCCGGCCCGGCCCAGCCCTGAGGGACACAGCGGCACCGCCCCGGCCCGGCGGGATCATGGTGGCGCCGCCCCAGCCTAGCCCTGCGGGGACACAGCGGCGGCGCCCCGCACTGAGGGGACACGGCAGCACCGCCCCAGCCCAGCCCTGAAGGGACACGGCAGCACCGCCCCAGCCCAGCCCTAAGGGGACACGGCAGCACCGCCCCAGCCCAGCACCGCCCCAGCCCTAAGGGGACACTGAGGGGACACGGCACGGAGGGTGGCGTCCCCTAAGGGACTAAGGATGAATGGCCAAGAACTTCAGCACGCCAAACCTGAGGCGCGGCGCCACAGCCGCGGTTCCTCCGAAGCCAGCCCAGAACTGCAGCCTGGCTCACGGGAGGAGATGGGGTAACATTCAACAAGCGCTGTTTCCCAAAGATTGCTGAAAAAGCTTCCGAGTTCCACCAATCCCTTTCTAAACTGAAGGCAAACCCACCAACCTTCCCTGATCTAAGGAGAAACACAACCAAAACGTAGGGACAAGATTCGCTGCAGGAAGGGGAAAGGATCTTCCTGCTGTGGAGAAAAAAAAGGAAAAACAAAAACCCAACACACACAACCAAAAAACCCCAGCCAAACAACAACAAAACCAACCCAAAAAAACCCACCACATAAAGCCCACCACAAACACACCTTCAAATAGCAAGATGGAATTGCAACAGATTGGGTTTGATAATACAGTGCATTGAAGCCTTACAAACGGGCAAGACTTGGACTTGGTGTAAGTCAGGACAGTTCCAGACTATTTTGGATCACTGTTTAAGCAGCAATACATAAAAAGATTCTATCTTTCTGTGTTACAGAACGTTCCCTTCAGAAGCACGGCGCTTCCAGCTCAGAGGTCACATTTTTCTTAGCAATGCTAGAGTTGAACTAAGATTTTTCCTGTCTAACAGCAGCAGCTACAAAGAGCATGGGGGAGGGAAGTATTTCAGCCCTACTTGATTACAGCTTCTTAGTGACAGACTATGAACAGCAGCAGTTGAAATCAGGATCTTCAGAGAATCTGGAGAAACAACCAAAATTCTTCAACCTTATACAAAGCAGCCACCTCTCCATCAATTGTCTTCTGCATGAAACCTCCTCCTCTGAGCCATTTCACTCACCACTTTATTCCTTCCATGTTCAGAGTCAAGTTTCCCAGGCTGCATTTTTTCCCCATTTGGTCATTTTTCCTAATAACATTATTTAAGTAATCTGGAAGTGATGTATAGATGTAGATGTATGTGGCAGAGGAGTATATCCCATGATAAAAAACAAAAAAACAAAAAACCACAAACCAACAAAGGAAAAAAACACCAGAAAAAAACCCAAACAAATAGGGATTGTTTTCCCATTGTTAAGATAGGGAAATGGGGAGAGACAGAAGAAACTGATTGGTGTTGAGCAATTGCAGAGACAGATTTTGGGTTATAAAAAAGTATTGATTGTAGCTAGAGGGGAGGAAGCATTGCCATTCCCCTCTCCTTTAAGCAATTCTCCAGTTATCAAATGGGAAAAGCAACTAAAATATTGTCCTACCTCAGACTCTGGAATTTGTTCTTGTGGCAGTAAAGGGTGATGGCAGAAATTAAAAAATACTTCCAGTATGTTATGGCTTGTGCTGATCTCTATAAGGGTGGATGACACGGGGGGGATTAAAACCCATTGTAAACTAGCAGATAAGCTAAACAGGGAAACAGACATGCAACAGAAATGCAGAGCAGGAAGCATGCACCATAGAACTGTTCAGGTTGGAAAGGACCCTTGAGGTCAGAGAGCCCAGCTGGTAACCGAGCACTGCCAGGTCCACACTGGCACTGTGGAACCATGCCCCCAAGCACTTCCAATTGGTTTTGCAATCCCTCCAGGGATGGTGACTCCATCACCTCCTTGAGCAGCCTGTTCCAGCACGGTTTTGTTGAAGACATTTTTTCCTAATATCCAATCTAAACCTCCCCTGGCACAGCTTGAGGCTGTTTGCTCTCCTCTTATTGCTTGTTACTTGGGAGGAGAGACCAACACCTACCTGGCTGGAAGAGCCTCCCTTCAGACGGGTGAGGGATAAGGTCTCCTTGAGCCTCCTCCAAGCAGTTACCAGGTGCCTCTGCAGCTGCTCCTCATAAGACTGATGCTCCAGATGCCTCAACCATCTTAATTTCCCTTCTCTGGACATGCTCCAGCATCTGCCAACACTCCAGTAAGAAGGACCCATGTTATTTTCTCTCTGCACATAAACATTTCCCTGACAAAGGGGGGTAACTTCAAGGGCTAAAACATGAGGATTCACTGTGTTACCTGAGGCAGGGGTCTGACCTTTCCAGGCATCTGCCACAGGCAGCAGTAAGTGACAATGAGCCACGTTTTGTTGGACAGTTTGGCTTGTCACCTCATAAAGCCGAAACAGAAACAGCTGCAAAGCCTGAGGGGGCGGAAAAAGAGGAGGAATAACTGTAACTCCAACTGGTTTTTATGGGAGCCGGCTTTGGCACGAGGCGCCTCCGGGCATTGACGCGGTTGGGCCGCGCGGTGGCGGCAGCGGCCCCGCCAGGGCCGGGCCGGGCCGGGCGCTCCCGCTCCAGCGGCGCCTTCCCAACTCTGCCACAGCCGGAACAGCCCAGCTGGTGACGGAGACGGGACACAGCGCAAGCCCAGCTCAGATCAGCAGCAGCATTTCATAGAACAGCCTAGACTGGGAGGGACCTTAAACTCACCTAGTTCCAAACCCCTACTATGGGCAGGGACACCTTCCATCAGACCCGGTTGCTCCAAGTCCCATCCAATCTGGCTTTCAACACTTCTAGGATGGGGCAGCCACAGGTTCTCTGAGAAACCTGTGCCAGGGCCTCACCACCCTCACAGTAAAGAGCTTTTTTCTAATATCTAATCTAAACCTACTTTCTATGTGAAGCATGCCCCCTTGTCCTATAACTCACGCTCCTAAGTCTCTCTCCATCTTTCCTCTAATTTTCCTTCAGGTACTGGAAGGTCACAGTTAGGTTACCCCAAAACCTTCTCTTTCTAGTTCTCTCAGCCTTTCCTTATAGCAGAGGTGCTCCATCCCTCAATTCATCTTGGCATCGTGGTGGCTCCTCTGGACTGTTTCCAGCAGGTTCATATCTTTCCTATGCTGTGGCCCCAGAGCTGGATGCAGTGTTCCAGGTGGGTCTCACCAGAGCAGAGGGGCAGAATCCCCTCCCTCCCCTGCTGCCCACACTGCTTTGGGTGAAGCCCAGAACACAACTGGTTTTCTGGGCTGCCAGCAGACATTGCTGGTTCATGCCGAGCCTCTCATCCACCAGCACCCTCAAGTCCTTTTCAAAAGATAAACTGACCTATCAGCTAACAATTTTATTCACCACTATGACTGAACAGGCTTAACGACTGAGTTAACAGAAAATGCTTGCTTTTAGTAATATAATTTTAGAATAGGTACAAGTTAAAGGAGGACCAGGTTACTGAACTGGCACACAGTGTCACAAAATCTTCATGAGAATATGAAGTCAAAACAATTGCTCTCTGATTCCCACAGTAGGCAATGCCCTCTTAAAGCATTCCTGCATCTTCTCAGCACAACATTCTCCACTTTTGGCTGCCCTGAGGCAACAGTTTGTGATGAGATACTCTAAAATAGTTCACTTTTCTTAACAGCAAAGGAGGAAATATTAACTTCTCCAGAGATTTTTACATAGAGAGTCAGCCTGCATCTGGAACTAAACTAGGCTGGATTTTTCTCCAGCACACAGACCACACACTCCTTGATTTGGCACAATGGGACAAACTCCTGGTTTTTTAAAGTATGTGAAACCTCCATGTCAGAGAGAACCCCTTCAATCTACACTGAAGTTTAGTTAGTCCAAAAAGACCAGACAATGTATATACAGGCCTTAGAATTGTTGAGTTGTTCCTTCAACTGTTCCTTCAAAATTTAAAAAATGAAAAATTTTTGTCTTTTAGTAGCTTAGTATTTGTGTTCCACTTGGGGAACCTGGGGTAATTAACTATCCAACTAATAAGGTATTTCAGGATCAAAGGTGGACTTTGATTTCAAATCACAACTTTTATACAGACTGACAGTAGCCCAGAAAACTTGAAACCTGTAAAGAACAATTAGAGATCTTCCATAGTATCACCTCCTCAGAGAGGAACTCCTCTTCTGTAAAAACATTTTCCAAAGTAAAGAAAAAGTGAGATTGGGAAGTAGGAACCTATTGAATCATTGCAGAACCAAAATCAAATCCAGTGTAAAGGATCATTACAATTTTGTATTTTATTAATCCAAATATATGCTGCATTTTAGAGTTAGTAATATATTTTAATTTCTTCATTTTTTTTGTGGGTTTCCATTTCCTTTAAGGTCCCTTGAGGAATTAAGCTAGAAAATCAACTGTGCTATGAAATCATAGGCAGCTCTACCTCCTGGAATAGTACATGATGTAACACAAAATGACAGACTGTGAGCTAAAGACTGTAGATTTCTGCAGCTGCTGAAAAAGCTTTCGAGTCGGGACTCATTTTGGAAACGAGCAAAACAAATACTCAAAGCCCCTGGTGCAGCTGAGCAATCTTCCCCCTCAGTGTCCCCCTGTGCAGGTGCTTCATGCACAGAAGATGCCCCAGCCCAGAGGTGCTGCTGCTGCAGGCAGCCCTGCTCTGTGCCCCTGGGGGCAGCATGTCCTGCACGAGAGGGAGGTGCCCCCTGCTCCTCCACCCCTCGGCCCACATCCCCATCCTGTCCCACCAGGCCCAGCAAAGCAGGTGAGTGGTGCACAGCTGGAGCTGTAGGGCACTGCTCTGCAGGGCTCACTCACCCCCATCCTCCTCCAGCCTTTTTCAGGGGCAATGGTCCTCAATAAAACTGCTTTGCCTCTGCTGCAAGTCAATCTTGCCATTTCATTAATGAGGACAAAATAATTTGTTCTCAGGATGGCAAAAGGTCATTTTTCCTATTCTGCTCAAAAGTCTTGTGCCAGTGGAGGCCAAATTATGTTGTCTGGTTTTAATTTTGTTTCTTTTTCAGAAAGAAATCATAGAAGACATCGGTGTCTTTGTTCCTGATCATATAAAGCTTGTTCCTTCACAGCAATAACTGGACTGGGGTCAACACAAGGAGTCACATGGAGACTTACCAGACTAGGCACTGAGTCTCATTAAGCTTCCTTCTCTCCTCTGAGCACCTCTCTTGGGTCAGAGACATATCCAAGCCTGGGGATGCAACATTTCCAATGCAGTGCAGAACTGCAGGAACAAAAACATGAGAGTCACAGGCCATTCACCAGCAAAGGACACATCAGGGGTCACTGCTGTGCCAGTTGTTCTTCCCTCCAACCAAAGTGTCCCCCAGAGGGCTTTTTAGATTAGTTCCCCAGGCCTTGTGCACCGAGTTAATCTCTATGAGCATGTCAAATGGTTAAACAAAAATTTGCAAATTTTTTTCCTGGCTGCATTATTAGTTCAGCAAGGATTTCATTTATGTCCTTGCTTTGGGATAAAAGAATAAAGGGACTTTTTGAAGAATGCAGAGAAGTAGGGTTTTCTGTGATATGCAACATTTGAAAAAACAGTGTCTCAGCTTTACAGCGTAGCTTTTGACTTTGTAGTGTTCATTTTGCCTCACATATTTTAATACACTCTTTATATGTAATTTGATAACTGGTTTTGCTGCCTTATCAGTTTGTAAAATTGTAAATTCAACTTTTATTTGTTGAAATATTTTACATATGGGGCACTAATACTTTTTTATATATGAAATAATATAACAAACCAATGTTATACTCAAGGGAAAGGCAAAAATATGCAGCAAAATTACATGTCATAGCAAAATATCAAGGATGGGATAGTGCTACATTTTTTTATAACTGCTAAATAATTGACTGCATACTTCACAGTATATTAGGCAGATTTTAAGAAATTGTATGTATGTATTGTATGTATTGATTAGAAGAGCAAAAACAAGTGTTCTGCACAAAGTCTGCTTCCAAAAAGCGCTTTTTTTCCTAACCTTTTCAATTTGGAAATCTGTGACATTCAACGGACATTTTAAAGATCTACAAAAAACCCCGCCTTCTGGTTATTTAATGCAGGGAAGCAATAAATTACAATATTTTGTCACAGGAACTGGCAAGCTCCTTGCTTAGAATTCATGCAAAAACATGTACATAATCAATTCTGCACCATCTGAACTGTCCTTTGTGTTCTAAATACTAAGCTTTTTTTTCCTGTATATATATATATATATATATGTTCAGCTGAAGATGATTTCTGTCTTGCCTTCTTCAAGAGTAGAAATTACACCCATTTTTGCTAGGATCTGCCTACCAGTCTCTGTCTTACCTGTCATTTGACTGGCTTAGGAAATTTGCATCAGCCCCTCACTCTGAGCACTGGTAGACAATTTATCCAATTGCTGTGTGCTTTAGAAACCTATCAATATATGAAATAAGAAAACTACAATGGAACACCTCTTGCTCTTTTTGGAACATTTATCCTGTCAGCAATAATCAGAGATAAGAAGTTCAATTGCAGATTGTTTCTTTTACCTTGCAAAATCTCACTGCCTTCACTTTTTGCTCATGTCAGTTATGCACAACTTCAGCCATCACTGTGATCAGAATTGATTCTGGAGGCTAGGACATCCCAAATCCCACCCTGCAAACCTGAATTATAAAGGTGGTGATGAGCAGGTGCTGAGGCAAAATGTACATTTTCCTCCTTCCTGTGCATTCTGTAAGATGAAGCCCAGGGTGCCACTCTCTGTGGCAGGTTTGGTGCCAGTGCATTGCTGGGGAACAGGCAGAAGGGTTTTCTGGTTAGAACAGCCAGAGCAAAGGGACAGGAGCACATTCTGCAGCTGGGAGCACTTGCACTTGAAAACTCTTTGCTAAACAGTGCTTGGCATCTTTGCACTACAAAATCATTCCATGAGCTCCAGGCTGCATCCCTTGAGGAAAAAATGTATTTGAAACAGAGAGAGGTGCAAAAAGTCTGCACAAGACATTTCTGCTTGCTGTACAAACATGTATATATCACCAACACTGTTTGCTTTAATAGCCATATAGAAATAAGGCTCTGTTCATTAAAACACTTCACAGCTGCCAAGTATTCAAGCAGAATAATCCTCTTATATTTTAGAATTCAACAAGAAGTGTTATTAAACTTGCTTTGACCTCAGCATGATTTGTTTGTCTAAGAAATAACCTTAAGACTTTAAAAATCAACAGTGACAGTAACTCAATGAACATAGTAATATACACACTGTGGAAGGACACTACTAGCAAGAGCTTCTGAAATACATATGAGAGGAATTTGGATTCTGAAAATGCAATGAATACAATGCGTTCTTAAAAAATATTCCAGTTTCTCATTCCTTTTTTTTGGGGGGGGGTGGGGGGTCATCTGGAGACTTTTGAGGGAGATAGAGACATGCAAGAGTTGTACTTAACAACCAGCAGGATATGGCACAGAAAAAAGTGGGTTTTTGCTACTCAAAGTAATTCAACATCTAGGAGGAGAAAAATCACTTCATGCAATGCCTTATAAAGTTTTAGAATGCAGAATTTGTGACTCACCATACACTGCCTTCAAACTATGTTCATACAATATTATATAACACTGTGCATGCTCACCTGTCGAACAGAGTTAATTATGAGTCAGGTATCTCTTCACATCATTCATTTCCTTCTCACTTGAGAGCTGACTTTCATTCTTTACTGAAATAACCCCTCTCACAAGACAGTGATTAGTCTGACAAATGGGTAGAATAAAATACCTTCAGCCCTTTTGTGGGACCTCCTGTAGCATTCATGACAGCTACAGCTAAATGCAATACATTTTTTGGATTCCTCTTATTCCTTTGTGGCAAACAAGGAATGTCTTAAATAAGACAATCCCAGCATATGTTTACCAATTCAGTTTCAGAAACTCCCACATTATCCTTCAACATTTAAAATTCATTTTCAGTACAAAACACTAAAATATTAGGGAAAAAAAGCTTACTATGAGTATGGGGAGGAGAACTTAACTCTGTGACCAGCAGAGTTCTCTCAATAAAAAATAGGGGGAAAGGAAAGCTCCTATTTCACCTTCTAGTGGGGGGTTACCTAAATACATCTCTTTGATACAGGGGAACAATATAGAGCACCAAAATCATCTCTGCCTCTAATCCAGATGTCCATAGAGTTGAGTTCCTGAGCTTCACTGCTCCCATCTAGATTGAGAACATGACTTTGTTGGATGTGGCTGTTCAGAAAAAATTATTCTCCCCAAGCCCAAGGTCCTAAGACAACTCACCTTGAAAGTCCTGTTGTCAGGGCATTAGGAACAAGGCTCTGCACTCCAGGTTTGGCTGCACTGCCACCCCTGCTGGCTCAGTGTCTAGACTTAAATGGAACAAACACAGGATGGCTTAGCTCTGAGGACACCAGCTGTCCTCAAACATCACAGTTATGGTGACAGAAAAATAGAAAAGACAAATGAGATTAGTCATCACATGAGATACACTTCTGCAAGTCTTCAAACACAAGATCTTGTGTCATGCTAACAACATTAGGGGATTTCCCCACTTTGTCCCTTAAGGAGATTGTAATAAAAAACTCCCCTCTCCCTTCTCTACTAAATAACCTGCTTTGGTTTATTTTCTCTTAAAGAAATTTTGTTTTCAGTTTTGCCAATCACTCTGAGTTTGTGTGCTAAGCAGACACATAGAAAAACATACTTTTCTTTGTTCAGCTAAGTTATAAGTGTATCACAATTGAACCATGACATATCAACAGTTTGTGTATAACTTGAAAAAAAAACAGAATATATCCACTCTCACTACTAAGATTGGCTGAGGAGGCAATTGGCATTTTTTTAAGGATCAGGTATATTAGGCTAAATTCACAGATGTCAAACCCCCTAAAGATAACAGCAGCAAACTGTTCCCTCAAGTGGGATATGTACTTTTGCTTTTTCTCTCCCTCTGTGGGTTCATGGTTTAGTTACAGAGAGCAAAAATTTGTCTATTACAACAGAGGACGTTGTCACACATTCACATATTCCTGACCACAACTAAATCCTGGTGAAAAGATCCCTTGTAGTACTGTAAAGACACTTGGGCATAAATTATTAGGCAGTTTACACTTAAGTACAGGAAGTCAAGATTTAACATGATTGGAAAGTTTTACTTTAACATGATATTCCAGACACATCCTGTTTCAATCCCTGAGAATTGCATGAGGGCTGCATGGGCACCTTGGTGTCTATATTCACTACACTTCCCATGTTCCTAAGAATTTATGCTGTGGACAGATCTATATATCCTACCAGATATTCCATTTTACCAGAAAGTCTGCATCCCTCCACCAAGAGTCATGGTTTGGCCTCTTGCCCAATGGAAGAGAGGTGAAAGCAAACACAGACAGCTCTATAGGCCATAAAGGGAGCAAAAGTAACCCAACTTAAAATAAATTAAAAAAAAAAAGAAAAAGTAGGCCTTCCTGGGACTGTAGAAGAAAATTCTTGAGACAATTTACTGTTCTTACCAGGGAGGAGAAACTCTGAATGAGAAGTGGGCAGAAGTGCTCACAGCCAGTCAAAGGAGCTGGATTTTCCTCTCACAAATACAGGTGTCCACACAGGGAAAGCCACACCCTGGCTCTTGTATTCTGCTGTTGTTTCTGTGACCACCACTCCCATCAGAAGAGAAATGCCACTAAATGGAAAAAATTTCATCTTTCTGACTTCATAACCATTATGTTAGAAAGCTAAAGGTGCAGCATACAGCTGCTATTCATTTGGAGCCTCAGTCTGTCACTATTACCTTTAACTCACCGTTGTGCAGCTTGCAGGCTGTGGTTCACACCACCCTTCATTCATCAGCAGATTTCAGAAGCACTTTGTATTTCACCATGTGTCTTTAGACCTCCATGCCTGTCCTACCTCAACATAAACTTAAAATTCTTCTCTTAGAAAACAGCAGTATCATAGGTTCACTGTAAGAGAAGTCACAGGAGTCGTTTAAGATTTTCATGTATGGGAGAATACTCCCACTCACATCCTGAAGAATGTGGGGAGGTTCAAACAAAAGGATCTGACCACATGTCTGAGACTAAACCAGTGATGCATATCTTCTTCTACCCACACCCTGCTCCCAAACCTCGATCTGTTACAAAACCAGTTCCTTTCCATCTGCAAAGTTCACTATTTTATCTTATCAGTCTTGCTCAGAGTCCAACAGAAAAATCAAGAAATGGTTAGTGGCAAAGAGTGGCAAATCTTGAAATCATTTCAGTCCTTTACACACAGAGAACACTGTAATTTTTCTATAGAAACATTTAGGAATACAAATCCCTTCTATTCCACTGATATGTATCCTTAGACCTTCATCCTCTCTCAGATATTAAATTGTACTGGACTTCGTTCTGTAATGCTGTTGGTAATGTTTTCAAATGCTATATGGAGGGTTACTGTACTCTGGGAAATTATGTAAGAAATTAGCTTTATTCTGTTACTGCAGTTCTGGCAGTCTTCGAGATCTTTATGTCACTGGCTGCATGTGTTTATCAATAAAAAAAAACCAGAGATCTTCTTACCATGACTGTAATTAATTCCAGTAGTCAGGCACAGGATACATTATTTGCAACAATATAAGCCCAAAATTTGAGGTAATCCATAAGAAAATCAACAACACTTCATGTCATTCTGGATAATTCACCAGTCTTATTTAAAACTGCCTCTTTCCTTACATATTGTTTTTTTAAACATGCTTTTAGTTATACCTAAGAACACTTACATTAGCAGGATGGAACCAGTTGATTCCTATTTAAAAATACCAGGTGATATTTTAAAATAACTTTGTGGTTTTGTATCTCCCCCCACTACCCAAGAAGAACTGTCTGCTTGTTAAAGACCATCATCAGTTGTGACTCTGCTTGTACTCTGGTATGATTTCTTCTCTTTATGAATAAAACTGCTTTCTTTCAAATGCCGTTTACCAGTTCCTTCCCCGATGTAACTCCATATATTCTTTTCTTTGCCAAGAGAAGTGGAGTGGTTTGGGGTGTAACAGGCCACTAAAACTGCAGTCTGCACTGGTAGGATTGTTTCTGAATAGTTCTAAGTCATTGTGAATTTGACAATGGAAAACACTGCCAAAGCAGGGAAAGTGTTCAAAACTCCAGATTTCATTCTAGGCATGTTACTAAAATCACAGGCTGCTTCCTGCTTTTTAGATAAAAAACACAAATATTTGCAGGGAGATGAGGAAATAAAACTCATTCACTCATTCACTTTACTTGGTTTTTCACCATCTAGGCTTACATTCAGCCACTTTTCACCTCTGAGACAAAATCCTGCATCATGAAAGAGCAAATTCAAAGCCATTCATGTGAAGTTAATTCCATTTGGTCACTCCAATAACACAGAAGTACATGAGGAGGTTACAGCTGAGTAATGCAGTGTAAGGGACAAACACTCAAAATTCAGCTAAGAAACCACTGAGCCTGTGCCTTGCTGCTACCACCACTGGTTTTGTTCCACCTCTGCTACCAAAGAACTGGGCACAGTTGTGTGGAAAAACTCTGTGCTGACAGTGGGGCACAGCCTGCTCACCCCTGGCCACTCTTCCACTGGCAAAGGGATGTGCTCTTTGCCACTCTGCTTTCTAACTCAAAACTGGAAAGGAGATACTTCCCAATATGCAGTAAAACATAAAGAAAAAGGAATAAAATGTCTT
Organism: Molothrus ater; assembly: GCF_012460135.2. Lineage (NCBI taxonomy): Eukaryota > Metazoa > Chordata > Aves > Passeriformes > Icteridae > Molothrus > Molothrus ater. Next base: position 5,677,838 of record NC_050488.2, on the reverse strand, counting down.
CAAAAGTGCCTATGGGAAATGGACAATACAAGAACTCTCAATACTTTGTTATATTGCAAAATAATATCTTGAAAACAAATAAGACTCATTGCATCGATAATTTTAAAAAGAATTATGATACTATATTTAGAAAAGAAGTCAGACACTGGATTTCACAACCATATGTGGCAAACATTAAAGGGAAAACTGGATGGGATTGTCAAGGCAGTATGGGGCCAAGAATTGCTGCCTTTTTTTTTAAGTTCACCCCAAAGCACTGGTTGGGAGCAGAGAAGTTTAACAGAACTTCCCTCTGCAACTACTGCTAAAGTAAATTTGACTGGCAGTATGCAAAAACTGGCAGTGCTGGAATGATGCTGACAGCACCAGGACTAGCTGGGCAATTCTGGGACAGTTTGCAGTGTTACTGCCCATTTGTGGCTGGTTTGTGAATAAAAAGGAAATTTCAGTCTTATTTTTCCAATGTAATTTATGAGATGAATAGAGAGTAGATGGGAGAGCAAGACTGCCCTTGGAAGTGCATGGGAGGATTTTCAGTCAATAAGCAGTGCACATTAGCCAAAATTTTACTGCCAACAGTAGAAAATCTGTGAGCATATTGTCAACATAAATAAAAATGAATGGCCTGAACGTGCATTGTTACTGTTTATTTCCAAGTGTGTATGCCAAGAATTGCAAAACTGGTCTTGCTCACAGTCCTGAAAAGAATTACTTTATTATTAGTTCCTTCTTTTTTGAGAAAAGATTATACCTAATGAAAATTCACAAAACTCAAAGAAGCCAAACAGCAGTTTTGCACATGGTCAGGTTGGCACTTACCCTGTCCAAGCCTTTGCACATCCAGAGCAGCATTTCAATATTGATTAATTGTCAGAATGCTCAAATGAGACAAGCAAATAGAAATCTGACAGCCAGATGCTACAAACAGCCCTCTCTTCACACAGATCATGGATTATCCTATCACTGTTTTGCCACAGTATTTTCAGGCTGAATGGGATAACTTAAGTTGCATGTTCTCAACAAGCATTACAATACACTACATATTTACAGAATTAAGTACAAAGGTAAATGAATATGGGGTTGGAGGAAGGAGCAGATCATTCTTTTGTAATATTAAAAACATATTGGGATTTTTATTTGTAAACTATGCCATACAATTCCTTAATTTCATTTTCATCCCAGTGTTTCCCAAATACTTTGTCCTTCACAAGATTTTATTTGCCTCAGGGGAAAAACCGTTATTTCTACTGAACTACCATGACAACTTGGCAGGAGAGAAGAAAAATATATTTAATTAATTGAACCTGAAAGTTGCATTTACAGACTGAAATAGTGGAGCGACCCTAAGAGCAAGTGTCCTCCTCTTAAAAAAGACCCAAAATCTGCATTGAGGTATTTGGAGCCACAGCTTGTCCTCTGTCTTCCTTTTCATCACCCTGGAGCATGTGGCTCCTTAAAAGGATGTCTGTGCAATCCTTCCCTTCTCCAAGACAAAATACAAGAGGGATCAAGACCTCACAGGCCCCAGCACTGCCTCATCCTCAGGAAAAGAATGAGGACGTGCAGAACTCCCCACAATGCTCCCATGGGAAGATTCCTACTAAAGGAGTCAAGTGAATCAGTTGGGGAACAGACCAGAGCCTGGCACCCTGGGAAAGAGATTGCAAAGGCTTGGACTCAGAAAGGACAAAATAGATGGATTTAGTTCATTTGTTGGCCTTCTTAGCAACACAGCATTCACAGCTCATCAGAAATGAAAGCAGTTCTGGTCACCAGTCCCATTCCTACCACCTGGAATGAGGGTGCTGTGGCTCAGCACAGCAATACAATCTGGGCTCAGACACTGCTGGAGAAATGGGGAGCAAACCTGCAGAACCCCAACAGAGAGTTCACAACTAATACCTTGATATTCTCCTCAAAATCAGCCAGGATAGTTACATTTCAGAAATGACAGCTGACTGACTGATTTTTAAACTACCCTTCTTTAGTTCTTTCCTAGGCACATTATAAAAGCAAGCATTAGATATTATAAAAGCAAGCATTCTTGTCTATGTGTGCACAGAGAAAAGCATCTCCCATTTCCCTAAGACATATCAGTACAGGATGTGCCCCAAATAAGTTCCATCGTCACCTTCTGAAGGCACTGACTTTAAGAGATTACACAGAATGCTCCTACACCTGCATAAACATGGTATTTATCTGGGTACTGGGTTTCATTCTAGAGTATTTTAACTGCCAGCTGTTATTCTGAGAGACAGATAATGTAAATAATTAACAGGCAGGACATTCTTCCAGCTGCTAATGCTGTAAAATAATTTCTCAGATGTCATCCCAGAATTAGATTCAATACTGATTAAGCACTCAATAATAATGTGTGGCGAAAGACAGACAACTGTAACAGAACAAAGTGCCAAGTGCTGATTTTTGTCTGATTGGCTTTCTGCCTCTACTGATGGCAGTTGATTAAAAAGCATTTTTTGCATGCAGAGAGCAGTTTTCTGTACTTTCTTCCTGCACTTCTGTCACATCTCTGTTAACAGTGATGTGCTTTCATTAGCAAGGGGCAGCAGTAGCCAGTGCCACAAGCCAAGTGACACTGAGGTGTGCTCTGCTGCTCAGGAACAGATGGTTCCCCCTCACAGCACACCAGGGAGGCTGGCTGTTCTACACAAAAATACCTGTCCACACCTGCTGGGCAGGCCAAGAAGACAGTCAGCAGGACACTCAGATCCATTCCATGTACTCAGGGCACTTTTGTGAGTCACTACACATTTCAGAGGCAGAATCCACCTGGTTTCAGTTTTTACACTCAGTTGTAAGAACAGGTGGACCCTTCCCTGAGGCTAAAAAGCCCCAGGAGCTGCAGGAAAATCCCCTGACACTGCTCAGGATGGAATAGAAGTTATTTTAGCCTTTGTGAGAGCCAATCCTTCAGTGTAGGCTTCTGATCAGATATTGATACCAGTGATGTTGCTGGTACAGACACAAACTCAGTCATGTCTGGGAAAACAGACCTGCCACAAGTGTTTCACCAGCCATCAGCCAGGATCTGCATCTCATTATCACTTGCAGCTTGCCCAGGCTCTGGAATTAGTGAATCCAAGTTAATGAAGACTCTCTGTTTAGCAAAGAGATCAGTTCACAATTAGAACTACATTTCTAAAATGGGAGTTGAACATTAGTATGTCTGTAGGGCTTTTCAAGCTGCAGTACCCAGAAGTTGGAGTATAAATGGACTTGAACACATTCCAGTAACTTGTATAATTAATAAAGATACAAAATGCTTTAAAAATTTAAAACTGCAGCCCCACATACTGTCTCCAACTCTGTCAAGTCACCCAAATAATCACATCCATCCTAGTACAGTTATGGACTTCAACTTTAAAAGCATTAAACTGATTCTTCTCTGGTGACATGTTGACTTTGTTGAGAGCACAATTAGGCAACTGCTACTCGAAACCTTTACCAAAAACTCTCCAAGTCTGTTTTAATATAACTTTTGACACACTGACAAAGCCAAAAATACCCAGTAATTCTGTAAGAGCCAAGTGTTATGGATAGAGCAGATCTTAAGAGCTGAAGGTTCTCAGTACTTGGATGCAATTCCTGGAAAAGCTTCAGGAAACTTTCATGAACAGTGTTGGATCAGTAGGTATCACAACTTTTCTATTAGACAGTTATTAAGCTGACTTTTCAGTACCTGCAGAAGCTTTGAATGTCTGTAGAACGCTTTTATAAAACTCACCTACCAATTCTGACTATTCCAAGGTTACTGGATTAATTTTTTCTCCTAGAGGAACAGGTGCACTGTGTTCTGAGTGTCTGTGCCATTGCAGCTAAACCAGCCTGGAGGCTGCACTGACCTCAGCACTGCAGGGCAGTGTGCAAATGGTCTGCTCTGGAACAAATGCTTAAAGCTGAGCTAACTCCTCTCTGAACTTCACATATTAGATAGGAGCCAAATCAGCAGTCTGAAATGTTAGTAGGTACCAATTAAACTTATTTTCTCTTTCAATGACCTCAGCAGTCTGAACTGTTAGTAGGTATCAATTAAACTCATTTTCTCCTTCAATGACCTCTCAGTCCTAGCCCAAATGAAAGTGCAGCCCTAACACCTGAAATATGGTTCTTTTCTTCCAAAGCTGCATTTGTATTATACTGCTGCTACTATGGAGCTGCTGAAAATTACAAAATTCATAATTATTCTCCAAACAGAATCCAGTCAATGGCAATAATAAGAATCCTTCAACACTATTGACAGAAGTATTAAAAAAAAATACAGGCAAGAGAAAGAGTTGATTGGAACATGAGAGCCTATGTTCTGCAGAGTTTTGTCCAGGCTACAGATTATTCAGCAGTACCTTGCCTTTGTAGGCTTTCTCTATATGACCACATAATGTAAAAAAACAAAGCCACAAAACCCAAATAAACTGAAACCAAAGCAACCCCACATACAGAAAAATCACTGGGGAAAAAAGGACTCATACCCATCCCTCAGTGAAAAGTAGCAATTACTTACAAACACTGTGAGAAATAAAAATCTCCTTCCAGGAAGCAAACAGGTGGACGAAGTAGATGATTTCTGCACATCACAAATCTCAGTCCACAGCCATCAGAACATCATCAGTGATCTCAAAGATGCCCTGATTAATCAAACTGCATGATTAGGTGTTTTAAGTGTCCCTACTATATCAAGTGCCTTTAGTATGGCTTGTAAAGTGGTTCATTTTAAACTGTGGCTGGATAGAGGCTTGACTGTGCTGATAATCCAGATATGCTTTGGGAATTACTGTGTACCACTTGATTAGATTAAGAGATAAAGAGAGAATTAGGAACCACTTGCCATAGCTTCATCAATGTAGGCTTCTGTCACAGGTTTTGCTGGAACAGACTTCACAAATTCTGAAGAGACAGATGATAAAGGCAAGAGTGCTCCCTTGCTGTTTAGGTTGATATGTGAACAAGCAAGGCAGAAATTTAAGACAGATTTACTCACTCTTAGAGTAACAAAGAGAAACAAGCTGGCCTAGTGAAAACACAAACAAGCCCCATTTCCAAAACACTGTCCTGTTTCTGTGAGCACTGGAATAACCCAAGTAAGCCACACATCATCAGGAAACTAGTTTTTTTCCTACTCTAAGTACACAAAATAAGCTGTGTTTGTGTTAGGGTGGGTGTGTGTATAACTTTTACCAGCCATAACTCTACTGCCATTGCTTAAGGGTACAGCAAAAGCTGCCAAAAGATGTGATCCCATAATTAAGGGACTTGAGCCTCTCCCATGAGGAAAGGCTGAGGGAGCTGGAGCTGTTCAGCCTGAAGAAGAGATGACTGAGAGGGGCCCTCATGCCCGTGTGTCTGCAGGGAGGGGTCAGAGCAGGGACCAGGCTCTGCCCCTGGTGCCCAGCAATGGGACAAGACACAACAGGCAGGGACTGGTGCCCAGGAATTTCCACCTGAACACGAGGAAGAACCTGAGTGTGCAGGTGATAGCCCTGGAACAGGCTCCCCAGAGAGGGTCTGGAGCCTTCCCCACTGGGAAGAACCACCTGGATGCAATCCTGTGACCTTGTTTGAGCAAAGAGGCTGGACCAGGTGACCCCCAGTGGTCCCTTCCAATCTGACCCATTGGTGATTTTGGGACCCACTCACACTACCACACTGCCAGACACCGCTTTTGCAGTTTTTACAATTAAATAAGCCATAGGTGAGTGTCTAGAGTAATTCTCTAATCCTACACTTCAGTCTCACAATAAAAATCACAACCACTCTGCAAAATTTATAGTGGGAAAATTACATGCATAAATTGTCTTTAAAAAAGACATACTTTTGGTGGCAGGAAGCTAATTTGCTTCACACCACTGCACATTTTTCAGAGGTCTCTACTGAGTACTTTAGGAGTGATTCAGCAATAATTCCAAAACAATTCTCATAAATTCTTTACCATGTATGGACACAGAAACTTCTCCCCCCTTTTTTTGGAGTATGCTCTGCAGCTTAACAGAGAGTGTAAGATTACTCATGAAACTTGAAAAAATGAACAGTGTTCTAGGTTTTAAAACTATTGGTTATTTCAGTTTGGGTTTGATACTTCACTGTTCAAGAAGAAATATTATTTACTGGTCAAAGAGCTGCAAGTCAAGACACCAGGCTCAATTTCCCAGTAGGGTCTGAGACCTGACTTCAAGCACTTTTGTACATTTCATGTGCATTATTTTCTGTTGTATACACAATACTTCGCAAGGATAACACAGTACAGGACAAAATGTACAGCATATATATACACAGAAATAAACTTGTTAATAATAACAACTTCTGAGAAATATTGTGCAGTATTAAGAACTGAATTTCATTTCTATTCTATAAAACATTCATAAATATGTATGAAGTTGTACAGGGAAAGGGAAGAATTGAAAATAAAATGAAAGCTCAGGGCACACAGTTTTTAAATATTCACTGAGAGATGAAGATGGATACAATTTCTTTGCAGGAAAAGTATAAAATGCCTCATTACTAAACTAAGAATTAGTTAAATTCTCATTTATTTCATATATTGCCGTTGGATAGTTTACTCTAGGATAACATACAATATTTGTAACCAAACTCTAGTCCTGTTATTTCTACAAGGTATATAAAAATTGGCTACATTAAGTTAGTTCTATGAAAAAGGTATTCTAATAAAGAATCTATTACAGACAAAAAAAAAAAACCAAAAAACCAACCCAGACTTGTCATTGGCAATGTCAGGAGACTGACTTTTAAAGAATAAGCCATTGGAAATTGTGCTTGGTTTTGTGAAAGGATCCCTCCTACCTATTCACTACATGGGTGGTGGCCTTTTATCTAGAGATGTGTACAGGTTCATACCTTGAGCAACAACTCCACATGCATCAGATACAGATTTTATGTGGCAGAAACTGATACACGACGCAAAACAAGCAAAAAAACCCTATTTCTCTGAGTCAGTGAGCTCCCCAGATCCAGACACAGGCAGTAAATTAACAGATAGCCTTAAGGACCTAAGGATCTATAAAAGACATAAACCACAAATACTATTAACTGCTTCGTTTTGGGACTGGGCATTGATTTTTATTGTCAAACTGCATTACTGCTGCAGGCACAAGATTCACTGCTGACTTCTGCTCTGTATTGATTTTGTTGAACAGCAATCAAGAGTTCAGTATTTAATGGGATGTAGCTCAAACTGGAGTTCCCACTTACTGCAGAGAGGGTTTAATCAATTAAATCTGCCCATTACATATTCACATTCACTCTGCATAACTGCCTTGCATAAAAACACAAAAGAATGAGAATGTCATTTTGTTATCATTAATACTCCATGAAATTGCCTTTACTCATTAATTTAGTAACATTTATAGATCTTCAGTGTGCAAGGCTTTAGAAGCAGTCAAAGAATTCTGTCAAAGATTTTCTGCATGACTGCTCATCCTTGCCACTTGGAATCACACAACAGAAGATAAATTGAAGTATTGGGCAGAATAATTCTCTCAAGTTACACAGCACTCTGACAGGCAAGTTGACCTTACCATATGAGGTCCAATTAAGATTCTTTTGCCATCTAGAATTTAAATGACTTCTTTTGTTGACAGTTACAGCATCAAAGATAGTAAGTGCTGTCCCCAATACAAATAAAATATACTTTCTCTTTGGCAAAGATGATGAAATCACTGAAGCTGAAAAATTTCTAACAGTTCCAGGCTTTGCTGCAAATGAGCTCTTCAAACTGCAAACAAATGCCCCTGCACATGTAATTACCTGAACAGAACCTCATTCTGGTTTTACCTTTGCAACCACTTCATGATGATGGAGACAATTTGTTACTACCATAAGAGCAAAGTAATGAAAACCTGAACCACCGCTCATACACTTCCTGAATCCACTGCAAAAGCAAAGTGAGATATTAAGTAATTATGTGATGGGTTAGATTTTACAGAGACATTTAAGTAATTAACAATTACAGCTGCTAATATGAAACAACGGGAACCATTAAAATCCATTTGTGTGAAAAGAAAGTTGGAGAATGCTTAAAATATAAACAAGATATTAAATTATTCCTCACAAATAATATGAAGCAAAATATAATAAGTCATGACATACTCAAAATGTTAAAAGGAAGGAAAGCAAAGAGACTAATTAAGGCTTGGGGGCAGTAGATGATGGTTACAAGCATATGAAGTGACAGCACAGTCTGAGGGAATTCATATACATAGCTAAAAATCAGTACTCCAACAGGAAATATTTTGCTTGATATAAAGGGAAAAGGATGAAAATCATTTAACTAGATCAGGGTTTTTTCACACCTTCCTACTTATTTTAACCTTCCCCTTAGACAGGCAACTGATCACTTTACAAAAAAGGCTGCTGATAAACAACTAGTGAACTTTGGGGTTCTCAGATTAGCCAAGCTGAATGTTAGCAGACAGATCTGGTAGGAAGAGTTCTGATGGTAAATTTTTTCAGGGGGGGGCAGGGGGAGGCAGTGAAATGTGACTAAAAAAAAAATTGGAACAAATGATCACAAAAAAATGAAGGAATGAATGGTCTTGTCCTTTGAGTCTGCAACATCTGAGGAATTAGAAATGTGAAGAATAAACAGCAAGGAGCTTTCTGGCAAAACTTAGTTATTATGCTGGAAAAAAGAAGGAAATAAACTGAAGCAGATGTAGCATTTTCTATTTAAAAATTCAAACCTGTTTTCCAGCACTGTTGAAACTGTTTAGCTCTTTCTCTTCTGAGAAGAATGTTCTGTAGACTATTTCACAAAGTAGTTTTTGAAATTGTAGGTGGTGATATAAAGCAAAACAGAGCTTCTGAAAAGAAGTGATAATTGGCCACTGTACTGAGGCAAACTCCTACCCAATGCTGTGTGTTAGCTACCAGAACTTACCATCTCCATAAACACAATTTCAAGTTTTAATAAAAAACAACATTCAGTTGTTTTGCTGTCCTGTCAATGGAGCTAATGCAGGAAAAACTCTCACCAAGAAGTGATACCTGTGAAGTGCAAAAAAATACATTTCTGGGAAACAAACCAAGAGGGGGGGAAAAAGTTAAAACAACAATTAGAAGGAAAGGCAAAAAGTAGAAAAAGAGCTGTCTGTTGGTTTTTCCACTTTTGTGAGCTCTGTGCTCACTGACACCAGGGGTGCCAACCAGGACATTGAGCCTCTACAGGATGAAGCAGTGGATATGTCTGTCATGTCATTCTACTGATAATAAGGATTGTATGCTCATATGAAGTGGCACATGGTAACAGCTGAGAGCCCAAGCAGGGGTTATTCATCCCTGTAGCCTTCCTCAGCTTCAGCTGGATGGGCAGCAGGCAGATGGACATTGGCTGGAGCACTCCATACCCAGGTAACCCAAGTGAGTGCAGATCCTTCTCGGTGGGTTCTGCCAATAACTCCAAGAAGTTGCAAACAGCTGATCCTGGGCACTGCCTGAGCTGCTCTAATCAATAAACATGATCCATAGCACTGGTGTTTGAGCCATTTGACAGTGTTCAGGTGTCCTCCAGGGGATCCCTACCCAAGACAGTTGGCCAAAGTGAAGCAGCATTCCAGTGACAACTGCAGGAGGTACAGGAATCAGTGCCTCCTGCCACAAGGGCTCCTTGGAAAACCAAGGAGTAACCACTGTGTGGGTGATTTCAGATATCAGTCCATTCAGTGATAAGTAACCATCTCTTTGCAGCTACACTGCTCTGCTTTCTTATTCAAGCCAGGTAACAATGGACAGCTGTAAAACATAGAGAGAAGTTCAACTATGTGAAATGTGCACAAGTGTGAATTTAAAGAAAACCTGCAAAACAGTATGAATACCTGCCATACTGCTGCAAGACTTCTGTGCTTAAATACTGGCATGGTAAGTGCTCTAAACACAAAAACTGGTCAAGGAATCAAATTACTCATCAGATTATATCTTCACACAAAGTGTATACTCCTTCCCCACAGCCCTCACTCAAGTGTTTCAAACTGAATTGCTACAAAAATTAAAATAATCATTCTGCTCATACCTCGAGGTCCGAATGGCAACTAACACACTTCATTTATAATGTGGTATTATCTGCTGGAGGCAGACTGACATAATCTGAAGGGGAATGAACTTAAGTTAACATTCTTCTCCATGTTCCTTTGCCACAGCCTGAGCTGTCAGTGAAGGGATTCAGAAATTCCAGGGTCTCAGTGAAAGGAGCTTTTTCATGTGAGCCATGGAGATCAGGCACCAGAGCTGGTCAGCTGCAGCACTCCAAGGCTCAGCATGAGCCAAGAGGTGTTAATGGGTGAGAAATATTACCAGTGTGAGCAGATCACACACCACACCAATACATTTCATTAGAAATGTACTTCAGAAGCCCAACACTCTCAGTTTTGTAACTCACATCACCCTGGGCTGGATTTTGCTAATGCCTGGTCCTCCCCATGTTTAACATTTTAGATCACTGAAACAAACGTGAAACACTCTGTACACCATGGTTCCTATTTTAGAACACTAAAACTAACCTGGGACACAATGTGCCTCAAGCACAAGGAGCCAAGCCATGATTTTAATGGCAAAAACACCACCATGGGCCCACCAAGTTAACCAGCAGTGTTAAATGCTTGTATTTGTAATGAGGCATGAATAGCAAGCTGCTGCATCTCCTTTGTGGCACTAAGCAGCACAGAAAGGGAATCTAATCCAATGTGCTGAGGTGAAAGCCAAAACCAACTTAAAATACCAGGGAGACCCCAAAGCTGCACACAATTGTTCAAACTTTGTAGAGGTTAAATTAAAAGAGGTTAATTAAACAAGCAGGTTTCAGCAGGTGATCAAGTATAGTACATTCACAAAGGATGCAAAAGAGCTGGACAACAAATACAGCAAGAGGAAAGCAACACTGCCTTTTAAAAGATTTAACTGCTCATACCATCAGCAAAAAGAAGCCATCAAAATTTGGCCACTCTCTCAGACACATTCCAGTTCCTTTCATCTTGAGCGAGCTCTCCTCAGGCTCCCATGGAAAAACAGCTTTTTATTGGACAGGAATAAAAACAAATAAACTGTGAAGCTAATATAAAATTCAGCTCCTCTTAAAATCTCAAAATAAGACCTGTTCCCTTCCTCCACCCGCTGAACCTTGCCAGACAAGAGCTAAGCAGTATTGGGTAATACCAAGCTTGAAGAATGAGCCTTTCAAGAGAGAATATCTTTGTTCCTAATTCCCAAAACCGTGTTACAAGTTACTTTATCAAAATTAGAGAATGATAGATTAAAAAACAAGCAGCCATCTTCTTGCAGGCAAATTGGACCATGCTCAAAAGTCAGTCTGGAGACTTCATACCTGAGTCACAAGGAAACTGGGAATTCACTTTATTTTTTATTGCACAATATGGAAATTATCTGTGCTGTACAGTTTAAATAATTCTCTCTCTTATTTTATACAACCAAGCTTTATAAATGAAAACTTGGGCTCAAAATATTCAGGATATGAGTGATTCTATTACAAACAGTACTTAAATAGTAATAAAAATGAGCTAAACCAGCATCCATACTCTCCTTAAAAAAAAAATTAAAAAATTAAGAGACAATATTATTCAGCGTTCGTTTGCTGCATATCACCACCCTCTGCAGAGATTTCTCTGTTCAGTCAGCCATCCACTTTCACAAGAGGACAACAGGTAATTCTCTTTTAGTTTCTCCAAAACTATAGCAAATCAACAACAAATCAAGTCCTGTGCACAGGACTTTAGAGATGCAGCAGTACAGATCCAAGGAAAAACCTGCCAGCACCTAAGGATTAGACACTTTGCCTTGGGGATAGGAAAAAAGTGCTAAAGCATCCCTCACAAAGAGAAAAAGAGCCCCATTATCAGATGTAGCCGTGCCTGCATTTGACAAATGGGCTGTAGGGGAGGGTGCTCCAGCACTGATGTTCATTTCTAATTGTGGGCATGAAATGACTGACACTTGGTGAGGAATGAAGCCCAGAATGTCTCACTGCCCACCTGTGCTCATACTTACATCATGCTAAAAATCCTGAAGGACATGACAGCCTTGTCCACAATGCTGTTATAATCCCCAAAATCCTGCAGTCAACAAGGACAACCTTGCTGAGAAATTAATTCAGTCAAGTCAAAAGCCTGTCCAAGCATAGATGCTGCCATATGGTTTTCCATGTGATACATCCACAGCTCAGATTTTCACCTGATGTACTTGAAGCCACAAAGGAATAAACACAAGCATTTTCTCACTGATGTGCCTGCTGGATTCTGTCATTATTAGTGATATTATCGTCCCCAAGCAACAACTGTTACCTTCTTATATAAACCTTTGCAGATGAATTCCTAAACTAAGAGCAAAATGTGCCTCAGAGATCAGGCTCCTCATGAACCATTTCCTGTAAGGGACAGTCCCAGAAGCATCACTGCCCTGACTGCTCTGGGTATGGCACAGCAGGATTCTGGAGCTGAGCACTCCTTGCTGAGGATCTTTTCCGGCACCTCAGGGCTCTGCAGTCTGTGCAGGTCGCAACAATCTTTATTCAAACCAGAGTAATGTCTCAGACCACATTTACCACAGTTTGATGACTGCTTTGTGTTATTTTTAATATGATGGTAAGACAAAGTCAGTCTTTCCACCCATCTAAGAGACAATCAGATGTGTGTCTCCTGAAAATCAGATTCTAGAGCGAGTTGTTGAGCCAGAAGAAGGGAGAACACTGGAAACCATTGGGAAGGAATGATGACAGTGGGGGTCTTCTTGGCTTTCAGGAAGCAAGGAGGATATTGGGAAGGAATGAAAACAGAAGTTGGGTAGAAAAACAATGCTGAGGGCACTCAATGGTGAAGAGGAGGTATTGGATATGCACTGTGCTTTATAGTGAAAGAGTATTTAAAGCTGTGCTTACTCTGTAAAGAACATGAAAACCACCTAAAAGACAGATTGACATCTCATTGAAACAGACATCATTAAGACAGAAGCTGAAATAAACTACAAAATATGTAAAGCTGGTACTAATGTAAAAAAAACCCCACATTCCAATAATCACTAAGACTCATAGCAGGTGATTTAATGAAGGATGAAGCAAGAGCACTTCGTGTTGTCTAATCTCAGCTGCAGCCCTCAAAAATTCTTCTCCTACAGTCGTGGTTTGCTGTGGGAGGATGTGGGGGCTGTAATTGTCCCACTGAGGGTTTCTGATGGATGATTGTATTTCAGATATCTGGACCTGTGATTCTGTAAGCCTCACTTTGACTTATCATTACATTAAAAATAAAACAAAGCATTCGGAACACTCTGGGGGAAAAAAAGTGAAAATGGCTGGTCCTAAAAAGATGCACTGCAAAAAGAAGGGATAGTTTTTATTTTCTTCATGTAATCTTATACAAAATTAAAGATACCAAGTAAATACGGTGAATTTTACAGAAGTCCTGCATGCAGGGGCACTTACTATGAAAACTAAGTGGAATAATCAGTAGATCCTCTATGATGGGAGGAATCCAGCAAGTTTGTTCCCTACATCATCTTTCTTACATGGATTTTCCTTAACTGATTGGAAAAAAAACTGCCCCAAGACATTCACACCAGCCCTTTGCCAGAGGTTACAATCAAAGCATCAAACTCAGACCCACACCTCCTGTGCAAAGTCTGATACACAAACAGAAACGGGTTTGCTTTCACCTCAAGTTTCCAATGGGTTGGTCAGTACATGGTGAGGAGCAGAGCTCAGTTACCAAGGGTTAAACAAATCTATCTACCAGAGCTCTTCTCTCTGAGCCCTTGGTCCAGCCTGAGCACTTGGATAATAAGCAGCAGGTCCACAATAACCTAATTTTAATCTTGTTGTCATAATCTTTGCAATCTGTGGTTCTTAAATTGCATTTAACCACCATAAATAAATAAATAAATAAACCTACCCAAATGACAGGACCAGAAACTGGTTTAAACTGTCTTTTTAACTTGTGCTTTTAACTCCACAGACATCAATAAAGCTACTCCTCATTTTCAAGTAAAATCAGCCCCAAGCTATTTAAAGTTGACACCATGTGCACAGCTGAGCACTTTGTGAAATAAACAGATCAATAACTGACCTGAAAATGGTATTTAGAGGCAGAATTCTTACTTGCAGAGCTGTCCTATTGTCTCTTCCTTCAGTACCACAGAGCATGCTGACTATTTACTGTTTATACAAAACTTTCTACATTAAATGCTGAACTCTCAAATCCACCTACTTACCATATGCCATTTGTAGTATGCAAATGCCAAGCTACTTCAGGTGCTGCTGTTTTTTCAGCAAGTGACATTTTCAAGGCATCCCCACAAGAGCACGAAGATCACTTCAGCAGAACTTGGGAGTTACCACTCAGCAGATGAGAAAGCAGCAATGGTTTGCACTCAGGGACTGCTCTGTGCTCATCAGGAAAGGGATGTGTGACACAGGAAAATTTGTTGGTTGAAAGAATATTTAAAATACACACAGCTGTATTTTAAGGTTGCAAATGTTGATGTTGTGCACTACACAGAACAGTGATAGGAATATTCTTGAAATCTAGGCCTCTACTCTGCTGCCTCTCCTAACAGATGCTATCCTTACAAAACTGAAGCCAACAAGCTCTGGATACAAATTGATACCAGTCAGTCCCTGCCCCATACATACACTGAGTTACTGGTTTGGTTTATTTTGTTCCAACTGCTTTGATAAGCATCAGGTAACTGTTTGATGATGTTACATATGTCATACATATGTGTTCCAAATTAAATCTGTACAAATAAAAGCCAATTTATTTTTTTTTAAGATTAAACAGGAAATGAAGTTGCATTCTTGGCCTTCTTCAATATAAGACTTGTACTTTTTTGAAATATTCATCAAGCAGTCAGTTAGCTCAAGATAATGCCATATGTTCAAAGTGAAAAAGAACTTCTTCCCCAAAGAGCAATGTTAGAACTACTGGGGCTGCAGAAGCAGAAATATTTGACTCCCTGCCAGTCTCTGAGCTCCCAAAACAGAGCTGGTCATGGCTCTGAGAACTGAGCTCCACACCAGAGCAGCTCTTTATTTCTGTTAACTTGTTCACAGCTTCCCAGCTTCTCAACTCACACTATTATAAAATTTTAGCCTTCCCATCTTTCTTTGGCTACATCTTTTCCCCCAGCAGAAGTGGCTTATAAATTATATTTATAGTTTTACTGCACACTTGTAACTTTCATTTTGTAGCATTAGCTTGAGTATCAGCACCCAGGAGCACTTATATTTAACAAATGAGCCAAGCTTTTATTTATAATAAATTAAATCTTGGAGACATTTCTGTTTATATTTGTCATGAATTTAGGGATCCCGGACAGAAACCTTTAACCATATCTAATCTTTCAACCCAAGCTTGTGATCCATAAAGCTCCTTTTTAATCCAAAACTTGTATTACAATCAGCTGATATTCCGACATGTTAGTTCCAGTCACAACATATACTTGAGGGGCATGGAATTGACTGCACAGCTCTAAGTCAGGCAAGAGTGTGACTTCTTTTATCCTAAGGATAGACTATAGAATATTAGATAGAATATAGAGAGAATATAGATATAGATAGAGTATAACTCCTAGGTAAAAGCTCTGGTGTTGTAAAAAGCCCCCAACCCTGGTGGGCAAAAAAATCAAGGCTGATTTCCCTTGTCAACTTGGACTATGGCACCTGAGAGCTTTGTTCATAATCAAAGCACAGAACACACAGAATTAGCCCCAGGCACACAGGAAGCTCCATTACTCTAAAGTTTCTCAAATGGCAAGGTGCCAGTACATGGGGAGCACTCTCTATCCAAGTATTTTCCTGGTGTCATACACACACCCATCAAGCCTGGGATTAACTTTCATCCTGCTTAGGAGCAAAGATATCATCTCTTTTCAGTCTTGACTGGCAGCCTATGTACAGGCCACTGGACTGGACACTCTGGGCTGCATCTGATCCACATAGAAGAAATCTAAAATGCTCAGCATAGTTGATTATATCACACCGCTCTAGAGTTACTCATCCTACCCCATAAAGCTTCTGTTTCCAGCTAAAAGCACATTTGTTATTAATTTTTCCAAGATGAATCCTGGTAGAAAACAACCCTTTCTTTCTGTTTAGATTTTTAAATAAAAAACAGCAAGCAAAAAATCCAAGAGAGGAGATATGAATCTGACAGTTGTGAGATATAAGTGAAGTTGACACCTTCTAATTGAGGCCAAGGTAGAAAAATCTTCTAAGTCCTATGAAATAGCCTCAGCACTACATATCTTTAAATGTTTTTTGACATCCCTTATTCGATGGTGTCCCATAAAACCCATTAAATTAGTACATCACAAATAAAAATATGACAAGAACTGTAGACAGGAATCTACTCCAAGCAAAATCCTTGGTGTTTGCATACTCTTGGCGGTGTCACAAGGATTAAAAACCCTGTTACATATCCAGAAACCATTACAATCTGTGGAGGTAAGGAAATGATACACAAACCACATCTCTGTTTGCCTGGCCACAAGGCTGCTGCTGCCATCTGGGTTTGACCTGAGGTTTCAGCCATGAAAAATCCCTTCAGCACCTTGCCTTCCTTCCTCAGAGCTCTTAGGTCCTCTAAGAGTTCTTTTGGTATCCATGAAAATGCATTGAAATCTTCCATTTACTGTGGCAAGGAGTTCTTGGAGATGCTGAAAACATCCTTCCTTTTCTCTCCCTTATTACTGCTGATGATCTGTACACATAAAGCCATGCTGGAGATCTGGCAAAAAAACTTCTCTTTGAGGCTTAGCAAGACCCCTCACCTGCATCACTGCTTTGAGGTGCTGCTTACAGTTCTGCCTATACTTCAGAGAAAATATTCTTTTTTTCCTCCCCTAGGGAGAATGTCAAAGGGCTTTGTGATAAACAAGTGTGGGTGGGAGCCTGAGGCTCTCCTCCTCGCTCCCAAGATCCAGCCCAAATCCATAGCCAGCTCCCATGCAAAATTAAAAGCATATTATTAAAATACTTTTGCAGGCTGCATCTGTTTTCAACACCCACAAACCTGCTCCTGCCCTGATACTGCTGCCTACTGATGTGTTTCAGCTCTAGATAGAAACCATTCTAGGGAAGCAGGGCAGCAAGGTTAATGACAGCTTTGATTACTCAGGTTGAGCGTGGCTGGAGTGAAGGAACTTTCTGTGTGTGATGCTGAGGTCTCTTTGTGTGTACTTTCACATCCAGCTTTAATCAATAAACAAGCTCAGCCTGTGGTGCAGACACTTTCATTACTGCAAAGAGAACTGTCACAGGAGCTTTAGTGACTCTTTCAGGACCTTGCAGCACAAAATTATTGGTTATTACTGATGCTGTTTGATGTCTTTGGGAAGGCTGGAGGGTTTCTGTCCTGGGGTAACTCTGACATTAAACAGGCCTGGACTTCTCAATCTGTCCATGATCCAACTAAAACTTTGAAATGACAAAATTTGTTTCTGTAGCTCTACTTCTTAGACATGTTCCACTGAGTCTAAACATATCAGTCAATTTTTCCAGTTGCCCAGGCAGTGGTACAATTATTAGAGAGTTAATTTCAGACCACCATGCTAAAATTATTTTTAAGAGTAGTTGACCTATACAAATGTACACTGTCAGCTTGGATTCCTTATGGGTATTGAATATGTAGTATGTATTTTCTAAACCACAATCACTGAATTTCATAGTCAGTCTGGATTTGGAAAAATGCCAAGAGGTGTTGTTAAAGTTGACAGGATATCAAAGATTTCTATTACTTCTGCTATTTATGTAATTATATGTCAACCCTTTTGTTTTGTGCTGCTTGTTTTATTATTTACATAACAATTAAAATTTATGCTTCCTTAAGTGCAGTTTGAGAACATCATAAAAAAAGTACATAAAAGTCCAGTCCAATAGTCCCTCTGACTAACAGTTCCTATGACTGCTGAAATGAAAAAGTTACAGCAGTCTGGACAGTTGTAATTAAAAATCTTCTTTGATGTTCTTTGTCAAGAAAAGTAACAGAGTTTAAACAGGAGATGAAATGCAGCAGGAGGAAAACAGGATAAAGCTGATGTCATTGTTCTAACAAAACATGCAAGTTTATGTATGCTTCCCACACAAACTCAGGAATGGGAAATGGATTTTCCCCCACATCCTAGATACTTGAGGCTGGCCCTTCTTCAGCTGGGAGGTTGGACTGGATCTCCTTACCAAGCTAATTATTCTTGTTCTAATCCCCCTCTCAGTGCGCTCCAGAATGGCTGGAAACTGCAGCATAAGAAAGGATTCCCTTGACTAAAGCACCTTTCCCACAGCAGAGAGTCCTTTTGCCCATGGCTGTACAATCCAACTGGGTTTGTTCACACCCAGATTCTGCTGCAGAAATGGGGTGAGAGCAGAAGCCACAGTGGCCCATTGTGCCATAGCAACTGCAGTGGGCAATCAACATGGATCCTGCTTCCAGGGGTCATAAAATAGGGAATGTCAGCCCACAAAACCAGTCACAAGCTGGAAGTACTTGTACCATGATTTAAACTGCTGCTTAAACTCCTCGACCAAGTTTCAGAATGAAGATACACTTGCTGAGAAAAAGCCTCCTCTGCTCAGGATCAGGCTGTCAAAGTGGATGTGAGCAAACAGCAGGGGAGTGCCACAGGTAACGTGAGTGGATTGATCCATTTTACTCATTAAGGCTGTTTTCCCACAATGTGGAAGAATCTCAGCCATGTCAACCCCGTTTTATAGTCTTTCCTTAAACTTTGAGGTCTTGATATTCACAAGGAGCTCCAACACAAATTCAGAAGGATAGCTACAGCTGAAGATAGGGCAAAGCCAGCAAGTAAGAGCAGTTTCACTGTTGCCTAAATTAAAAAAGAAATACCTCACAGAAATACATTTCTTGTCTTTTTATCGTCCTCACAGCAAGAGAAGGGACAGTTCAGTTTATTCTCTTACTCTGGATTTGCACAAGGGTAAGTAACTCCAGTAACATCAGTTGAGTTATTCTGGCATGAATCCAGCATAAGCAAAAGCAAAATTTAGTCCCTTGTTTGTTCTTTGTAAGGCGCCTGACCCGTAGAGGCATCAGCCTGCTTGGAAACAATCCCGCAGCCTTCAAGGGAGGAAGGCAAAAAGATCTGACTTACATAAAAAATATAAGTATGCCAAGTAAAGCTGGTATTGCTTTACATTTTAGTGACTTAAAAAGATGCTGAAACAAAAGAAAAAACCCAAACCTGTATATGGCCTAGAAAGAAAATACTCTTGGTGGTTGTATTCTACTGCTGAAAATGTTGCTCCATTATTTTGGGGCAAACTGCCTTTTTTTCTTTAAATGGAAACCACAGTTCTTGCCTAACTTCATCGTGAAGAATTAAGAGTTTTGATAGCTATTTTAAATTGCTGGATTTCATGATAGGTAAGAAAACATCTCTCTCTGAAGTTTCTTGCAGCATGGCTGTTTCAAGAATAGCAATGCAGTCATCCTCAGCGTCACGGTAAGCCCAGCAGAGACTACATTACATATTTTGTAGTCTAAAAGTAGCACAAAGCTTGTTGGTTTTGAAGTAAGGACTCAAAGAGGGAGAGAGGGACAAGTGGACCTCCTTTTGTAAAGATTTCCTACCATGGGGCCAATCATTGCCTCAAATTCCTTTTCCAGTTTACTCTCTTGAGCAGGTTTCTTTCTAAAACAAATAGGGAGAGACAGCAATGGCACCAGTGATGGATGAAGCATAAATGATCTTCAAAGCCTTCCTGTTTATCCCTGGGGATTGAGCTCATTGAACAAGTTTAATTTGCATTTACAGTCATATTCCATTTGTGGGGCTTGAGAACATCCCAGTTCAGCCATGCAGTGTAACACCAGATCTTTTTTCTTCCGCTTTTCTCTAAGGAAACAGGACTAATTTGGTCACTGTCGTGGTTCTGACTGCAATCACTCATCTAACTGCTTATTTGAGCCTATTGAGTCATTTGGACCCAAACTTCCCAAGTTTGACAGGGTATGTAAGCTGTCTCTGGAATGCAGACAGTGTCTCACATGTGGATCTCCTGTGGGAACTGAAACTGCAGAAATCAGTGACCTCAGTTTAAAGAATAGTACCAGTTTCCTTCATCACCTCAACTGTTCTGTGTATTTCTTCGTAGAGATATTTTTTACTGATATTTTGGCTAAAAAAACTTCCTACAGAAACAGTAGAAACTCACTATTAGCAGAATCTTTTCTTTAAAAAACTAAAAATTAATCTTTCAAAAAAGTGCAAGAAATACTTAGATTCAGGAAAACAGCACACTTGAACATCTCAGAGACACAGAAGAAAACAGTTTTCTAATTTCATTTAGCTCACCACTGTAAATTCTCCTCCTCAGACACTGACAAAGCTTTGTAGCTGCTGCTGCTCCATGGTTCAGAGAAGCACAGAGCAGCCCTGGTACAGCACAACATCTGCCACAAAACTGCAACACTGGAAAATGCACCAACCTCAGAGATCAGACAGCATCAAGCTTTCTGCAGAGATTTCCCCACACTGTGACAGTGACATCCCTGTTGGGGACATCAAGGAAAGAAGTCCTTATAGAGCACTACTCAGTGAACACCAAAGTGCAGTTCAGCACTAATGAACTGGTTCTTGTCTCACTAAAGGGTTCTGAGCTACAATCACAAAAAAAGTCAAGTAAATTTCTTCAAGGGAAGCTCATTAATGCTGTTACATTTCACTGACACTCTGGAGCACCATGGCTCTGCATTACACTGCATCTGCTATAATTTAATCAGAAAATGCAAAAGAAACAAAATGTCTTGATAAACATTGGCATTTTTAACAAGTTCCTCAGCACAGCTCTTGACTGCATTTATTGGGACCTTCTGAGTTTTCAACAGGCAGTACCTTCTGCCCTTGCAGTCACTCACAAAAAGCTCACACCCTGATAAGGCATTTTCCCCTCATCCCATATCATCAATACCATTCAAGCCCCTGAAGCTGCCATCTATTAGTGGTTTAGCATATGGTGATCAATTGAAGGCAACAAAACCAACAAGCCATGGTGTTTCTTCCTTCCCAGTTATTTATGTGAAGTACTTGCAGACCCTTACAACAGTAAGCTCTATACAACATGCTTTTTAATGAGTGGAATTGAAGTATTTTGAGACACAAGTCTTAATTTCTTTCTTTGTTACATTTTCCAAAACCTGAGCATACCACAAGATAATCTCCCTCAAGGAGGCAAAGCTGGAAGTGAGCAGATGAAACAACCCACATAAGATCATAACTGTGCTAGAAGAAGACCAGACACTTTATGAGATCAGCTGTTTCCTTCAGATTTCCACCTCTCCGTGGTGCAGTTAAGGTCAGACTAGATCACTTTTCAGTCTTGAAAAGTCATCTGTGCACACATGCTATTATGAAGGCAGACACAGGCAACAGAAGCACAGGTATATTAAAATACTAAATACCTATAAACATCCAAAGAAACTGTAAATAAGTGATCAAACACAGGATATGTGGAGAGGCCACACCTCACTCAGATTGGACTGGGCCAGCTCAGTGCTCTCACAGTAGCCAAATAGATTATTTTAAGGAAACATGCACACTTGCTTCTAAAAAAAACTGGTCTTGCCACAAATCTTTAGTTATGAATAAAGAAGTTACTGAGAGTTTTAACCAGCATTTGTACAGCCCCACAAGGATTGCTACAAAAACCATTATCTGAGAATGGTAGCAATATGTAAAGCCTGTATGTTAAGGAAGGATGATTGTTCTCAGAAATATTTAGCTAGGGGCTAAAACAGATTATTTTCTGTGGTAGCAATTGGTGAAATCTTGCTAAAATGTTCCAGTGTTCCAAAGTCTAACTAGAATGGACTAAGAACTTTTGACAATATATCTAAGACTTGATGATGTCACAGTCAAGCCACTGCTCCTCACAGCATTTAGATCATGTCTCACACAACTTTGCTCAAATAAGGCTGTAAATCATTGCACCTCTCAACCCTCTCTCTGCTTGGCCACATTTCTGTAGGGATTTTTTGTTCCCTATCCTCCCCCCACTCCCCAGTCAACCAAATGAAATATTTACTGCTGGAAGCACCAGAATCATGAATTAATATATTTGTGTAATTTCCAGAAACTGAAAGACTCACACAATGCTGCAGCAGAATCCATGTCAGAATTAGGTGTCTCTGAAACCAAGCTCAAAGGTTGCAGATCCCCTCACAAGTATTCCCAAGCTGATGCTGTCTCTGTAAAAAAAGGATCATTCAAATGAGGTTTTTACAAAGTTGGTACATAGGCAAGCAATAAAGAATGGCATAGAGCAGAATTAAATGTGCTTCTAAACAACACCAACAGCTTTCTCCACGCCATCCCCACACCCTCTGCCAGAAGGAGAGAGAGAGACAAAAGACAACAAAAGCTTCAGGAAAGATTCTGATCTAAATTATTCCTGTATGCATAGCTTATAAGTTAATAGATCTATTTTTATACCTTTGGAAAGAGAAAAAAACAGATGGAAGACTTAAACACTTTTACAAAATGCTAGCAGTAACTGGCTTTATTTTTCTTAATTGTGTTTACATTATCTATAATTTTTTATCTCTCTCCAATTCTCAGAGATTTTAAATATAGGGTTGAGTTATAGCCTCTAATTACAATTGTTTTGGATAATATCTCACACACTGATACTTCACAGCATAAGAGTTGTGCTTTCTGACTTCCAAGGCTTTACATGAGAAATGGGTAAAATGCCATTGTTTTGTGTGCTCAAGTCCATTATAGTACAGGAAGATTAGAACATGCAGCTGAAAAGACAATGTGCATCTCTAATACATAGCTAAATAAAACTAGAGGTAACCCCACACTCAATGCCCACTTTCCAAATATTGCTCTTTGCTCATCTGTTCTTGGAATTCAAGTCTTATTCACCAACTGGAGGAGAGATTTTGTTTTTCTCCACAGAACATAAGCCCATGTAAGAAAGTTTTAATGCTTTAAACTTTTGTGCTGTGGTAATCCTAAAAATAAATAGCACATTTTGTAACAGCTTGTAGTCTTATGACAGAAGATGGAACTCACCAGGAGATTCAAAGCAGAGTCATTTGAAATACTTTTCTTTTGTTCCAAACCAACACTTTTTCTTTTAAAGCAATTCTTTGGGTTGTGATGCTGAGTGTCATCCCTGCCAGCACCTTGGGTTGGAATCTTCCAGCATTCACAGGGGATCAAATTGGTGCTGGTGGCTTTACCTCACCTTCACACACACTGATTTTCACAAGGTCTTGAATTAAAGTCAGGCCTTCTCTTTTCCCCTTGGGTGACAGAGGAAAACATCTCCTCATTCCAAGTAACCTGAGGGCAAGAGAGTGAAATTTATCCTTCCTACACAATGTGTTAATGATTATCTAGAGATGTACCATTGTTATTACACCATAGATTGAAGGACCATGACAACTAATAGCACCTGAGAAAGCAATTGCCTTTAAGGTTGGTATTGTATCTAGTTCTTCAAGTCAGACTTGCTTTTTTTAATGTTTTACCATTACAAACAGGCCTCAATGCTTTCCTCCATGGATCTGTGATCCTCTCCTTCCCAGCTCTGCAGTAACTACTAACAGACCCTAACTTAAGTGATGCTCTGGCATCTGCACTGGATCAGAAAGCAGAGATACAGATTTTCTGGCATTTTCTGGACATGGATGACTCCTCTGATTCAATTACACTTCCATTAATTTCTGCCTACTTCCCCACACTCATCTGCAGCTGAAATTGGAGAAGGAGCTTTCTACA
The DNA here is from genome assembly GCF_012460135.2 of Molothrus ater. Classification (NCBI taxonomy): domain Eukaryota; kingdom Metazoa; phylum Chordata; class Aves; order Passeriformes; family Icteridae; genus Molothrus; species Molothrus ater. Next base: position 5,654,063 of record NC_050488.2, on the reverse strand, counting down.
ATCTTTGAACAACTGCATAACAACGCATTACCAGTGCTTTATTCTCAGGCAGTTTATTTCACCAGGAACTTCACCAATACCTACTAAACACACCTTACACCTACACTGAACCTCTTTGGGCCCTGGACATTGCCTTGGTGTCCATCTGCCTTTTGTGAAACAATGAGCAGAGAGTGAAGCTGACACAAACAACCGGTTGCCTCGAGACAAGGCAGCAGCCTGGGTTGGCCTGTAATTTGTATTCTTGCACTGTTACTGCAGGATGATTGCATAGCTATTTGCCATGCCATAAAAAGGTACAAGAGACCAAGCCCTGCCCTTCTTGGTCAGTGCTGAGCCTGTAATTTGTGGTGGAAACAATCCTGGGCTAGCAGGAGGGGTGTGATGGGCCATGTTTAGGTGTTCCACGCGTGCCAATAACGGGAGCAGATGGAAACGTCACCGTGCAGGGGACAAGAAGGAGAAGGGCTGCTGGCACAGCCTGGCCCTGGCAAATCTTCCAGCTCATTAATCCTGAGCTCTCAGCTCTGCTCTAAAGGCTTGTTTTCTCCAGTTATTCTGCAGTTAAACACGGCCTTGCTGTGTCCTGCACCAGGGACTGTTCAATGTCATGGAGCCTGAGCTGCTCCCAGGGAAGGGAATTTCTAAAGCATTTAATTCAGCCTAACCATCAGCATGGTTCCTAGAAATACTTACAGAGAGCTGACAGCTAAGTACAAAGACTTTTCTTAAAGAACAGGTTTCATAACTAAGTCATGATGCTTTCTAAAGTAATAGAAAAAAATAATAAAGCAATAGAAATAAGTAATGAGGAGCAATTTAAATGTACCTAAAGATGATTCTTGTTTCAAATAAATTAATGACCTTCCAATCACATATCCTTTTATTCACCCATAATTATAACTTTTTTTTCTTTCTTTGCTATTCTATTTCTTTAAACCTTGAAAAATTAGTTGAAGGTGTTGGCAGCTGAAAATAAATATAATTGCATGAAATTGCACATCAAGCCATCAAATATATGGGACAAAGAGATATAAGTTAATGCAGTTAAACTAAAGGTAAAAGCTGTCCAGAATTACTTTAATTTTAGTATTTTCATCTTTCTTTATTATGTGCTTCCCTAAACAAATAAAAATAGCATAGTAAGGTGTGTGACTCTATAAAGAAAATACAAAATTTACACTAACACAAAATACACAGCTATGCTAACTGAGGAAATGAATCAAGTAGAAAGGCAATTTATGAAGGAAGTTAAAAGGCACTCAAAAAATGTCTGCTGGAAAAAAAGACTGTGAAGAGGCAGAAAAGAGTTCCATAAACATCATTCTGTGTCTGTGCAGAGATCACTGAAGTAGATTTTAGTCAGAAAATCAGATTACAAGCTTTTTCCCAGCTCTCTTATTAAATACAACTCTAACATGACCAAAAAATATTCAGAACTGAGGAGAGAGTATTTACTTTCTAATAAGTTCATGTTTCCTATTATGTTATAATCAAGGCATTGTCAGCAGTAACACAGGGCAGAAACCAGAAAACAGAATTGGATTTTCCATTCCCATAACCTTCATGAAAAATGGCTGATAGTCTCTGAGAGTCACAAGCCCTGTATTTTTGCTAAGTTATTTCTTATTGCCATCATTAGGTACATAAAATCTGTTAAGGGGGAAAAAAATTGCTGTGGGAGGAAGAGGGTGTCAGTACCACAAAGTACAAGCAAGCAGTTTGTTTCAGGGCAGGAAAGGACAGGAGAGAGAGTGGATGAGAATGGTAAAGCTTGTTCCATTGAAAATGGGAACACAGAACAAAATGAAGGGTTGGAATTTCTGGTCCATAGTGATCCCTTAAAAGGTTAGACTATGGTTTGTAAAGTACCAGTATCAATTCACATATGCTTATGGCCTAACTCAGAAGCTAAACTCTCCTGAAGTACTGGAGACCAAAGACAATACCCCAAGAGGGGCTGATCAAGTTCCAAATGTTTGATACTAGCTCTTCTGCTATGCAGGTGTTCAACTGCACTGAAGTTTGTTGCCTTTTTTTCAAAGAAGCACTTTGAACACAGAATTCACAATGCTCTCTTTGCTGCTTTTCAAAGTAAACTTCGTCTCCCCAGGCAGTTCATCTTTCAGGCTTTGTAGCCCTTAATTGCATTTTAAGCAGATATTTGCTCTGTGATGCTCTCTGTGGTGAAACAACACACATCACGACATGTTCTCACTATGTATAAAGAAATGCTGTGCTAATGTAACCCACTGAGTAGTGCCTCCACAAACAGCAAGAGGCTGTTCTCTAATGCTAAGGGAAAAGACAGGAAGAGAACTGTATGAGTGAACAACAGAGACCTTGCAGAAAGACATTAAACCTCTTCACAGTACTCTTGAAATAGAAAATTCAGTCACAAAGACAAGACATGGCTTTTAGATACTCTGAAAACAAAAGGTATCTTTTGCTTGTGCACCTAGAGCTATTTGCTGTTCTACCTCCCTATCAGCTTCTCATCAAAGACTGCCTACACAAATGCTTTGATAACAATAGGATCACAGAGATAAGAGTATTCATCATTCCAGCTCAACAGGAAACCAAAGTAAGATATTAAGCAGAAACTGCAGCCCAAGTTGTGCACTCAGAGTGTCTGGCTCAACACTGCAACACCTTCAGGTGCCCCTAGTTCACACTTTTGGAGGAGTACAAGTCAATGCACATTCTCAAACCTGAACTTTTGCTAATAACTTGTGTTTTATGGATCTGCATTGTCAGGCCAGCAAGGGCAAGTCAGCTGGGACGCTCAACCAGTGGAAAATATCTGTGTATGAAAAACACCACAGTGAAATTGTGGCATACAAGAACTGAGTTAATCTGAAATCCCAAAACAACTTCATTTCCTATAGAAGGATCTTGGAAAGATTGGTCTGCAGAGAATAAGGAATTAAGCCTTTATTAGTATTTCCAAAGTGGCCTTGGCAAGGGCCCTCCAGAAGAGGGGTTAATCTGGCCCCTGTCAATTAGCTCTTACTCTATCATAATAAACCACCTTCCACAACAAAAACTGTCCCTGCCTGACAACATAATACAGCTACAACTTATCCAGCAATACAAGAAATTAAATGGTTTTCACTACAAGAAGGTGAGCTTTTCTCAGAATTCAGAATCCACTCTGCTGGGTGACTTAATTCCCTTAAATATTTATCCGATATTGAATGAGCAACACTTTGATTCTCCAGCAGCTCTGGAGACAGTTTCCCAGTGACTGCACGAAAATACAGTGAGAGTCTTCTGTGAAAAATGGAAACTGAAACAATACCATGAACCCTCGGTTAAGTTTCATTACACATCAGCAGCAAAGTCAGTTTGAGCTGGGTCACCTGTTGTGTCCATGTGTGGCAATGAACTAATACCAGAACAGCTCCAGCTGTGCTGTAAAGTAGACCAGTAAAAATATCAAGTTTTTATTTTGATTTTTGGTTTTTTTTAAAGAAACACAGTTTTTGTGGTGTCTTCAATAGCCTGGGATAGACCAACACTACACAAAGAATACAGGGATGGCTGCTGAACTGAGGGGAGGGCAAGCAAGGGAACTGTCAGGGCAGCTCTGCCAGCCAAGCCAGTAGCTCATGAAACTACTCTTCTCAGCAAATCTGGTATTATTACATGAAAGGCATAAACTAGATAATAATATTGTTGAAAAAGATGGACATAAAATGTTGTCTCACTCAACATCTCCTTGGCTGTAACAGGGATGATAAGTCATTCCTTTTAGTTCATAGAGAAGACTCTGGGAACTGGAATGGATTCTGGAGGTATGATGTCCTAGATCGTACAAAAGAGAGAAAGTAAGGGGTGTTTACCTGTTTTTAACAGGTAAAACCCCTTTCCAGCTGAGACTTTCTGATCTCACTTCCACATAATTTGTAAAGTGTAGAGATCTGATTTAAGGGGGTAAGAAGAACAAGCACAGGACAAAAAATACCTGATTTTATAACACATCTCATGACCTCTGCTGCCCAAATCCACAGTCTCATCTGATCAGAAAGTAAAGACCTTGCTATATAATCTTTGATTTTGTGGAAGACAATATTCTCAGCAGAGAGTGAGATAAAAAGCACCAGCTCATCCCCACACTCTCACTAGATCTCTGGAAATGACAGGCTCTGTCTTAATCACCAACAAACCAGCCCCTGTGCATTTGGTATTATGGAAAGTTACCAACATTACAATAATTTCTTAATTCCTAGCTTTAAAATGCCCCAACTAACCACTGCACTAATTGTGTGGTCTGAGGTGCTTCCCCTTGTTTTTGCTTTTACCTCCATGTCTCCAGCTAATAGTGCTGCTGAATGTGGTTTCTGACAATGGCACTTCATCTCAGAAAGCTATTATTTAAAAGCACAGTTGTGTTTTTCATGTTCTTCCCTCCTCTATGGATGGATTTCTGTGTAAAGCAGAACTGAAAACTGCTTTCATTTTGTTACTCAGAAAGGTTTGGACCAAAGGAGAGCTTACAACACTCAAGTAAAGACGTCACTTTCCCTGAAAGTTGGGTTTGGTTCTGTTTGTGTGTGTCCCTCAGGTGGAGCTAATTTCTATCCATTCTAGGAGTTCTCAGTCTTGTCCTGCTCACATTTTGACAGCAAGCAGGTGCATTATCACAAAATATCTCTCCAAAGAGATACAGGGTAGAGAAGAGGCCACCATGAACCCAAAAGATAATGATGGCACAGAAATATCTGTTCTAGGAATGCTGAAGTACAGGTCTTCAGCAGAGATGACAGGGAAAGTCTTCCTCTCACCTACTAAGAACATGAAAAGTTTCAAATGTTTTGTTGGAGCTACTTTGGAACAAAAGAAAGGTAAGAGCAAGAGAGAAAATCCCTCATGCAGACTTAAGCTGTCAGAATGGAAATTAAGAGAAGAAATCCAATAAAAAATACTCTGTGATAACATCGTATGACTCACAAGCTTTAGCAAACTCCCTTCAGAAATACTGCTAGGCAGAGTAAAAGTTCCCTTGTCTTCCTCTTTTCCATTTACACATCCCAAGATTTGCTGTGAAAGGAAACACCGATATTTTCCTCCAAATCTTTAGGGAGAAACAGCTTCATGTTTTTGCAGCTGCACTTGCCAGAATGCTGTTCCCACCAGTCCCTTGGCTCTTTCCTCAAATGTCCCATAGTTCAGATTCCTTCAAGGGTAACTGTCAAATCCTCATATTAGTCCCCAGGACACAGAGACATAATCCCTGTCATAAAAGACTTCAAATGATTTTCCCATTTTGCAGATGGTACAGCTCCTTCTCTATAACACTGCCAAAAAAACCCAACACAGCACAGTGACCAAGCCAAAAACATGAAGTTTTTTCTGGGTTTGTTTTTTTTTTCCTCCATCTATTTCAGGACCCAGAGGCTGTCAAAAGCACACACACAGTCTGTTCAAAGCAGCAGTTGGCACACATGCCTCGAATTTAGATGTTGCCCACCTGTATCTGTGTTGGGGGCTTTTAGAAGTTCCTTCACAAAGCCCAGAGCATCAGAACAAAGCTCAGCACCTGAGAACACTTTGCTTTGCTCTCCTTGGCAATGTTAGCATGTTTATCCTGTCAGTGCTCACAGAACAGCCTGGCAGTGTTCACCCCAGAAGACTGAACCTCATTGAAGGGAGACAAAACAGCCCCAAGGCCAGGTATCTCCCCCATGTCTTTTCCTTGACTCTGCCCACATAAGCAATCAAATCCAGTAAAAGGCTAAGAATTGGAATATAATGGGTAAAATTTATGGGTGGGAGTAGGAATATTACAAGATGACAGCAAGTAAAACACATCTCTACTTCAGTTCTTTCCTCTTGTAGCCACTCCAAAGATTAAAGGATGGTGAAAAAATACCTGCTACCCCTGCACGTGAAGTTAACTAGGGTTAATCTATAATGCCTGCCTAACACACTCACACCTGTACAGACATGCTGCCATCTAAAAAAAGACTTGTTTACTGTGCTGACCTACACTGTATATAGGTTTGTGCAAAGTAATTAGTGTTTTTCAGCAGTGAGGACTACACACTATAATGCTATGCTAAGAACAATAATGTTTTTCATCACAGGTCTGTTCTGTTGGAAATAAAAAACATTTTAAAGCCTCCAGATTGTGCTAAAGTCTTTTAGAAACTCTCACTGGCTAACATTTGACTGACAAATAAAAACTGAAAACCCAATCCAGCCTTGTTTGCCTCTGCAGCATTGACCTGCCCAGGGATGTGGCTCAGTAGCACAGAGCACGGGATGTGCTGGCAGCCTCATAGCAGGTGCCAGGCAGGAATATTGCTCCTGAGGCAGAGAACTTCCCTCAGTGCCCTTCACAGGTACTGCAACCAAAATAGTGCACTCAGTATTTATAGCCCACAGAAAGGGTTTAGTCATCAGTGTGTGACAGGGACACACCCCTCGAGGCTAAAAATGAAAAACTGTTCAGGACTGCTGACCCGGATCTGGTGAGTGAGGTACCTGCTCTCCACACTTTATTATCTCCAGGGTTCCCTGCAGTTATTTACCCAGTGACATCTGAGCCTCCCCCTTCACAGCATGCCTGGAGCACAGCTAATGATTACATGATTAATCTGCTTGACTCAAACAACTCTTGGCAACTCTTGACAAGAGCACTTGACAAAACTGCTTTTCCAGCCCCTCCAACACACAGCAAGTCACGCAAAGTAAATTCTTAAGAGGCAGGAGGGCAAGGTCATTTGAGCCCTTTGTATCACTTGGTTCAAAGTGTGTGTATATTCAAATCAGCAGAAAATGCTTTCTTCAAAAAGAAAGTGAAACAAGCAAGCGATCTTTGCTTTAAATAAATGGCAGCAGGTGACACACCTGGCAAAACATACCAAAATTAAACTTCAAATGGTAATGAAGCCTGAGTTTTATATGGAATCATTTACCAAACCAGGTTTTAGCAGAATCAAAAGGCTTAAAAAAATAAAAATAAAATCACCACAAACCAAAAATCCCAGCCAGTGGAATCCCTCAACCAATTTTTAAGCTTTTCCATAAAACTCATGTGGGACCTTCTCAGCTTGCCAGCACAGACTGCATTCATCTGAGCTTTTCACTGTTCTTTGAAAGGGTACACCAAGATAAGATTTCCAAGAAATCACAGCTAGTGTGTTCACAAATGAACAACACAAACACGTATAAAGGGAAAGATTCCTTTTAATCCCCTGCATGAGATCCATTTCCTTCTTTGCTAGTGAAAAACACAGATCTCAGCTTTTGTAAAGATGTATACATCATGCCTGAAAGTGATGGTATCAGAAATGCCATTGCTTAGCTGCAATTAACTGTGATTTCCACTGCCCAAAAGCATCTTGAGGATAAGTGCTTCACATCCTGTTTTGATTGCCTTGCCTGTTTCTGTGCCCATGGATAAAAAACACTGAAGAGCAGCATGGGGAAAAGCAAGAAAAATCCAAAACAAATTATGAATAAGAAAAGAGAGTCATCACCTATTTCCCTAGAATATTCACATTTTTCTTTTGCTTCTCATGCTGTAGAAAAAGATTAAAGTAGAACTAAAGAAAGCAGCATGTAATTTGCAGCAGCTGTATTAGTAAAAAAACTTATTTCTAAGCATCTCTTTGCCCAATCACTACTTCCACGCAGTGGTACTGCAGAACAGCTTTAAACCAGGATGGGAGAATGGAACAGTACATCATATAACTAAGGATTGCCCCAAAACCTCTTGATTACTTTCCTAGGCACTGCTTTCTTCAAAAGTATCAGAAGTCCCCAAGATAAAGATGTAGGATAGGGTGATACAACAATAGAAAGGCACATATTTGGTACACTAAATACATTTTCTAGCAACTCACCTCAAATAGAAACAGAGTAAGAATATAAATGGACAATGCCCATTCCTTTCTGGAGATTAATTCTGATTTTATTTCTAAATGGCCAAACACTTAACAATGTGTATTTGTATTTTTACTGCGGACAGATGAATCTGACATCACTAACAAGGAAGGCTTAAGAATCCACTTTTAGGTGTTTATTTTCATAAATTATTTAGCCAGAAGGTTGTTGCACTGAATTTGGAACTGTGCAGAAAGATCCAGATAATATTTAATTTTGAATCCCTTTATAGTCTGCACACACCAAAATGCATTCTATAAAAATTAATTTTTAACCAAGTGTCTTCTTGCTACTTAATTCTGATACACAAGTTTAAATTCTAGTTGCTGTCCAAGAAAACTGAATTTTTATTTAGCAATGAACTATCTTTGAACTCACAATGTCCAAAAAGGTTTTCTGGCCATTGCTCCACTCAGAACAGTGTCAAAAGGGCACAGACTTAAAGAATCTTTTCCCACAAGGTGTGTCCCTTCCTGGGCTGTCATCTGACAGACACATGAAAAACACCCAGTGACCACAGAAGAGAATAGCTGAAGGGACAAAGGTGACAGCTGTACAAACATATTCCCAATGCCAGGTTTATGCAGGGCAGTGAAATGCTTGGTTCTTAACCTTCTGAAACCATCATATATAAAGTCTCCCAAAATGTTTCCAAGAAAAATCAAAGGCATAGAGCTCCAAAATGTGACTTCACAGAAAGTCAAACATCTTGTAAAATGAACAAGTCAGATTTTGCCTGCGGCAAATTTTACAGAAACCTCCTGACACTGCCTAAAAGGCTGGTTTGGCTGTGCTTTCTGAGTTTCTACCTCTTGGCTCTTGCTTGCAAATGCTCAGGCAGATCTCAGTTTTAGCCTTCAAATTACAAAGTGTCCATGGTGTGTTTGACAGGGCTCCAGGACAGCGATGTCACACAGGCTGCCCCGAGCTGCACAACATCCTGGCACTGTCCTCTGCCAGGACACAGCCTGCCACTCCTCTCCTGCAGGGACTCAGAGCAGACAGAAAAGAGCAAAGATGTAACCTAGAGGGGTGAAGCTTTGCCTGGTGTACAAGGGAAAATCAGTTCATTACAAAAAACAGAAGGAATTAATTTAGAGCACAAATGGGGAGTCCCTTTAGTACCTGGCACCTCCAGTAATAAAGAAATAGCTGAGGAGTTAGAACCAGGTGAGGCCAAAAAAGACCCTGATTACCTTGTTTATCAGTGATGCATTAACATTCATCCTACAGCAAGATTATTGTGGAAGCCAATTGCTTAAAGAGGTCTGCAAGTAAGGGAGGAGGGATTTTTCATCCATCTGAATAGAAACCATCATCCTCCCTTGCTTGTTTTACCTTGAAGAGCTCCAGGTTGTCTGTGAACTTTACTACAGTAACAGAACTGGAGCAAAAACTCTTGCTGCCTTCCACTGAAACCAGTCCAGGACAATTCATGGGTATTCAGTCAGTTTTACTGAGGCTGATGCAAACAACAAGAACATACAGCACAGCACTGGACCACGACTCTGTGGCTCTGTTTTCCTGATGTTGTTTTAAGCAGTGCAATTCATTTAACAGGAAAAACCATGGAGATTTGAACAGAAAACAAGGGACATAGCTGAGCTGGTGAGGAATTCTTTGATGAAATGGACTTTTAACCTGATGTGGGGGAAGCCTCTTCTGTGTGGCTGATGGCCACTAGCAGGGTCACTGCAGCACCACCAGGTACCAACAGCAGCCTGAAACAGCCAGCAGCAGTTCTAAAGAAAAGAGAGGCCTCACAGGGACCTGAGAAGTCTGAATTGCAGAGTTGTTGGGGCTGTGCCAGCTTGTGCTCAGGCACAAGGACATGGCTGCAGTGGCATGGCCAAAGCATCTGGACACAGTGGGCAGCAGTGCAGGTATGAAACTGCAGCTGTGAAGCTGCTCAGCAGTGTCAGCATTCACCTGCACAACTTGTTCCTCACCTCAGGTCAGGCCTCTGAACATTCCCCATTTCAGAATGTGCTCCATTAAATGTGGCATGAGTGTTTCTCAGGTGAGAGGAAGCTTTAAGACTTGCGAGTTTTAACATTTGGCAAATCTTCCAGATTTCTCAGCTGAAGGAATAAACAAAATGTAAATACCAACTTACCTGATACTAACAGGTGTTTTCATGTACTTGTCCCATTGCCCCTGAGTCACAGTATGAAAACCCCTTACCAGAAGAATCAGGTATGAAAACCCCTTACCAGAAGAATCAGGTCAATGGGAGTATCCACATGAAACCAGGAACATTAATAAGAAAACAAAAAAAAAAAAATTTACATCTGAGTCAGCATTAACCAAACTGAATCACAGTTAGACAAACAAGGAAGTTAGGAAACTCTCTCTGGCAGGTATTTTGTTTGGGGATTTCCTCATCCGTATAACTCGAGATATTTTAAACCAGTTTTTGTTACAGAAGCTGACTAAAGGAAAAATTATGGGAAATCAAATATTCCTCAAAATTAAGTATTATATTAATAGTATTAAATGACAATGTCCTCTAAATCCAGCCTCTTGACTGTTGACATACAGAGTGATAATTTAGTTTCACAATTCCTTATTTGATACATAATGGACATACATTTACGAACATACATGGCTAAGACAGTTTGCCCAGTATGCACATTATAATGTTATTTGTGTGTTCACATTAATGTCCTCTCAAGTTTCTGAAAATTACAAAAAAACTTATTCTGCTGATAAAGAAAACTTACATCCAGATAATATAAATTTAACTGCTCAAGGTATATTGACTTGCACCTTAAAAGGTTTTCAATACACTTTGAGGAAGACAGGGGGGTCTATTTCACTCCTGGTGTAAAGGACAGTTCATGGCCCTCATAGCAGAAAAAATTTTGTTGTAGAAATAGTGAAGGTGGCAACAGAAGGGTTCACCCCAGTAAAACCACAAGAAAGGACAATGAGGACAGTAACACTGCTCAGTTATCTGTGAGGAATGCTGGTATATAACTTGCATTATTTTTATCCTATTCATGTGAAACCATCAGAGGACTAATCCCAATTGCCATAACTGGGTCTTTGCTTTAGTTGATGTTCACACTTATCCTCTACACATTAGACTAAAATATGTGGTTTTTTCTCCACTTAGTGGTTCTTCACTTTGGCTCAGCACTGACCTCTTTACAGCCATAGTCATTTTTAAAAGCAGTTGCTCTGCATTGTTGAAATCAAAGGATAGAACTGTCATAACATCAACTAAAACTCCTCCATCACCTTCAGCACCCTAAATCTACATTTTGGTCTCTGGTCCACTGCACTGTACAGAGCTTTACCTCTACTTTCCTACATTAGGAAACCTCCATTTGGTCGTGACATCTTGCTGCTAAGTTTTTATGGCAATAATTAGATGTTCAATTTCATGACTGAGTTCTTTTCATTAAAATTAAACATTTCTAACCAAATGCATTAATCCCTCTCGAGCAAGGGTGTCCGTGCACAGGAACAGAAGAAAACACAAAGCTTTCATGGCAATTTAGCCAGATGGAATATAGAAAATATGGTTATTAATTTTAATCTGACTGAAGTTCACAGAGCATTCCTGCCAACCCTCAACACTGAAGGAATAAAAAATTTCCCTACTGGCTTCTGCTTTAATAGGATATAGAAACCAGATGAAAACATTACTTTTTATAATCACTGGGCTAATCAAATATTTTTGGCAAACTCTGTAGCAAGTGAAGGACTATAAAAGAATATTTTAATCTTCTCTGAAAAGTGTATGATGAGAAGAAATGAGATTTTTTGTGATTCAGTGATATTTGTGTAACATTAAGTAAATTTTGTCTAGGCAACACCTAGGAAAAAGAAAGCTTTTGTTATTCCAATCCTTTATCTTTTAAATGGAAGTATGAGAAATATCCCTAATTCACATTCAATTTATTCTTGAAGAATCCTAGAGCTGCACTTCCAGTACTAAGGAGACTGAAGTAAGCACATGGACAGATCACAGGCAATGAAAAGAAAAAAGAAATCATGGATCCTTTTGTAAGCCTTTCCATGTAAAATACCCAATGATTTGCAGTAGTGATGTCCAAGCCTGTGATGTTACTGCAGAATATTCTGAGTTTTAAAGAAAAAAAATTACTGAAAAAAATCACTTCCTTGCCTGGAAGAAGCATTTCAAATATCCAGCCAGCAAAATCCATTAAAGAAGGGCCATAAAGGTACTCTCAGAAAATTCTGGCTTGAGCTGGATTTTCTCTGCCCTGGACTGCAGATTGATCCCAAATCTCTCTCTACACCATTATGAAGATATTGATGAAAACTTTACTTCTCACTTTCCTCCTTCACCCATTATGGTCAATCATCTGTTCTCTTATCAAAGGACATCCTTCCCTTTTTATTTGTGTGAGCCTCTTATACAGATATTTTCAAACTCAATTCCAGAAGCTGTAATATTAACATGCCCACTCCATGCCATTCATTATCTTCATTACTCAGCCTCACATTCTACTTTCCTGCCCCCTTACAGTTGTCACATCTCTCCAAGTCACAGGATTTCAATTTATACAGGATTGGGAGAGCAGGGCTCCTTTCAGGCACAACTACAGGAAAGAAGAAAAACAGCCACAGATTTCTTCCTCCCAAAACCTTATGCATCAAACTCAAATGATCACAAGAGAATGTCACAAAAACTTTCTACCTAACACCTCTGCAGGATAGAAGTTCAGCCAAACACACTCCTAAGATTCAGAAAATAAAGAACTCCCTGCTTTTCATACTTTTTTTAGATAATTTTTTTTAGGCTTGGTTTTTAATACTTTGAAAGGTAAAATTATCACCTGTGATGTTGTGCCTGTTTCTGACTGAAAGAGCAGAACTTTCAGCCATTTGGCAAGAGGCAAATACTACAGGGAAGAATCACACAATAAATATATGACCTCCAAAAATCTGTAAAGGCTCACTAAGTTTGAATGCAACATCATTGAACATTCTGGGGTTCTTTTACCTTTGCTATTCCAAATGTATTTCTTTTGCTTACAGTAAGGCACAAACAGAAAATGAAAGGGTCCACATGAGTGGTTGGGAAACTAAGTGTACTCTGCAAAGAACATAATATAGGATTAAGAAAACAGTAGCATTTCTTGTTAAATAGGGAGCAAGGAGACTGTTCATGAGGTTTAGGGTTACTTGATCTATTCAGGAAAGTGTTTTAGACAGCAGCAGCTGATCACAAGTGGAAGGCATGAGGCACAAGGGCACAGAAAACATGCCCTGAGCACAAGAAGGAACAATTCATTCCTTTCATCTCTTCTGTGCTCTACTCTAAAAAGAGATTAATATTCCAACAACTATTGCAAACTGACTGAAGGGAAATATTTTACCCTGTTCTCCAAAACTTTACTCAATAACAAAGGGAAAAAAACAGTAACAGAATCACCAAAAGTTCGGTAAAGAAGACAGGACAAGGAAAGGAAGCACCATAATATGGATGCAAAAGCATTTTCACATTTAAATGAGATTCAGCCTCATGAATCATTAACATTTCCATCTCACAAGGACAAGTTATCTCAAGATATCTAACTGCTTTGATGTTCTTTACATGGGACACAAATACAATTCCTTCTATTACATTTCTGCTGTCAAACACAACTTTTGTGGCTGGTTTGGTTTTCTGTTGTTTGGGGTTTGGTGTTTTGTCATTTGGGGTTTTTCCCCCCCTGCAGTTACATTTTCATCAACTACAAAAAGCAGCTTTCCCTTCTCAGAAAATAGCAGAATTTTAAGCCAAATCAGCCCGTGAGACAAAGATAAACATCTTCTGCTTCATGATGGAAATCAATCTGATTTTGCAATTGATGATTTGTAAAGCTACACGCCAAGTGATGAAACCTGACACCCTGGACAAGCACCAGCTCCTGACAGAGTAAACAAACTTCAACAGCCATGGAACTGAACCCTGCAGTTTCAATTTGCCATCCAACTTCCTCGTGATAAAAGCACCAAATGGATTGCAATACATGCCTGAGCACCGCTGGTTTAGATCACTTTCTACAAAGCATCTCATTTTAAGTGCTTCACTTATAATGCAAATAATCAACAAAGAAGGTCACTAACACTTGACCTTTAGTCTAAAGATGGTGCTTGCCCTTGCCAAGAGCTCCATTCCTTCAAATCCCCTGAGGGCTCTGTGCATGAATGATTTTGCATCTGACGTTCCTTACCTGAACTTCACCTACTCTGAGCTAACAAAACACCGAAGCCTGGTAAATTACTCTGGATTCCAGCACTTGGAAGTGAAGTTTGCAGCTGAACTGGAGGTGACAGAGTGCACTGCTGCTCTTTATCCTGGCTTTCCCCAGTGCAGAAGGGTTTTGTTCCTCACTGAGAAATGATGACCCTGAAAGCTAAACCTGAGCACTGACTTTCACCTGAGTGCTCTGCAATGTTGTCAAAAATTGAATTTAAACACTGACATAGTAGTAACATCCCCTCCTTACAAGTGTGCTTTCCAAACTCTCTCCTGTGTCATGCAGCTGCTGGATTTCAAGCCTGGGAGCCCTGGTGTTTCAGGACCCCACCTAACACCAACTGAATTTCATCAGAACTCTTTTTGGAACAGTAAGCAGTCCAGGACATAGTTTGAAATTACCCAAGTTGTAAGTGGCAGATCATTTATTAGTAATAAGCTGAGGACAAAGCCACAGGAGTACAGAGACATGAGTGCCCTGTCCATTCTTGCACTCTACAGCACTTAACAGATTTCACTAATAAAAGCAGGTTATAACACTAATAAAAGCAGATTATAACAACTAATATATGCAATCCCTTTAATGAAAAAATAATCAGAAAATGTTAGATTATTTTATGTTATATATGCAAAAACCCTCCATATGTAGCAAGCTATTCTGAAAAGCAAGTTATTGGGAACCAGACAGCACATCCTGCAAGCCTGGGCTCTATGCACGGACACTTCCCAACAGCAGCAGCCCCAAACTGGAGCAATTTCAGCCACCACAAACCTGGGCGTGGCTTCTTTATCTTTGCAGTTCATTCTGCTTGCCCTGCAGCTGAACTTAGCCTATTAATATATAACACTAAGGAAAGATTTCCTCTGGAGACAGTAATGCACTTAAAACAATAGGTAGCTGTATTATTTTCATCTTACAGCAAAAGCAAGTGATCACATAACAGCTCTCCTGGTCTCCAAACACCTCCTCCTTTAGAGTACATTCCATTTTACTGGAATCACAGAGACAATTTCTCCCAAATCAGGCACAATAGTGGTGCAAACCAGCACCTTCCTCATCTGCAGTGTTAAATAAAACACGAATCAGAATCTCAAAGAACAACATGCTGCTTCTCTCAAGCATGTTCTCAAGTACCAGTAATTTCTACAGAACATAGCAGAAAGGTGATATGAAGACCAGCTGGTAAGAAACCAGCACCAGAGTCCCAGTTAAACTACTACTTTGGTCAAGTTAATTAACAGTCCTAATGATCCTACCAAAGTCAGAATGGTGAGAAACACATATTTAGATATATTGCTTCAGACTCTGGGGAAAATATTCTTTTAGAGAAAGGGCTGAGCTTGATGAGGGTGTATTAGGCACAAGCAGTCCCCGGGGATAAGAGTACAAACAATTGCTCTTAACATTCGAGCTGCACCACCATTATTCTGTCACTGATGTGACACTCCCCCCACAATCCCACCCCCCCAGCAGTCAATGCTCAGACAGAAACTCCCACCACCTTCACCAAACGGGACCACTTCCTCATTACTGTGGTAACGGCACGTTGAGCTGGAGAATCAAGAGGAGCTGAGCACAACCTTTTCAATCTACTCCCTGTGACAACTAAAAAAACCCTTTCTACCAGCTAATGCCAGGAAGATGACAATTAAACAGCAGGCAGGCCCATCAATCAGAATCATCAAGCAAAACAAAGTGGTGCCCAGTTCAGAGCTGCACTGGCCTCAGGCAGGCAGCCCTCCTGCCTCTCTGCACCACACAAACTTTCAGCACCCTGCAGAGTGAAACCTGGAACTGGGGAAATGATGGACAGCTTTAAACACCCACACCTGAGAGTCATAACCATCATTCCTACTCATTCACATGTACCTGGAAATAAGGCAGATTTTCAATAGAAATCTCCATAAGATTGGGCTGTCTCTGTGCTGTAGGAAAATAAGTTCATAAAAATAACAATTTGAAGACTCTCTGGGAAGTCAATTTATCCATCTACATTAGTTTCTCTACACAATAATACTATATTGTAGATGTCACCTAAGTCTATCAGCTGTATTAACATTTATATCACATATTTCATATAATTTATTCATCCAGTTCTCAGAACTGGTAGTGAAATTTGAACCAAGACTTGTAGCCCACATGATATTCCCAAGATCTGAACAACAGCTTTGTATTCACAAAAATCAAGAAAAGCTAAATCATCTGGAATGACTCTTCATCACTCACCAGTTAAAATGCAAAATTGTAATTACATGTTGTCAAGTGAAAAAAAAAAGTTTTACCCCAGAGTTTCTTTAGCACTTGTGTTTTTTTGGGTTTTGTTTTTTTTTTTTTTTTTTGCTCTGGCTTTGGGGAGGGTTTTTGAGCTTTTAAATGTTTTTATTTTCCTGAACTATCTTCAATAAAGTATTTCTAGCACCTGTCTTTTAATTAAGCTGTAAAGAAGAAAGAAGAGCACATTTCCAGGCAACAAATCACTACCTGGAAGGACTCAATTTACTGAGGTTTTTTCAATTGCTTGAACCAAAATGCACGAGTCATTTTGTCAAAACTAGAATTACTAGTATTAAAAAGGGGATTAATGTGATAATTATTCCTGATGCCCAAATAAGTGCCCCTCAATCTGCAGAGACATTTAAAAGCTGAAAGTGCTCTCAGATTGTCCCAAGTAGAACAACACTGCACTAAAATTCCATTAATAATCGGAAATTTGCTCAAAGTGGCCCAAACCAATTGTAATTCATTAGAACCAACCCTGCCCCATTAATATGCCAATAACTTGGAATGTTTCCAGAATTTATGCCTATCTATAATTGTAAAATAAACAGAAAAAAAAAGGAATTCTGAAAAGCTCTAACACATCACTGCAGTTATTGGATACAACACATGTGACATCATCTCAAGAGGGACATGCAGCACTTCCTGCTCTGTGCAGACCCCATGCTCTGAATCAAAACACACACAAGCTCAGTGCTCTGGACAAATACAAATGTTTAAATGTGAACCACAAGTTCAACATATAGAGACCACAGGGTACACCAGAACTCCCAAGAGCTACAGGCAGTGGCTCAGGCATATACTTAGTTCCATGTTTTACAATAACTTGCCAATTTTTTTATGTCTTGGCATTTGCTGCACATTGCCAGTCTTTTAAACTAACATGAATTCAAGTAGGAGGAATGTACAGTTCCAGGGAAATTCCATTATAACTTATCATAAATGAATCTTACCACCTACTATACCATCAAGTTCCTGTTGTGCCTACGGATTAGTTCACTCAAGTATTTAACTGGTTTCTTATTAAAGCATCTGAACTCTGAAATTGTACATCTTCCAAAACTTGAAAGGCACTCACAAGGAACTCACTCGATAAAAATCAGTCACATTCTTTCATTTTTAGCTTACGATGACTGTACTCATGTGCATCTATTTTTATTAGGATATTTTGTCAGTTAGTAATTATTTGTACATCTTCCCTGATTAACTAAAGGATTGATAATCCAAATCACAACTTTATGAAAAATAACTTGATTTAACTATAACAGTATTAGAAAACAGGAAAAACAACTTGCATAAAGGATATATTTATATTCAAATAATATTCCCCAGAGCACACACAATTTCTTTTCTGAATATCTTGACATTTCATCTTTAGTTTCAGCACAGAGGGAAAAAAACCCAACTTAAACGCCCAAAAATAACAACTCCAGAAACAAACTCAAAACCAAACCAACAGTGATAATCTGCATATGTTGATTAAAGTTAAAATCACCCAGGCCTTGCTAGAGAGAACTCAGGATGGATTACTTCATCCAGTTCAAACCAGTTCTCCCATTTTGGCACAAGCACAGATCTTTACTAACTGACTTCCAGATTAACATGGCAATGAAAATAATAAAAGCTTTTCTCAGCAGCCTTCATTTCTCCTGAAAGCTCATAGGTGGAGGTTAAAGTAATGCAATGTGAGAAGGAGCCACACAAGTCCCTGGCCACCATTCTGGCATTATTCATCAGAGGCACTGTCTAGGAGGAATTCAGGAGTTAAATATTTTGACTTTGACAGGAACATCTGTTTAAGCCATCTGCACATTTCCCTTGTGACCATTTGTCCAACAGACGCTGGGCTAAAGCGAAAGGTATTTTGTCTATCAAGAAATATTTGTAACAGGAGGAAAAAAGAAGTGCAAAAGGAAAAGACAAGGAAAAAAGGGAAGAGGAACACAGAAGCATCCAAACAATAACAGCAGAAGGAATGTCCAACAGAAGGATATCCCAAGAAGACAAAACCAGCACGAGAAGTCTCAGAGGAGAAAATGAGAAAG
Organism: Molothrus ater; assembly: GCF_012460135.2. Taxonomy (NCBI): domain Eukaryota; kingdom Metazoa; phylum Chordata; class Aves; order Passeriformes; family Icteridae; genus Molothrus; species Molothrus ater. The sequence goes on along the minus strand of NC_050488.2, from coordinate 5,635,627 downwards.
TAAAGAAGAGATGAATCCAAGCTGGAACATTTGGACCTATGTGCAAACACAGCCAGCTGAAAGCCCATGACCCTGCCTGGGAGAAGACCCCAGGGCTTGAGTCTCCATTTGTTTATTTTTTCCTGGAAACTAAATAGGTTTCAGTTCAGATTAGGATGACATTGGAGCTTGTTGCTGTGTTACTATAATTCCATAATTCACTGCAATATCACAAGCCCATCAAAGAAGTTCTTATTTTATAAAGGGGAATTCTTGTTACACTCAATACAAGAATTAGGATTCAAGAAATAAGCACAACATTCACTATCTAAGACAAGTTTTAGTGTTTACAGGTGGATGAATGAAATGCAGCAGTCAGCCCTTTGAGCAGCTCAGAGACCCACACACGATGCACTTGACTTCAAAGAAAGCATTGCAGGGTATGTGAGTACATGCATGGCTCTATTTTAGCACTCACAAACATCAGACATAAAACTCACGTGTATTTGCAGGTGCTCAGAAAGTATTGGGCCAAATGCAATTTAACCCTTTGAGCTGCACGTGTGACTGAAACCCAGTTTGATAAAATCATCATAGGTTAGGCTCTTTCCTACATGTCAGAACCATCATAACAGCTGCAGCTGCCAAAAAGAACAATTTTTGCTGCCCTCCTTTTGTGTTCTCTATTTATCCCATGTCTCTAAAGCACAGAAACCCATTATTAAGTCAATGTTGTTCCGAAAAAAGGCAGAAGTGACCATGGTTATTTGGGGTTTGGATGTGTTGGTTTGATTTTTTTCCCCCTGGAATACCTTGCAGATATTTCAAGAGTTAAATCAAAGCCTGAAGCATTCCAGCAAGCATCAAAGCTGGCACAAGTGAGAACACGTAGGCAGGAAGACAGGAACAGAGATGGGGGTGATGTGACTCCCTGTTTCAGCAGCTGTGAGCTGCTAAGTCTGTCCCCCCTGTGCTAAGAGCCATGCAGACAGTGGGCAGATATTTAGCAGTTTTTCCTTTTGCTTTGCAGCCAAGTAATTTAGTCAGACTTAAGATGGTAAAGTACCCACAACAGAAAACAGCACCTACACAAGGTAAGAACCACCTCCCCTCCACCTCCGAGTTGTGCCATGCAGGAGATGTGCACACAGAAAAAGCTCTGCCCAGACTTTCTGTCTGGTCTCAAATAACTTGAATGGAAATGGTACTGTGCATATTTGTTATCAAACTATTCAAGTCAATGTTGTAGTGAGAGGAATGAAATAGAGAAATAGAGGGGATTTTTTCTACATGAGACTTAAGGAGACATTCTAAGGATTTGCTTTAAGCAACAAACTTTTCCTAGTTAATGCAAAACAAACCCATCCTCCATAGGGCAACTCAGAACAGGAATCTGGATCAGGTGCTCTAAACTGCTGGTAGAAGAAGCTTGCTTTCTGAAGAAGCCTAGGAAAGAACCATTCAAAATACCTGTATGTTTAGGAGGGATGCTTCCACAAGTTCTGAAAAGGAAATTGCGAAATTACATTAGGTCTTTGTGATTCAGTTTTTTCCCCAGATATATAAAAACTAAAACAGTACATCAAGACTTTGGTCCCTAAAGGACAGTTGTAAATACATGGATTTGACACAAATGCATCCCTAATTTAATTTTTTTTCTTTTTTCACCACTACTGACAGTTACTACTCCTGCTATAGAGTGCATTCATCTACATTTAAACAAAGTGCATGAAGCCTTCACTCAACCTGAGCTTGTCCTACTGCTATAAAGGACCTGCACAACAGGTATATTCTGAGAGGAGGAGGAGGATATAAAATCATTAACAGAGAATAAACAATTGTTCTGAAGTCCTAAATTGCTCTGAAGTTTTTTCTGAACCTATACTTTTTCCTAAAAGCTTGAGCAGGTAAAAAACTTATTTAATGAGATCAGGAATGACTTCTCCTCTTCTGCTCTGGGCCTACCTGGAAACAAAGTTTGGATAATCATAAGGGAACTATTACCTCTTCTCTCAGCTCTTCCTCCCCTAAATGATTTATATCACTGCCATCCTCTGCATAACCAGCTCATAAAAGCCTCCTCACTGTTCTAAACCTGCATGTATAACACACTTTCCTATAGACAAAAGTGAAGAAACGTTAGAAGAAATTGCCTCCAAACACAGCCTTAAAAATTTTGCTGAGTAAAAGTAGTTGGAAACATGGCAAACCTGTCCTTCTAAAAGTTTTGTTCTAATCTTCAAGCAAGTCAAAACCAATAAAGAAAAGCAGTACCTATTTGTCCTTAGCAATAGAATTTACTGTACTAACAGCATGAAAAAGCAGCTAGTTAATATTTGAACATCTGAATTGTTCTTCCATTTATCTTCTGTCACAAAAAAAAAAAAAAACAGGCACCTTTATAATCACAAGAATGACGTGCAGTGAATCATATTTAATATCAGCCTGCTAGAAGAAAAATTCTGTGGTGATCTAGGACACTAAGCTTACTAACACTTCCTATACATTCATGTTGTAGATCATCCAGACTTGAATGATCATATTTATTCAGGTATGCTGTAGAATGTAAAATACGTAAATCATTAACTATTCAATTACATATAATGATATTTAAGTTTCATAAGAATTAATTATAGATAAAATAATTAGCTTACAAAAATAAAAGGGATCACAGACCAACTGACTTACACTGCATGCATTTAAAAGTGGTTCAAAGACATAGGGTCAGATCAGCACCAACCAGAAATCTGGGTTTGAGCCCATAAACAGTTTCCAAGGGTGGCAGAGCAAGGCCACACACTAGAATTCAGCAGACACAACAACCATACTGACATCAAGACCCAGCAGCTCTACAGCTTCTTTTGAATAGAATTTTAACACCCTTAAAATTAACTTTTTTGACAAGGAACAGAACAGATTGCTGAGTAAAATTAATGTCCCAGTTGCAAAGAGGTAAAAATAGCTGAATTTACTCAAGAAATATGTCTGGCTCTAGTACAGAGCCTCAACAACACAACCTGTCTTCAAACATGTTTGCAATGTAGTTCTGCTGCACACAGACTTTCCAACGCTGTTGACAGCAGCTTCAATTTATGCTTATACAGCTAAGTCCTCAGGGAAATAATCAAATTTTAGCCTATTACTAAAAAGTAAATATTCTCAGTGTCTTAAGTATTTTACCATATTTCAACAGCAACGTCAAATCCTTCCTTCACCCTGCTACCAGCAGCAGCAGCCAACGTGCACCAGAAATGGGAGTTTGGCTCGCCCGTTATTAGGCAAGCCCAAGGCAGAGCTCTTTCCCCCAAACACTATCTCTCACACACATGCAGTGTGGGCAGGAGAGCTGTGTTGACATCTCCCTCTGAAGTCTCCTGACTCAACATCTGTGCCATGACTCCAAACATCAACTTCACCAAACTCTCTCCTCGTGGTTCACCAAAACTGTGACGTGCCTGGGGCCGGTGACCTCAGCCCTCCACCCTGCTCCTGAGCAAACACACCGTCTGCAGTTTCATTATTGATGTTTGCTTTCATTTTAAATGTTTACTAGGATTGATTTTGCACACTATCGTGTTTCACTGATACTGTGTTTGGCTTTTGACAGCAGCAATGGCTGTAGCAACAAAAACAAATCCTACTAAATGACTATCATAACATAATGGTCTAAATAATATGTGCTCCAGTACAGGCAAGAAAATTGATTAAGACAGACAGCTTGAAAGATATGAAAACAGGATTATTAATCATTACTTGAACAAGGGAAAATAACCAAGCCCACAGCCCAAGCAGAAAAGCATACTTGAAAATTAAAAGCATACTTGAAATTAATTATTATAGTACTAGCTGCCAAAAGCTGCTCATTTGCAGCGGCCAAATTGTGCTTTAAAATGATACAACTGACAAATGAAATTAGGATTCAAGTACTCCTCTATCCTCACACCAGGTCACAATAGGAGATATTTTTCTTTCTGCAAAGAAAGCCTTGTTCCAGTCACAGTGTGGGACTGACCCATGTTTTTGTTTGACAGCATATCTAAAGCATTTTAAGACAAAAAAACCCAATCCCATGCACCAATGCCATTGCAGTTTGCATTTTTGGATAACCATTTACACTAATAAAAGGAAAACCTTTAGTTAAAACCTTCTGACCACCTGACAATAATCTGTAAAAACAACACTGGCCCTTTGTCCCAGGGATGGGGTGGGTGGCGCACGTTCCACAGCTCCTGTTGCTGTGCCTGGCATGTCCTGCTCCTTCACTGAGGGGACAGCAGGACAGAGCTGCCTCTCCTGCTGAGATGGGGATAAAACACAGCAGGGGCAGGCAGTGGGGAACAGCCACACTCACCTGCTCTCCCCCCAAAGCCACACCTGGAGCCAGGTGAGTGACAGCAGCAGCCTGACCAGCAGCCCTTAACCTCTCCTTTCATTCCTTTAAAGGAGCACAGCAACTGTAGTCCCAGAAAATATCCACAAATGAAATAGGATTAAAACCAAAACAAAGCCTGTGTGCATTATCTTAACATCTTACCGTCTCATCAGACAACAGAATCTGACAGAATTTCCTCGGCGTTGGAGCTTTTGATACCTGACACCTTTGAGACATCACTCTTAAAGCAGGAGGCACCTGTGTTGCCTCAGGTGATTCCACGGTAGCTGAGGAGGTTCTTCATTCCTCCCAGGTGAGGAGCAAAAGCAGAAGGTACTGCAAGATGCTGTCATGTGATGGTCTAAATTCATTGACTTCATGGTCTCCAGCTTGTTCTTGTTGATTGATGAGACAACTTACAGCTGCAAATCAAAAAGGATTTGGAAAAAAACCTAACATCCCCCCTGCCTGAGTGAGAACACCACAGTGTGAATTGTGCCCTCTATGCTGCCTCTGTTCTTTGCACAAACAGAATCTTCATCTCCTAAACCTTAAATTAACACCAAAAATCAATTTTTTTTCAAAAGAGCTGAAAAACCAACCAAGAAATCAGAAAACATTGCTTGTGTTCTTTCACAGCACGGTTTTCTCCAGTACTCAGAGGAATATAAAACCAACTGTGAATAGGACTGTGGTGAGCAAGAAAATTGCATCAATACATACACTTCCTTATTCTCCCATCTATATTAACTGCAAAGAAAAGCTGTCATAAGGGGAAGTAGAACACTTACATTGCTCAGAATCAACACTGGCAGCTGGCATGTTGAAACCAAATGTAGGGGGTGTAGGCAGTAAACACCATAAAGACCTTTTTTTTAAATTTCAATTCTTCTTACAAACTAACTACAGTCTCAAATGTTCAAAATGCAGGGATCAGTCTCCTACCCTCAACAATAGAAGGCAGCATATGGGTATTTGTAGAACTTCAAGAGATTTTGGGTTCCTCTTACACGTAGGCCAGATTTTCAATCCTTTAGGAACTCAAAGATAACATGTGCATGTATCTTCTGGACAAACATGAAAAATAGATTTTATTTAAGCAAACAAAAAAAAAAGCCTAAGATTTCAATGCAATTACTTCCAAAAGGAAGTAAGGCTTTAAAAGCACCAAACTTCACAAGAATTGGCAATGCTCTAAACAGGCATCTCAGCAAAACTGTCAGGAAACTATTCACTTGTCTGGTTTATAAATGAATCATATATAAAAGTTCCTTCAAATGAGCAGAATTTTGGGGTGGTTGGGATATAAGCATACCTCATTTTAATCTCAACAAAAAAGCCTCTGCAGTACCTTAGCTACACAAACATGTCGAAATTCACATGATTGCATCTGACACCAGGATCTTCCCCAGCACAGCCACTAACTTCTACATCTCATGCTCCAGGAAAAAGAAAATAAACCTATCATTCCACTTAAACTCTGCTAGGCACGGAACATTACTCATCTTCAAGTTCTAAAGCACAGAGATGATAATTTCTCCTAGGTGTAGTGCCTACCTACAGTCTCTCCCCTGCAGAGTGCTCCTGACTCGATTACAGCTCTGCACAGGAACGTGCAACATCCACAGAAGCAAACCCTGACAAAGCAGGAAAAACACAACTCAGCTCCCAATTAGAAAAAATGGCAGGCAGACCAACACAAAGAAAAAACCCTTCCTTAATCAGTATAAAAAACTGCAAAAATAAGCAGTAGAAATTAATGCATGTTGTCATCAAAAGAATCTCTAAAGCTACAAGACTTCAGGAAAAGCAGCCTAATTCCTGCTTCACTTAGACATCAGTCCAAATATTTATGGCAGCCAGACCTTCACATGACCAAATTCAGTATTTGTGTCCTTGCTAATCCATAAAGAGTTCATGTCCTTCACAGAGAACAGCCTGAAAACCCGGAGGAAAAGCCTGACAGAGAACACAAGCCTTTCACCACAACCTTCAGGCAAAGCTGAAGACAATGAACAATGCTCAGAACACATCAAAAAGTGAATGTACACAATAGACCACAGACCCGTGTAGAAGGCAATGGGTGGAAACTCCCACCACCACCAGACTCTTCACACCTCCCACCACTATCAGAAAAGAGGAAATGAGAGCAGGCATTCAGTGGTTAGGCTTGGGACTGAGAGACCAATGAAGTCCTGCTACAGAGTGGGGCTGTGAAAAATGGCAGCAACAGCCATGACTGTTTTCTGTTCTGAAATTACCCTTTTGCAAAAGTCACCGTCTTTGCCTAAATGAAGTATCTGCCATGAGGATTAAAAACAGGTTTGTTTGCTGGAGGTAACAGATACTGTAGATATATCCTTTCAGCTCACAATAGGTTATTGCACACTTGTGGAAAGTGATTTTGCACCAGTCTGCCTCAGAAATCTTCAGAGAACTAGTTCTTAACTTCCACTAGAAAATTTTTGCTTATATTTGCTGCAGAAAGTTTTTTCTCTAACTTTTGTTTCTAATGTGCATGTTCAAAGTCACATCATCCCTTACTGTCATCCTGTCATATGGCAAAAATTAAGTGACCCCAGGTAAAGTAGGTGTTCTCTGTGTGAAAATACAAGAGAAAATCCAGCTGTGGGAGGCCCTGGTAATTCATCTTCTCCCCAGAGATCTTCTGGAACAAAGCAGTGATTTACCATGGGATTGGAAATTATTGGGATGTCTACTCAGCTACCGGAGAGATTAAATGTTTTGACTCAGCTTGAGACTGTTTTCTTTTTAGGAAATATCCAAAGGCACATTTCAGAAAAAAGGATCAGAGATAGTAATGCCCTTTTCCTTTCCAATAATTACCCTGTAATCACTATGAAATCCAGCATTTCTTACTATTTACTTAGAAGCTGACAGAGGATACTGCTAAAGGATATTCACTTAGAACTGATTTTCATCCCCCTCTCAAATCCACTGCACATAAAATGGCTTAATAAAGCCCTCTGAGCTGCATTATAATCTATTCTGAGGAAAGACTCACTCCAGCTGTAGGAGCATTTCCATGCATTTAGCATGGCTGAGTTGTACAGGAAAAATTACAGAAAATAGGCAGCAAGAAAGTCTCAGTACTGGGAAACACCTCAAATTTCTAAAGTCACATTAATAGTTGAGAAGACTCTCACATTTCATTTCCTGTGATCAAATTTTTACATCTTTACTCAGTCCTAATCCAGCTTGAACCCATTGTCTGAACAAAGAAGTGAGAGGCAAAGCACTTTAGGTCTTGCAAAATTTTCCACAGTCCAAATGAAAAATGACTCTTTGTTTCAGAAACACTTGGACAAAAGTGATGCTCTAAATAATTGAAATACAGCTGTAGTTAACTAATGGTTTGCTGCAACATTATATGGTCAGGTCACAAAGGAAAATGGACTCTTTCTGACCACTTATATGCCATTAAATACCCAAAGAGCATGAAATGAAATAAAATTTATTTTAGAGCACTATTTCCAAATTTCTCTGGAAGTATTGAAATAAGGAAAACTCCTTGCCACAATTAGCTTCTGCTTTTTCTCCTCTCATTCAAACTAGTTTTAGTTTTGCTTTTATAACATGATATTCATGAACTGCTCATGCATATAAAGCTCCTCCAGATTTCAGCATAACAGCAATCTACACAATTTTAAATGAGAGTCCTCATACAATTTATTACAGCATCATAGCTAAGCAGATGACATTCTCTCCCAAACCAGGAAAACATTATCTAGATGTTCCAACCAAAAAAACCACCCCACACTTAATCACGCATAAGAACATGTGTCTGTACAAAATACTACATAGCTTAATTTGCAGCAGAAGTAAAAAGGAAATTACCTCAGATGACTCTGTTCCTTTGCTTTCACCCAAACTGTGATATATCTACTAGAGCTCTCAATTTTGAAATATGTTTCTTCAAATTAGACTCTCCAAGCATAAACCAACTGATTTATATACATATTATAGCCTTTCCAAGATGATGTCAGACAGAACAAGCAAGGAACTCTGACATTACCTTATAACTATCAAGTGAAACGTTCTGGAAAGAAGCTGGACATCAAATGGGTGGAATGTGGCGTTTCAGAATGTAACAGCTGGGTCACAGCCCCTGCAACGGTGACACCCCCACTGCACACCAGGGGCTGGCACCTGCCGCAGAAACACCCAGTTACCACAGCACCACAAAAACACTGGGAATTTCGTCACCGTCTTCAGCTAGAGCTGAATGAGGTCATTTAAGATGAAAACATGAGAGCGATTATACGTGACCTGTGCGAGTTAAAAAGTGATGACAAAGGTCTGCCTTGAAGTATAGAAGTGTTTTCTCTGGTTTCTACACTTCACACATTCCTGTGCTGCAGCCCATCCCTAAAATATCTCATTTTAACAGAAACGCTTACGGCACTTGAAGAAAAACCGAGCCCCATCACTCAGAGCAGAGCACGGACCGGGGGAGCCCCGGCTGGGACTCAAAGTGACCGGGTGAAGGGCTGAGGTCTCTGAGGCGACCTCGCTGAGGCAGCGGCAGTGACCACAGAGCTACGGGGTTCGGCCCCATAAAAAAACAACAACATCCGTGGCTTCTAAGCCACCAAAGAATGTTTAACCAAAAGCGCAGTAAAGGCTGAGAACACCTGAGCGCAGCTCTCCGCCGGGCAGGGGCTCGCTCCGAGCTCCGGCACCTCACTCAGACCGCGGTGTTTCCCCGTGTCCGGGTGACCAGCGGACCAACACCTGCCAAACCCCGAACCCCAGCAGAGCGCTGCCGCGGCCGCAGCCCTTCCTCCCCTCCCTCAGCACGGCACCGAGCCCAGGTGCGGAGCGGAGCCTCGGGCGGGGCCCGGCGCGGGGCTCCCGCTGAGGGCTCGGGCGCTCCCACACGCGGCCACCGCCACGGGACAGGGGAGGGGACGGAGCCGCGGGAGCCCGGGCAGGGACAGCCAGCGCCTGGCACGGCAGCTCCGGGGCGGGGCGGCGCAGGAGGAGCGGCAGCGGCAGGAGGGGCGGCCGCGGCAGGAGCAGGTGAGCGTGGCCGCAGCCGCGCCGGGGGCGGAGCGGAGCGCGGGGCGGGGAGCGCCGGGCCGTGCCGGGCACACTCTGCTCCCTCCCGCCCGCCGCTCCGCCCGTACTCCTTCGCTCTCGCTCTCTGTTTCCCGGGACAGCGCCCGAAACTCGGCGGCGGCCGCGGCTCCCGACGGCTCCCCGGACGCGGTGAGTGCCCGTACCTGCCCCCGGCGCGGCGCTGCCGCCGCCCGGCAGTTCCTGCCCCGCCTGGGGTGAAGGAGGAAGCGAGACGGGCTCGGCTCCCTCCGGCCCGCCCGGCTTCCGTGGGGCGCCCGGCGGGCAGAGACAGAGGGAGGGAGATCGAGGGTCCCGGGGCTCCGCCGCCGTCCCCCGTGTGGCCCGGGCAGCGCCTCAGCGCCGGGGTAGGGCGGGGGGCGGCGGGGCTGCGCCCCGGCCCGGGGCTGCCTCCTCCGGAGCCTCCATGTTGGGCTGCGGGCGGGGGGCTGCGGACGGAGCGGGGCCAGCCGGGGCTGTAGCGGGGACAGCGCCGTGCCCCGTGCGGGGAGGCGGCGGGATCAGCCCCAGGGTCGGTCCCTGACAGGAACACGGAGTTCCCTCCCGGCAGAAGTGCCAACTTCGATGCCACCAACTTTTTTTCCCACCCAGCCGCCCCGAGTGTGTCTGTTTCAGTCTCCGTGCCGCAGTGAGTTCGGGCAGATGAAACGCGGTCTTTCAGATGGTCAGGTTTCCAGCTGAATGGCGACAGACAGTAAGAAATGAAGGAGCAGGAATGCCCGGTGCTTTTGTGTACGTACATGCCAGGCGTGCATCTATTAAAAAACAATTTTCAGTTCGTCGCTAGAGAATTCCCCGTTTGCATTAGGGCATGAAATATTAAAATAATTGGATTACAGCGTTCTGTGGTTACATCTGACATCAGTTTACTTGCGGGCCCTGACTGTTGCACCGCTTCACTTCTAGATTGTCTAAGTAGCACAGAGCAGAGTGTAGATCTGAACCTAGGAGGTTTATGTGCAAGGATGACATTGCCCCGTATCCCATCCCTTGATATGTCCAAGGAGAGATCTGAGAGAGCAGATGGGTGTGGGAGAATCAGTTCTAGTACTAGATCTTTACCTAGTTTTAGAGGCTCATTTAAAGCCTGAACTACAATGTTTAGTATCTCTGCAAATAATCGGTATCAAAATCCTTGATACCCTTACAGTGTGTTTAGTTCCTTTTAAATCTTTTTTGCTCCAGACTTGTACTGTCAATAGTCTTTTAACAGTGTAATAGCAAATTAACTCTTCAGCTTTCCATCTGTCAAATAATGCCTTGCAGCACCTGTGCCAATCCAATAGGACGCTATAACCAGCATAGATTTCAGAGCAGGAACTCTCTGAAGAAGTGTTTCTTAAGTGGTTAAGCAATAATTCATAAGCATTTTTTAAGTGTATATGCAGGATTTCCTGTTTATTTTAGTTCCTGAAAATGGCTGTGTTAAAAATGAGCTGTTTGTATTTGGACTGGTAGATTTCAGTCACCCTAAGTCACTGCTGTGGAAACCTGCAAATACTGAGGGGAAAAGCAAACGTAAGTCTGCAAAACATGGGTTTAGGTTTCTTTTTTTAAGGTTTCTCATCCTCAGCTTAATTTCATAATAAAATATTTCATAATAATAAAATAAAATATTTCATAATAATAATATAAAATATTTTCGTAATAAAATACAGGTGTGTGCTTTAATTTAAGAAATTATTAAATGCTGGCATTTCAGTTTCTTTGACCCACATAGTTTTACAATGTTTTGTAAAATTGAATACATCCAAGTTCTAAGGATGTATGATTTTCAGAATTAAGTGCAATACTTTTGGAACTTTGACAGCTAAAAAATTGAAAGGTACAATAAGATATTTCACTAGTTGTTATTATTTGCCTGTACTGCTAAACACAAAAGAACTTAAGGACAGCACAGAAGAATTAAGATTTGGGAATCCTTTGAGATTTTCATCCTACATCTCATCATTCAGATTTAGGTATGAAGGAATTGCTGCCACTCAGTGGTTGATACAAACATACAGAAAAATATATTCAGTTACACAGATGTGATGTCTGTGTAGGTAATGAGAGAGTTATAAGGTGATTCTGCTCAGGCAGTCTGTGTGATATAATTGATCAGGAAGATGCTCATATTGTTATTACCAGAAAAGAGCTCACTGTTAATTTTTTTGCCATTTTGTGCTTCATGAATTATAACCCACCTGTTCATCAGACATAATCATACAGTAGGGTCCTATTTTTTTATTGAATGGAACACTGAAATAGCATAATAATTTTTACTTTTTGTTCACGCACCATAGATGAAAAGATACTCTGTACAGAAGGAATTATTTAGAAACTATTTCTAAACTAAAAACTTAAATTTTCTAGGTACATTTCTTAAAAATAAATCTTTAGAAGAATCTCTCGAAGAGAACTTGGCTAATTGATGGTATATAGATCTAGGAAATAACAATAAATCTTGGAAAGCTGCCATCTATTATTAAAGTAACTGATTTCCTGGGAAAAGCATAGGAGCTTTCAGGCCTCTGAGTTTATTTTGATGTCTAAAAGCCACAGTTATTAGAATTAAAGTCCATTCAGATTAAGTCCCATCCCTGGAAGTGTTCAAGGCCAGGCTGAGCAGGACTTTGAGCAAGGTGCTCTTGTGGAAGGTGTCCCTGCCCGTGCCGGGGGGGGGGACTGGATGGTCCTTAAGGTCCCTACCAACCTTAACTTGTGATTCTGGTGGGTGCTTCAGGGCCCAATAGTTTAAATTAACCATCCGTCCTTGTTCCCGTTTGAAGGCTGCACTGTCACCTCCTCTGTGCAGAGGCACAAATCTGCCCTCTGCCCATCCACAGCTGGAGCTCAGCTCTGGCTGAGGAGCCCCTTCCTCAGCTCCCAGTCCCCAGCTGTGCCTGGAGGTGGGACTGTGGCAGTGTGGCTGTGCCAAATTCACCCAGGGCAGCTGCTCTACAGGGCTGCAGTGGCCCAGCGTGGCCTGTGCAGTGTAAATGTGTTACAAGGGCACTGAGTTGTGTGCCTGGATGTGTTCACACAGGTATTTCAGCTCCCCAAAGCTAACTCAGTTGTGTGTCTTCCTGATGCAGTCCCAGTGTGCTGTGTGCCTGTAGTCCACCATCCCCTTCACTGCATTTGCAAAGTGTGTGCTTCAACTACTGCAGAAAGAATGGAGGGAAAAAAGGAATAGGCTGGAGATTGGACTTTGTTGCAGATGAGTCAGAGCTGAATGTGAAAGATGACAAGAAGGGATTTACCAGTGGAGTCTGGGGGCTGGCTGACTTCATTAGGAGCCAAATTCCTCTGTTAATCATCCACTAATGAGAAAGATTGTGACTTTTTACTCTGGGATTATCCTTGCATTTGAATGCAGCTTCTCCATTCTTCTTATCGGGTTCTGTCCAAAAGCTGCCTGACAAGCACCAAAACAGTTTGTGTTCCAATAGTTTTTTAACTGCTGCTCTGTGGCAGAACTTGTCATCTTTCTCTGAGTCTTCCTTTATGTGCATAGTCCAAGTGCAGAATTTGTTTCTGTAGAGCTCCGTGTGGAGCCAAAGGACAAGGAGAAGGAATAAGGAAAGGGGGAAAGCTGCACCCATTCAGAGCCATTTGGGTAACACATTAAAAGTAATCATTCTGCATCCTGCTTGGCTGCACTTTGCAAAGATGCAATTAACAGAAATGAGCCTGGGAGAGCTCTTTACAGCCTTGGTAAAATAATGCTGAAGTGCCCTGTGTTGTGTTCTCATTTTAAATGCAGTTATTTCTACCCGGAAGAGTTTTTACACTTTCTTAAAGACACTGCCTCTTCAAGCCAGAGCTGCCCGGCAGGTTTTTACAGTATTTGAGTACTTTAGCAGAAACCTGCTCCATAGGAAGCAAGGATTGCCTCTGGCTCTGCAGGACCTCCTGGGTTATCATACTGCCTTTATGCCTGGAAGCTGCACCGGTGTCCAGAGACACCAGGAAAGGTAGAGAAACGGGGGATCTAGCACCCAGGAGTGCTGGGAACGGCACAAATCTGACCTTGGCAAGAGTCATGCAGGGTTTATTTCTGGTCTGCTGTAGACTAGACTCTGTTATTGCACGTAACATTGTTACAGAGGATAGAAATCTGACATGTATATCTGGTGTGCTTAAAATAATTTTCTGTTGGCTTTTTTTTTCCTCTGATTAAAATTTATGCAAGTGGAATATGTTGTCTGCTTTTTGGTGACAGCAAGGTGCCCTGACATCCATGAAGTTATGGTTTGAACCTGTTGTTTTTTTCTCATTGACAATAGAGCTGACTGTTTCTGACTAAAAGATGGAAGCGATGCAGCATAGATTTATATCAATAGCTGCAAATCCAAGAGGCAGTCCATAAAATAAATTCTTTGCAAATACTGCTCAAACCAAGAAAGTGCATAAAACCACAAAATACTTTTTATGATATCCTCTTACTGAAATTAATGCGTTTTCTGGTAATTGCTTTGCCATTGAGTGCAATGCTCTATCTGGAAAAGTTTATTTAAGGATACTTAAGCATAGTTGGTATTCATATAATAATCACCATCCATAAAGTCTGGGGATGACTATCACAGATAACTTCATGGAACGGATCCATGTTAAGCTTTTAACCTTGGATGATGCTTGCCTGACTGCCAAGGGAGGAGAGTGTGTGCTTGCCATCTCCTCCCATTTAATCAGCCAACTATCAAACTTAAAATAAGCAGCAGTACCTCTCTGTGCCTCAGAAGAAGGTTATTCTGAATTCCAACCTGCTTTTGAGAACGAAGCAGATGTGTAATGTATATACATATCCTGCTATTTCCTGTGCTTCTTAGGGCTATGAGCAGGCTGTGGTCTGTCTTGGTTGAGATGTAACCAAGATGTTCCAGTTTTACCCATGGGGAGTGGGAGTGGGGTCAGGAGAGCTCCTTGGAGACTGGATAATAGGGCAGGGTGTCATTGCTGTGGGGACATTGCTGTGTGTCTGTGGCAGAGACCCTCCTGAAAAAGGCTCTTCCCAGACCCCTTAGTGAGGGTGCCCCTCTTTTCTGAAGAGGTGCACGTGGGCTGACATCCTTTCCACCCCACAGGGCTCAGAGGAGTTGTCTCAATTAGTATCTTGTTTCTCATCTCGTGGATGGCTGAAAATCTCTAAAATGGGGTGTACATTTGCACATGAGTGGCTTTAATTCGTGTTTTGTTTAGTCCTTTGCAGCCTCATAAATGATTTAGGTATTTATGGATTGGTTTAATCCTGGCTGCCTGCTATCGATGCAGTGCATCTTGAAACATATGCATTAAATCTAAACTTCAGCTCGTTTTCCCACACCCCTGAGCTATGATGTAACTCACACTACTGATCTGGAGCTGGAAGCCCGGACCTGTGTTGGCTTAGCTTTGTTGTTTATTTTGTGATAAATTTGTACTGATGAGATGACGAAGAGAAAACTACACGGCTGTTTAGCACTCATTGAGCTACTCTGAGTGTTTGATTTTATCTGTTCCTATCCCCATCAGCACCTATTTAATAGAGATCTAATAAAATCCTGGTTTGTATACTTGACTCTATCATGTTCTCTGGTTTCTTGAGGAAATCCAGTTTAAGCTTTGCCATGGCTTTTCTGCCAAAGGAACTCTTGAAATCTGAGTGTTTGTCAGGATCACTTTGTTTCTCATAGTTTCAAGGATATTTAATTTCCTTCAGTGCATTGAATGTATCAATATTCACTGTGAGGAACAGTTTAAGGAAGAAGGATTTTTGGTTGTGATAACAGATTTTTCTTTCTGATAGTAAAACTTTTATTTTTTTCAAGATTTAGATGCTTGAACGTGTGGATAGATATTTGAAAAGATGATCAAAACTGTCTTAAGAGCCAAACTTAAGGTTAAGCTTGGCTTCGAAGTCTGCCTTTGTGTGGGAAATTCTGAGTACAAAGGTAGCTAAGCAATTGCTAACACATTGTTTCATGTCTGAACTATGCTTTTTTTGGAGGCTGTATTTGATTCTTGCATGAACAAAGCAGGGATCTTGTATTTCTTTCTTGAAAGAAACAGTCCCTCCTTTTCAAAAAGTCCTGTGTGCAGAAGTTTGGTAGGAAGATATGGTCCAGCCAGTAACAAGCAGTGTTCATCATATGCTTTCAACTTGTATTCTCATGGAAAAGTAAGATAAATAGACATAGTGCAATAACACTGAAAGACTGTCATGTTTGAAATATGACACTGACTGGCCTGTAGGTTTTATCTCAAGATGTTTATGATATGTTTTGGAATGCCTCTTGGTAACTGCATTTTGCTGGTGTGACTTTGTAACCAAAATGGGTAATTGTACCTCACTGATTTCATTAGGGTCTGTTGAGAAACTGCTGAGGAACTGTCTGAATATTTTACTGAAGAACTCCTGTGAAAGTAAGATTTATTCTTGCCTTTTTGAAGAAAAAAAAGTATTAAATGTATGTTTCTGTAAGAATGAGCACAGATGGCTGCCTTACATCAAGCAGGTGCAGACAGATTCTATAATTTTGATAAGGAGCTCTAACTAGATCTGAAACCCTTAGTCAAACAAGTATCTCTGCAAGTAGGAGTAGATTTGACTATAGATGCTTTCAGTATCATGGATTTGGGGGTTTTTAAAGAATTATTTTAATAGTCTGGTTCCTGCACTTGCTGATCACTGATGATGACATTTCTTCCCATGCAGTGTGCTGCTCTGTAATGCTGTGCTCATGCTGAGCTGTGAATTGCTCAACAAGGGTTCAGCTGTTTCCTTAAGTGTCTGATGACTGTGGCCTTTGCTGAACTCAGATAGTCTCACTAATGACTTGGGGGTGCTGATTGCCAAATATCCAGAGTAGATTAGTGTGTCAGGGAATTGTGAGCCCTCTCAGGTTACATTTGCTTACATTCCTCAGAAGCTGACAGGAGCCCACAGTTGCGATTTCTGTTTGACAAGTTTACCTAAGAAACAGTATCCCAGGGGCAAGAGCTTCTTGCTGTGGACCTACACTTTCCCAAATAACTTAAGAGCTAAAATTCAACCAGATTTGCTATGGTCTGAATGCAGTGAGCCATTGGCACTGGAACGTCTTCTCCTGTTCTCGGCTGAAAAGGAGGTGCCAACGTCCCCAGCTACCTCATTCCTTCAAGCCTAGCACAAGTTAGGGAAGGACAGGTTAAACCAGGGGTCAGCAGACAGTATGTGCCTAGAAAAAAATCATGTTGGGGAACTAGAGAGCAGGAGGCACAGCTTGAAGCAGTATTGCAACTGTGGCAGGTATCATGGCCCCAGCTCTGCCCAGTGAAAGCATCTCTTGTTGTGCAAGTCCAGTGAAGTCATTCCACTGGGGATTCCTCACCTTTACATTAACAGAAGAGACTTGTCATGAGGTAATATTGCCAGGTATTTTTTCCTGGTGGATTTTTTCTTTTTTTTTAAGTAAAGGCCATTTGAAGAAAGATGTTATTTGGGCTAAGAATTTATAGGTCTCTCTGTTAATCGCTGCCATGCTTGTGTGAGGTTCTTAGGACTTCTTCTCCTTTCTCCAGTTTTCTTGGACCCTTTCAGTGAGGGAATCTGCAATCAATTTGTACCTCTCAGTTCATCTGTAATTGCAGAGGATCTGTTCTGTTGCACATACACCTTAGAACATCTTAACTTCTGAAGGTCCTCTGGAATCTGATTCTCCCCATGTATTTGGTCTCCTTTCACCAGAGGCTGGTTTTTCTCTGCAGGAAGTCAGGGCGTGTGTGTCTCATTCCCTCAGCAGTCTCAGCTGTGATTTTTGCCTTCCCTGGCTGAGCCATGGCAGGCTGGGCACAGGTTCCCCAGGGCTGTCTCTCTGCAGAGCAGTCACTTCCAGGCAAGGCTGGGGTTTGTGGCACAAGTGCAGCTGTTAAAGTGCTGTCACTGCACCTGCAGTGCAGGCTTGCTGTGCAGCACCTCACATGGCTGACCTAGGGACACGCTGTAGGTCTATGGGGGGGTTCCTTTTACCCAGAATTAGAACAAGTTTTGTCCAAAGCAAGTGAGAAGGCTCTGTTGCAGCCTGTATGGGTTTTTACTCAGCCTTTCCACATGGCTCCATTTCCCAAAAGATGAAGTTGTTGGATCTGCACCACAGACGCCCCACATGTCCATTGAAGGGAACATGGGGGTTGCTGGCAAGGGAAAGCAAGAATGCTGAAACTGCCATTTGGGCAAGGAAGTTGATTGATTTCTGCTGTAAGGCAAGAGCAGGTGGGAGAGAGAAGTACCATGAGTGTGTAGACATGGACCTGGAGCGTGGCAGGGGCAGCCCAGAGTGATGAGAGATGCCAGGCTCTGCAATGCTGCTCGTCCATGTCACACCCTGTGCTGCCAACCCCCCTCCTGCTCCATCCTCAGGAACTCCTCCCCAAAACTTCTGTAATACAACCCAAATGCTCTCACCAGGGCCAGGGTGGAGAGAGGAAGTGCAGCTCTGGTTCTTTGCTGTATCCTGGTTTTTGTTTCAGTTTAATTTGCAAGCTTGCTGATTTCTTGCAGTGTCACTAAGAGTGTTCAAGGCAATCCCAAGGTTTTAATGTAATCTGTACCAGTGTCTGTCAGATTGATTTTCTGACCTATTTTGGGTCTTTCAATTTGGAATTAATGTTGCTTTCCTTTTCCAGTGGGTGGCAGTTGAAGCAAAGAGAAATGTTTATTTTCTTGAAAGTTTTTATAGATATGGATTTAAGGAGAACAAGCCAAAATAAACCAGTTGTTCATTGTCTCTCCTTATGTTGAATTCTGTCCTTTTTGTCTTGCATCTTGCAGCTGGAGAAAAGAACAGAAACCCCTTGTGAGCAAAATCTGCTTTTAGTTTCAATCTCCTACTTTTTGTGTGTTGTTCTGTACTCATTTCCTTATTCTCTTACCAGTTAATAACTTTGAACCCAATCTTTCCATCTCTAGAACTCGGCATTGCATAAGCCTTCTTTCAAAACTTTGAAGCAGGGAGCTGCTGACTTCTTGCAGCAGAGTGTTCACCTTCCCAGAACTGCATTTTGATTTTGAATGTGAAATGTAATAACATTTCTTTCTCTTGCTAAAAAGCTCATCTTGTCAAAAAGTCTTTAATACTGATTATTTGAAATTTAATGTGTATTTTATATTTTTACCTCTAATATCTGTGTCCTTACAGGGTCAAATTTTAACTGGAAAGTACTTTCATGCACATTTCTGGTATGGAGTTAGTGCATATCTCACAGCTGAGTTCAAGCATATGTTATTAAAATAAGCAGTACTTGGACTCCAGTGTGCTAGCTAAAGTGCACATTAGTGCATTTAGTAAACAGTTCTGAGTAAAACATTAGTATGTGTTAATGGGAATACAAGTATATTTTAATGTATAAAATACTGCAGTTCTAAGTACAGTAGAGATTAAGTTAAATCTGTTCTTCTAAAATTGCAAGAAGTATCTATATCAGTGCCAAAACCAAATGTGAAACTGGTAATTATTGTTGGATCAAGGAGCAGAATTTAATGTACTTTAAAAAGTGCAAATTTGACCTTTTTTTTTTCCTTTTTCCAAAATACTTAAAATATGAAAGGATTTTTCCAGGATTTCCCAGTGCTTTATTTTGTGGATAAATACTTAATATAGCATAAAAAGCAGGGGAAGTCTTTTATCTTAGTGATTTTTTTCCCCTAGGCATGAACTAGCCATTCATCTTCTATAATGTTGATTATAGCTAAATTAGCAATTAATCTCCATCTTTTCCCTGAAGAAAATGAGCTCTCATATAGGTATTTAATGACTGAGTCAGTTTATCATAGCTAAGCCTTGTCTAAGCATATGTGCCAGTCCACTTAAAGTCTGCTTTTAAATTGATGCAGTTAAATCCAAAAGCTTGTGCAAACACAGTAATTCTAAATGTTTATAAACTGATTTGCCACTTGTGTGGATACAAGTTCTGCTGCTTCTGTGGTTGATGGATAAAACTTGCAAACTGATTTAGGACTCTAAATGGAAAAATATCCAGGAAGAAACCTTCTGGCCAAGTGAAATGACAAGGAATTAATTACCACAGCAGTAACAAGTTGAGCTTTGTCTTGCTGATAACAAAACTGATTTTGCTTAGCAGCAGTACTCCTATGTCTGTAATAACCTAAAATGGAAAACTTTTCAAAGTAAAAAGTGCTCTGAAAGTCATGACATAGCATGACCTCAGTTTTGTCAAAGGGACCCACTCAAACAGAAAATTACTCTTTTGAAAGTTACTACTTGTTTTTTGGTTTTTTGGTGTGGTTTTTTTGGTGGGTTTTTTTTTTTTTTGGTTGGTTATTTTTTGTTGTTGTTTTGGTTTGGGTTTTTTTGTTACAAGACTCTATAATAACATCTGTGATGACTTTAATGCAAGTCAGTAGAAAAAAAACCCCCACATTTATTTTCAGTTCCTTTATCTGTCAGTTTCTGGAATATCATTTGCTGGAAAATGATGCTTCTATAGATGGTGAGGAAAAGGCTCTAAATAATCCTAAAACATTTTAGATATGTGTGATGGCATGCTTGAATTCTGGAGGGTTTTATACTTTCTTTAAGACTTCATCCAACTGGCAAATCTTGTTTGGAGGGCTGTGGAAGTGTTTTAGCATTATTCCTACTCTAGATTGCAAAAAAAAACCCTACTTGTATTATGGTTTGGGTATTTCTCTTTCCTTGCTTTTATTTTTTTTAAATAAATCTGGTTTTCTTACTGCTATTTCATTCTACTTTCCAGTGAATAAAGCTGATCCTAACACTAAAAAAGTTTTGAGTGAGTCTCAAACAGAGGGATGTTTTCTTTGTTAGCTTTAAACAAACCATGCGGGTTACACGGCTCTGTTTTGAATTAACAGCTCTCCAAACTGGGCTGACCACTTAATGCTTCTCAGACACTGAGCATTCAAATACTTCAAAGGAAAGGCAGCCATATCTAGTGCTTTATCCCCTTAAAAGCACAAAAAAGAATGCCAGACTCATGTAATTGAAACCGTTTGCTGTAGGCAAGGTGTCCCAGGCAGGCCAAGGTGGAAGAACCTATCCCTGTTCTGCTGTGTTTAGTTTTGCTTTGGTTAGTAGGGGCACCCTGCTGCCTAATAAGAGTTAAAGGTAAGTTAAAACTTGGCCTGTTTGTGTCTCTCTTATTTTGGTTTTATTCTTATGGTCTTTTAGCTCTCACTTGGAGTTCTAGTGGGTGAAGTCACAGTACATGGAGAGCAGCATGCATAATACTCTTCTGATCAGGCTCTTATTTGCCAAAGTCCACTTAATACCACTTTTTAATTGTTTAGCCATTCAATCTCCCAAAATAATTTGTTAGGAAAGTTACAAAAAAAACCCCACTTTGCAGTCCATCAGTGTCTGCTGTGTAGGCCTTTTAAAGCCTGTGTATACATACCCCAGTGTGGCTCATCTGCTCTCTGTGCTCCAGGTGAGAGGCAGTAGAGGGAAGCAGGGGCAGCTGGGGGAAATGTTTGCAGCTGGATGTGGAACTCTGGGGACATGAGACAGTGACTGTTGTACTGGGTAGCTGTTCTGCTTCTGCTGGACCCCTGACAAATTGAGTAGTTTGGGGAATTGTTTGTTTTCTGCGTGCCCAGATCATGGGTAGTGAAACTTATGGTTGTTCAGGGTTTTGGTTTTGAGGGTTTGGATATTTGGTTGTGTGGTTTGGTTGTTTTTTTCAGGGTTTTTTTTTGCCTGTTTTTCCTATTGCAGTAGCCCAAGAGTGGGTGCCTGGCTGGGACACCCCAGCACGTCCTGGCAGTGTCCCGTGGTTTGCTGCCTGCCCCATCCCTGACGGGCTGAGCACTGAGCTGTCCAGCTGGGACACAGCCACAGCTCCCATCCAGCAGTGTAGGGCTGAGCTCAGCTCTGTGTGCTGCAAAGCAACACCCACTGCTGGCCTTGCACAGCCTGAGCCCTTCCCTGGTGCAAACTGGAGAAATTTCCATCTAACTGACTCTGCACAATATTGTATCAAAGCTGGAACAAAGATGAGGTAGATGTTCTGCCAACATCCTAGGGAAAAGCAAATACTCTTGAGACTTATGAATTTTCCTGTGCATTTTTTGTGGCTTTATGATTATAAAGTTTCTGAGAGATTTCTTGTCCTCAAAGTTAGGTTTTAAGTGTATAATTCATATATTTTGTGCCCATGCAGGTGTGTTGATAAGATGGGGGTAAAATAAATGGAGTAACAGAGGGGGTTTTGTCCTCTGGGAAAAGAAGCTGGAAAAACTTTTTTGGTCCATTTCATCTTTTCAAAGATTCCAGCTGGACTTTCTCAGTATTACTTGGAGCCATGTTCTGATACTGACTGCTTCTCTCTGGAAGCACTTGCACAAAGCCAGGGTAGCAGAGTCATACTGTCCTCACAGTTACCTGAGATTGTGGTTAGCTGGGCTTGAGAATCTTCACACTCAACTGTACAGAACTTCTCATTTTGAATCTTCTGAATGCTTGATCTGATGAATTGCTGGAAGGGCGTGTTCTGGGTATCAGTGAGCAGAATCTTTTCCTGTTGGAGACTAGGTGTGGTGAAATGGAAGACAGAAGCCATGGGAAGCCCCTGTTCTGTTTGATGCATCCACAAGCTGGAGTCTCAGGTTGTAGATGAAAGAATGGGAGATGTCCTTTAAGCCTCTTGGGCTTTATGCAATGCAATGACTTCAACTGTTGCAGCATTTTCTATTAAACTTTTCTCAATATCCCCATGCTATAGAGAATTAACACCTGTGTAGTTTGTGTTCAGCTTGGCTTGGATAGCTGGAGGTGGACAGGGTTGGCTGAAAGACTTTGGCACCATTTTTCCATTAGCTGCATCTCCCCAAAAGCTCAAACAGTACAATTGCTCTTTTCTTTTCAAATGTGTAGTGCTGTGTGACATCAGGTGCATATGGCATTCATCAATAATAAAAATTATCAGCTGAGCAGTAATAACATCTACAAATAAGTAATAATGCAAACAAGTAATAAGTAATCCCCAGCAAGCAACATATTAAGAGGAAGTAGGCTGCTTGCTTCTGTTCCTTCAATGTGGATCCTGAAGTTCAGAGGTTCATTGTCTCTGACTGTGCATGTCATAAACACATTTCTAAGCTCATTACCACATCATTTATACGTTGAAGTTGTCCAAGGTCTGAATTGGCCTTTTGGAGAACAACGTTAGTGCTCTTTGTTTTCAGGTGTTGCTAAATACTAAGAAAGAAATAAAAATGGGAGCTTTTACTTTGAAGCAGGTGTTTGGTTGTGTGTTCTAACAGTGCAAATCAAAACACTGCATTCTTTGTAGGTCAGTAGAAAGGGTAGCAGGGAGGTGGCCATGGGCTACTTGAGGAGATGCCCAGGGGCCTGAGAGGGGACTGCAGATGAATTTGATCCTGTTAGTTCCATCCTGTGCTAGCAGTGCTGATTTATTTACTTCACAGCCCAACCAAGAGCCAGAAACCTCTGTACTTCACCCTGCCCAGAGCCTTGGCCTGCTGCAAAGACATCCAGGTTTATCTGTTGCTGTTGGACTTTGCCTGCACATCCTCCAATACTGCACAGCCCATCGGATCAGGAAGGAATTAGATAGTGACTGGAGTTACTTGGGCTCACCAGACTTTGAACAATGTCTGAGTAAAACCAAATTGAAAGCAGTACAACCAGTTTTCCTTTTGCTGTAGCTGTGTTTACAAAGATTTCAGTATGGCCATAATTTACCTGGCTTGGTAGCACTATCATTGACAGAGAAATAAATGAATTCTTACATTCATGCTTCACACTTGCAAGATTGTGCTTCAAGAGTGAAATTTCCCTGATTTTAACCAGAAAACACATTTAATTAAAATGTTAATGAAGCTGATATTTTTTTCTTTCTGCTGCAATTCTTTAACCAGTGCCATTGCACCCATTAAGGGATGTGGGCTATGTGTGACCTCAAACACTGAAAAAATAGTCCCCATCTTTTGTTGATAAAGTGTGAAAATAGGAAAACATAATCTTAATATTGCCTTAAGAAAGAGAGAAATCAATTTCAGACCTCAAATGCTGTACTTTAAAACACATTTTGGCATTCTGGTGACATCAGTCCTAGTAGAGCATACTTCACAGAACTGAAACTCATTCTTTCACTTTTCATTCTGTGTACCTGTGCTCTACTTTCTTTTCCCTGCCTTTTCTGTGCTTTGCTAAAAAGGCAGATGCAGTTCAATACTTTTTTTTTTCCCTAAAAGGCATGTTATACAAAGAAGTTCTGCAGGGAAACCTTTTTAATTCATGAAACTCAAAAAAGCTTTGATTTTCTGTTTCTTAGCTCGCTCTCTGCCTTCACCTTTGCTTCCTGTATTTTAGGATACATAAGTAGCAAACAGTCAAAAACTGATTTTAAGAAACTTTACTGGGTTACTTTGATTCTCCCTCTTAGTTTAATCCTTTCAGAGATTAATTGCAGTTCCCCTGGTGCTCCTAGGAAACACTGAAGAGAACGCTGAATAACTTTAAAATGCATTTTTAAAACAAATAACCAATCCCAGCAGTAATTCTAGCAGGAAGCAGTGGATGGCAATTTAATGAATTTCTCAGATCAGTCATTAAGTTATCTTTCTCTGTCCTTAATTTGTTATATGGAAACTGCTGGTTTTACATGTGTCCTGGTTTTGGAGAAAAAAACCAAATTGATGATCTCTGAAAATGTGTACAGTGTTAGTATCTAGTTTATTTAGGAATGGATGGTAAAACTCCAGAGAAAAACATGTGATGTGGTAAAATGTACTTGCTCAAAATTAAGTGTCTCAGTCATCTTATAAAGGAATGGGAGTATTTGGAGGTTTTTCCCTCTTTTTTCTTCTGAACAAAATCCAATGTGCTGCTGTCAAGTCCTCAGCAGTTTGCAATCAGATGTTCCCAGGATCTGTCACAGTAATTAATTTGTGTGACTCTCTTCAAAGCAGCAACTTAAAAGATTTTTTTTTTCCTTTTAATTGCTGAAGTTTGGTACTAATCTTCCCAATGATCTGTTCAGTAGCAGGCAATGCAGGGGGGTACCACAGCAAGCTGGGGTTCAGAAGTTGCTCATAGCTGCAGGATTTTCCCTTTCAAAATACTTTGTAAAGTCAACAGAGGGGTGAAAACTGTAAAATTCAGAGCAACCGTACTGTGATCAAACAATTCTGCAAGTGTGTACTCTGAGATTCTCAAAGTTCATGCTTATTTTGTTTGGTGAAATACTTTGAAAGAGCTGATATGACATTAGTGTGAAGTGTAAAGTTATACAAATAAAGTCATGTATTCCTATTAAACCCCCCCTCTGGCAATATATTAGGGCATAGAAGTTTTGATTCTTTTACAGTAGCTGGTTTGTCCCTCCTAGTTAGATTTTGCCATGTTTGAAAGGGTCTTTGTTGCACTCTTTGGCTCCTCTTGCCATTGATACACAGGTCTGAGGTTTTCCTGTTCAGGGAGAATTTGGCTGCACTCACCGTGCTGCTTCTAGTAAAGCTCATGGAGCAGAGTGTTGTCTTGGAAAATGTAACAGATTGGGTTTTATTCAGCTGGTATATTTTGGACCTTTACCATGTTCTCATTTATCTCTCGCTCACAGAAACACTCCAAAATGGCAACCATGTAATCTTTTTTAGATTGTAAAGCCTTTGTTATGGCTCCAGAGTTTGATGCCTGACGCTTTACTGTGTGCTTTGATCCTGGGTTTCTGGTTTGTGTTTTTGTTTGGTTTGGGTTTTTTCCCCCCTGGTGCCTGTGGAAACATTCAAAGTCCTGATTATTTTCAGGGACTAATATAACTTTTTATGGAATCATATTGAAAAAGGGCTTTGTTAGATTAGTGAAGCATTCACGTGCTTTACTTCATTTGCAGAGTTGTGTTTTTTTGCTAAATCTTAACTGTTCTCTATGAGGACATAGCTTTAATAATTTTACTTTCTGCTTCCAAGCTGGCTCTTTGTGAAGAAGGAAAAGATTCCTGGTGATGCTTCATCTGAAGCATAAGGGTTCCTCTGTTGGTTGTTCCTTGACTTGGTTTCTGTCGTTCATATTTGAGTTACTGCTTAAATTCAGGGTATGTAGTTGTGATAAACTATAGCAGTTGCAAGAAGCTCTGTCTGCTTGTAGAGAGCCACATGTAGTATTTCAAATAATTGTTCTTGATTCAGTGTTAGTGAAGAGAGAGCGAGGATGAAGCAGTTCCATTTGGTGCTGCTCCATTTACAATGTGGAAAGCTTCTCTCTTGTGGCTCTGCCCAGTTTATCTGGAAAAGCAGAAGTTTTCAGGCTATAAGACTCATTTAGGTGGATTCTTAGTTTTAGTGGTCAACTGTAATTTCCTGCCAGGTGCAAACACTTGGTCCTGGAGGACTTGGTCACTGTGGCTTACATTTACCACAACCTGGGTCTTAAAAGTTGTAGGTTGCCTAGAAGAAAACTCATCTATCTAGGAAGATACTTCCAAAGAAAATTCTGGAAAAGGGATTAAGAGTGAGTCTGCTAAGTATTTATTTTGTTCTTTATTGTTTGAGTTAATAGAGTTTAACCTGTAGTAGAAATAGGTAGGAAGCACAGACTGGTGTTCTGGGCTCCCTAAGAAAGACAAACTTGGTGACTTTTTTGAGTTAGTGAATTACTCATCGACTACCTTGTGTATTCAAGGAAAAATTCCAGATACTCCCCCAGTGATGTGACTGTTTCTGTCTTGCCTGGGCGTGGTCACGGCCCCTATCCAAGAGGTTTAGAAGGCAGAGTGAAATCTTTGCCAAGTATGAAAGACAGGTATGACAGGCAAGTACTCTTGGCAGGCAATTTAGTTTATTATGAAGCTATTTGAAGGGGCAAGCTGCCAGCTTTCCACGTTAAAGGGAAGATAATTGCCTAACAAGGTCACTGGGAAGAAGGAATACTGTGGGACAGAAATTTTGTCCTGTCCCTTGGTAGAACAGATCATTTTATTTCATTGCATGCTGGAAGGACCCATGGGGCCTCAATCATGCCAGTTCCAGACACTGTATGTGTACCACAGTCTTCTACTGCCAGCCAGAAAAATGTGTTTCTGAAATGTTGGAAAGTGCCCAAGTGAGGCTTAATGTGCAAACTAGAACTGAGGCTGGCTGTAGTAGTGTAGTACCTTCCTTTAATGTGTAAAGAGAGGAGGAAGTTGGGGTTTTTTGTTTCTGTTTAATTTAGTAGGAATGTTGTCTAATTCTGGGGGGAGTTTTTCTGTTTATTAGCTTAAACTGCTCTGAAGACAGTGTCAGTAATTTTCTTGTTCACTGTGTTTGTGATTAGAGTAAGTCAAAATTTTTTCAGGATAATTTCACTGTGTCATTGAGGTGGAATTATTTGCATTTTAAAAGAGCAGAATTGTTACAGGAAAAGTAAAAGTTTCTTATCTATTTAAGATACTAATCTCATTTTAGAGATAGACTCAGCTATACCTGTGTGTTCAGAGTACATACCAGGTGATTTATAGCCATGTTCTAATAAAGAGCTGAAGGGGTTTTTTGGATGAAACTTAAAAACTCCTCTGTCCCTTTGAGGCATAAAACCTGCAATGTCTGTGGAACTTCAGTGTCATGATTAAAATTAGACATACTTGTAAGTGACCAAAACCACATCTACTAATCAGAGAGGTTAAGCAGCTTCAGTGGAGTTTGCTGGCAGCCATGACTGTAGTGCATGTCAGAGACTGTTATTGCTGTTCTCAGTGAGTCATTTGGGTAACAGAGGTCATAATTTAAGTTGTAGTTGTGTACATAAGTACACAGAGCATGGGAACCACCTGTTAACTACTTCTGCATTTTAATATATTTTTACTGTCTATCATTCAAAAATGTATTTCCAAAGGGAGAGGAGCAATCTGAAAGAGGTATGTGCTTATACAGGTAAAACTGCATGTATTCAGAGAGAGCTTTATCTTTCTGATGCCACTCTGAAATATTTACATGACCCTCAGATAATGCATGTGGAATAGACACCATGAACTGTCGGTCAACTTCCAGAAAAGTTGTTCAGTGTTTTCTCAGAAGGCACCATCCTTCAGCTTCCTGGTAAAAGAGGAACTATTGTTTGGAAATAATCCAGTGATCCATCTAATGATTTTACATATCTCAGCACCTGGTGGAAGATTAAAAAAATAAATATATAAACAGCTGCTTTTCTGCTGTTGGTGCTGTGGTCCTTCTGAAACAAAAAGTGCCCAGCTGCCCTCACAATAAGATGAAGAGAAAAACAAAAACTGAAAAAGGCCTTGACCAAAGTCTTAAAATGTTTTCAGGACTCTCCTGCAGCCCAGGACCAGCCTTCTCCTTCATCTCCCTCCGTGCAGCAGGGATGGCCCATCTCTCCAGTCCCCAAGCTTAGGGGTGATACTGATTGGTTTTGCTGAGCCTGCTGAGGAGCTGGAGTCCATCAAGGCTGGTTTATCCATCGTTTCTGTTCCTGGCAGATGCCTCCTAAGACATGTACTGATTTAGGAGCTCAGCTGAACTTGTGTTCCCTGGAATGCATCCCAACAAGGACACTGCCACTCAAAGCTCATACGTGAGCTATTTATTCCCTTAAAATGTGGAGTGCTTGATTCCCAAGTTGCAGCACAACTGTTTTTTTCCCCGAAGTACTTAATTCCTATTTTCAAGACCTAGGAATTTCCAGTATCATATCAGTGCACTCGTGGTGTTAATGCTTTTTTGTTTTTACTGTGTATTTTAGTAAACTTTATGTTCTCATGTACTTTCCCATAGTTTGTTTGAGCAGGAATGTTTGTCTGTAAACTATGCCCAAAAGAGGGGTTAAAATTCTCCAGAAGTTACAGGAGCTAACTGAGGAATTATGAAAGGAAAATAATTCTTCTAAATAAACTTAATTAGGGTTTGTCACTTGAGAAAATCATAAGCAGACTCAAATCTCTGATAATCCAGAACTCTGTATATACAATCTGTTAGTTTGCTTGAGAAGGAAGAGTCATTCATGCTGTGTATCCCAAAATCCAGGCCATCAAGGTCTGTCCCCTGGATGATTAAGACACAGGTGAAAGCTAGCAACAAAAGTAAAAATTTTCAAGTTTCTCTCCATCTTTCCCTCCCACCTGTTGCCTATTTTTAATCCCATCCCATGCTAGATACAGTTGACAGGCACTGATCTAAACTCTCTTAACAATTTGGCTTTCAAACGTGTTTGAGTTGTTTCTTCCAGATCTAGATCTCTCCTTTTTGTTCTGTGGTTTGGCTCTTACTGACTTCTCTCTGCACACTGTGTGGTCCAGAACATTTATTTCACCTGCTAAATACCTATGGGGAAACAATCTTGAGTTCTTCAGGAACTCTGGTTATCTCTATTTGTTCATCTCAAGTTGTAGTTTGCATTGCTTGTGCTGTTGGCTCTCAATGTCATGTGTGAGTCTCTCTCCTGTTAGATGCTGAAGCATTATTTATGGAGTGTTTGTAAACTTACAGGCAGAGTGTCTGGGAATGTTTGGTGTGTTCCCATGGAGCAGAACTGTATTTTGACAGCTGGTAAATGCCACAAAGCCTCCAGAGGCCACTGCTCCCTATCCGCCATTCCTCCACCATTTAGCTGACTTGTGATAGCTGTTCTGCAGACAGGGCTGTGATTGACAATCTCAATTTCAAAATGTAGGCTCTTCCATGTATCTGTTATTTGTAGGGTTCCTTCAGACCAAGTAGTTTTGCTTTCCTCTGTAAATACATATGTTTGAAGTTGAGTTGAGAGTTGGTGTTGACAAATCCTATTTTTAGTACTAAAGTTTCTGTTGTGAGTCTTCACAATTAAAGCACTTTGCCAAGTGTCTATATATCGTTTTATTAGAGCAAACTAAGGAGCAGAGAAGTTAAAAGGTTTCTCAGTGTCATAGGGCATTCAGGATCAGATTCAAAGGAAAACAGTACAGTTCAACTTGGGACCTTGTCTACTTTTATGGCTATTGACACCCCTCCCTGTAGTGGCAGAAATCACCA
The DNA here is from genome assembly GCF_012460135.2 of Molothrus ater. Classification (NCBI taxonomy): domain Eukaryota; kingdom Metazoa; phylum Chordata; class Aves; order Passeriformes; family Icteridae; genus Molothrus; species Molothrus ater. The sequence goes on along the minus strand of NC_050488.2, from coordinate 5,606,228 downwards.
ATTGCTCTCTGCACTCTAATATATCCCCATAGTTTATGTTTGGATGTGAAAAGGAGGTTTCAGTCATCGTTGGTAGTGAGTCCAGTGAATGTTGAAACCTGAAGGAATGCAATGCTGCTGTTTCCTATTTGAGAGGTGCCTCCTGAAACTGAGGCCGGCTGGGCCTTGGCCCCAGGAGGAAAAACAAAGAACCTGGGCTGTAGTGATCCTTGAGGTAAAGGATTTTTTGGTTTTGAGGTGTTGTGAAACTTTTGTCGAAATGATTCCTCACTTGTGTGCAAGGGAATGAGTAAAAGAATGAACATGTTGTAAGGCTGGTCTTGTCATTGGTCTGCCTCTGGGTACCCTCTAGTCAGGTGGGTGAGTAGATAACATGAAACTTGCTAATGATGGATAAAAAAACAGGAAGAGAAGCAAGTAGAATAAATTTAGTCTTTCTATTTTAAGTTCTCTTTTTTCACTTCCCTGGGCATTTCCATTCTCCATCATTCCTTGTATTCAGCTTGGTTTACTTATCATTATTTATTATAGGGGAATTCTGGGGGTTTTCAGGGTAACAGCTTTGTAGGAAAAATAGATTTCACTTAGCACTGTGTAGGATATCAGCTGAGAACTTGTCATTTAAGGTGCTACTGACATCACATCAAGCCTGGCCTGTAGTCTTCTTATCCCAAACTAAAATGCAGTTCTATTCCTCTGCCCTTCAGCTCTTCAGTGGATTGTCCTTGAGGTTGATTCAAACATCCCACTTTTTCAAAGGCCCTAAAAAGGAAAAAGTTTTTGAAAAAAATTCTTATAATTTTATAAAGATATATCTCAAAGGTGGGTAGATAGTGTACAAACTTCCTGAGATTCCCCTTGGATATTAAGTTTGGTAAATTTGTTTCAGATTGAAAAAAGGATGTTGGACGGGAGCTTTAGGAAGTGCAGTGCTTTAATGAGTATTTGTAATGGCAGAGTACCTGTCTGTGCAGTTCTGAGCTGTGTCCTTACTCAGCACTCTGGGTCTTTGGTTTATGAGTAAGCACGGAAGTTGGGAGTTTCCACAAGAATTACTCACGTCAAGGAGGAATCCTGAGAGGCTCATCCCTGTCTGGTCATGGAAGCAAATTAATTAACCTGCATGCATAATGCATATTTCCAAAATTGCAGACAGATTCTTGAGTCTCTTTGCTGTAGGGGACAGGAGGAAAAATTCTGAATATAAATTCAGCCACTGGTTGCCTCAGAAATGTGTTGAATTGGTGTTAGGAGCCTGTAACCTGCCATCCTGACACCTTGCTGAAAGTATAATATTCACTCTTTCTGTTGAGTGTTTTTGAAAGAAATGGTAAAAGACTTTTGAGACTTTAGATGCTAATCCTTAGCTATGATGAGGTATTGCTGCTAAATAGCCAAGCCTGTCAGTAACCATTTGTGCAGCTTCACTTTCTGGTAGGTATGTGATGATAGGAAAAGGGAACAGAGGAAGGGAGGTCAGCAGTAAATGGGTCACAAACCAAACCCTGATCTTTTGACTCTCGCATGCCAAGATCTGAAATGTAGTGCTGTGTTCTACTGAACTCCATACAACTGCCTGCAGTGGCTTTTCCTCTGTGTAGCTCATGTAACTTCACTAGGAGATGCTGGAAGAGTTCAAACTGTACCTTTTAAACTTGTTACTGAAAATTGTTTAGAGATTCTAACCATTCTCTGTTTGGAGAACAGAAATTAATGTTTTCATTGTAGAGCATCCTCAAAGTTTGTTCTGAATTAAGCAAGAGCCACAAAATATTTACTGACAAGAAAAACCAAACTGAACAGTGTTTTCTCTTCTGTAGGCAGAGTTTATTGTACTTGCTTGTCCTAAAATTTAACATGGTGTTGGAAGTTAGTTACAAACAATGGAAACAGCTCTACCCCACTACTGCTAAGTCTCCTAAACTGTTTTTGGATTATGCAAGAGTACAGATTGATGCTTAAAGTGCTTCTATTTTAATTTTGTGTTCAAAGATTGAAAGTAAAACTAGATAATTGCTCAGATCTGCTTCTGGGGAGGGTAAAGAATCTATTTCTTGGGCAGTTCCAACACTATGTGTCACTGCTCCAGAACTGTACTAAATACCTGTAGTATTTGTTACTTGTTATAGCTGAGTCTTTCAGAGGTGGTAGCAACATGAGGAGATTTTATCAGAATAACTAGAGATTTAAACTCTTGTATCTCCTAATGCCCCAATTTAAAAGTATTCTGATGTTTAGCTACACTTCACTGAGCCTTGTAGCCAACATTAAGCATTTTGAAAGAGGTCAGTGTACAAATCCAGTTGGCTGTGATATCAATTCCATGCATTAAGGTAGGTTAATAAGAATATGATTAGCACAATTTTTAAAAAAATAACTATTTTCAATTTGTCTTAATTCTCTAATGTCAGATGGGTGTTTTCTGCCTGTCCATCATCCACTGCAAATGAATGCTGTTGCTAGAAAAATGTTACTTGCAATAACAGGAAAGAATCTTACCTTCACCAGTTTTTTCTTCTTTATTTCTTCTTTGAGAAGTTGTTGTTTTATTTCTAGGTACCCTTTTACCCTGTAAGTAATGGTAGGACAGATGCAGACCTTGCTCTGGAGGTTTCTGTGTAGTTTTTGTGGGTAATGTCTGAAGTCAGGCCACACAGAGTTTATTCTCCATTTTCCTTTTCAACTCTTCCTCTGGAAAAGAAACTGACAGCAGCTTGAGTAGTTTTTTATTATTTACTTGAGATGTGTAAGTTGTTACTTAAAATACCATATTTTTTTATACTCAACTATAACCTGTAATCCTGACAAAATAAGGGAAATAGTTCTACCACTGAGCAAATACTGCATGACATACACTATTTCCAGTATTTCCAGTAATGCTGGAAACTTTCCTCAGTTTCACTTACACAAGATATGGAAGTTAAATTTTGCCTTTTGGCAAGGGAGCTGCTCTAAGTAGTTTTATATGTTTGGTAGTCAAGATTGTATCAAACTTTACAATATTCAATTGGCACATGTTGGAAATCAAGATGGCTTTATGCAGTATTTTCCTCATAACATTTTAAAACTAAAAAAAGCCCTGCTGCTTTGGTGGAACATAATGTTAATGAGAGGAGGTAATTATGACAATTACTCTCCTTGCTCAGGATATCCGATCTTTGTGCGTGTGATCCATATTTGCGCACCTCGCCTGCTGCAGGTCCTCCGTGCACCTCGGAGATGAAGGTGGGGTGCTGACAGCTGCAAGAGAATCGTGAGGTGCTTTTCTCCTTTGACATCTCCTCAGATGAATTTTAAGCGATTTTCTGTCAGAAATAGGTTTCATAACTTCATTTTCAGAGGTGGATTTCATTTTAGAGCAGTTAGGAAAACGTTTATGCTCTGCTTGGAAAACTGCATCGGGGACAAGGAGATACATCATAGGAGCATAAAAATTATATTTACCACACCACCTTTTAATTAAGCATTTTCAAAATATAAGCAAATAAATTCTTCAATATTGCTGTTTTTCAGGTCTCAGTAAATATTTTAATTTTTTAATAGTCCCACAGGAGCAGAGTGGGGTTGTCTGTTCAAGACTGGAAATGTAGCTGTCTGCAGCTCTTTCCCACAAAACTGTAATTCATTGGGCTGAAGTTGATTTAACTTCTGTTTACTCAGTACTGGGAACTCTCAAATTATCCAAGATGTGGACTAACTTTTTGTAAGAAGTAGGTTAGGAGCATCTATTTACCTCTTCTTAATTGCGTGAATTGCTTCTCAGTTCTGGTCACAAAATGTGTCTGTGGGTTCAGCTGTAATTGCTAATATGAAAAAAGCATAATTTACCCCAGGATTTATGTATTTAGTGCTGTAGTAGAAGCAAATATCCAGACCTGTGGGGAAATGCCAGCATCCTGCGGCCTGGGGAGTGCTGAGTGCTGCAAACCACGAGGCAGAAAGGGATCCTGTTGGGCTAATTTGTGCTGGGTTTGCTGCAAACATCAGGAGAGCTCCTGGCCAGCACTAACTACTCACTCATTTTGCTGCTTCGTGGAAGTGAAAGGTATTTCAGATAGACAAAATGCCAAGGTAATTACAATTAAGCAAGCTGTGATTAAGCAAGCTGCATGGTAAACAGTGTGAAAGAGCCTCTTGGCATTGGAGAAGGGAAAGAATCAAGGCAGTGTGGATAGCACAAATTCACAGAGGAAAGATTTGGAGGCAGGACTGTGCAGACCATTAAGGGTAGATCTACTCAAACAAATGACACCATGTGGAAAGAGAATTTCCCACTCAGCTGCCTGGGGACCATCTTTCCATGCAGGAACTTTTGCATTTGGAAGTGCTGGGAGCATTCTGGTTCCTGTGGGCTTCACTCTGTGACCTCCCTGCCCCCTTTCAAGCACTGGAAGGGTTGGGGAGAGCATTGTGCCATGGTGTGTGCTACTGCCTCAGGAGCGGTGGGGCTTTACAGCCCTTTGGTTTTCCTCCTGAGTTTTTCTGTGCCAGTAGCAGCTGTGCTCCATCCCTTTTAACTGAATGATCTCACAGAAAAACCCAAAAACCCCCAGCCTGCTGTCACCTCCAGTATCCCAGCGTGGTTGGAAAGCAGACCATTAGGCTGTGTCATTTCTATCAAAAAAAGTTGCTATAAAAGTTATTGTAAAGAAGCACTTCTATGGCAGAAGAAACATGTGCAGCAAAAAACCCCTCAGAAATAATTGGAAGGTGCAGGGAAAGTGACCTAGACTTTAACTCATTTATCCATTTAGTGATGGAGAAAGTGAGAGGCCATAATGAGCCAGGAAAGCTTGTCTGTAGGAAAATCATTGAACACTCTGTTGCTTCTGGGGATTAACTGGGACACGAGAGTACAACTGTAATCAAAGATTTGTCTTCAGTTACTTTTTGGATAATCTGTAGATACCCTGGCAAGTCAGTTGCACAAATCTTCCTGAAAGTATTTTTTTAGACAAGTAATTAAATCTGTGTCTTGTTTACCAACATGTTGATCAGTGCAATGACCCAATAAAGTAACAAAGCAGGTGCTGACTTGCAGTGTTGCGAAGCGAAGTTCTTTGGTTATTTGGTTTGTGTTTCTCTGTGTGTGTGGAGCTTTGCATATGAAAAGCAAAACGCTCATTTTTAAGTGTTTCTCCAGTTTTTAGTAGGATGAGCACTGGAGTGGAAGCTGGAAAAAGCCATGGCAAACAATACACACTTAATAATTTGATTTGCACTGTCCAGAAATGTGACAGGCATTCAGGCAGTAGAATAACATTTCTGGAAGGTGCCCAGAGGTTGTTCCTGACAGCGTCCAGTCCACACAACTCTTTATGCTCTCAAAACATAAAATCGTTGAGCATGTCCTGACATGGTTGTATTTACAAACAAAGTTCTGGCTTATCAGAAGCTCCAGGGATTTTTGTTTAGCTATTTCTTTGTCATTTACTGGCTTGTGTTCCAGATGTTTCAATGCTTAAAGGCTTTCTTGGCCCATAAGGGTACAAAAATGATGTGTATTTATTCATTTACTGGAAAATCATTCAATATGGCTATTAGCAGACATGAATCCTAAGTGTTTAGATCCCTCAGAGTGTGGAGTTTATATGTTTAAACCACAAAATTCAGGAAAAGGTAAAAAAATAAGTGCTTGCTGTTAACTTCTTATCAGGAGGATTAAAAAAAGAGGAAATTTAAAGTGGTATTAAATTGTACATCTCACCCTGAGTTTACAACTTGTTATGCAAACTCTGTGCTACCTTTGAGTAACCCAAATTTCTCTTGAGATCTATTTGTGCTTAAATTCAACTTGCTGTTAATGAGCTGTGCCTGTTCTCTGTATTTTTGAGAATGCCAGGTCTGCTGTAGAGCTTTATATGCTCATTTCTTCCAGAAGGTGATTCAGAGGGGAGGGGACAGTTAAATGTCATTTGTGGCTCCATTTTCTTATCTCTTTTTGCAAGTCAAGGGCTGAACATTGAAATTACAGCAGGAGCAACGCTGTAGTAATTTAAAATAAGTTTTGGTTATGTTTGCTTCTTTCCAATTTCTCCTGATCAACCATTCACTATTTAGCATCTCCCTGTACATCCTCAGTGGAACAGAGCTGTGCTTTTCTCTCTTCATTGCAGAAGAGAGATCACAGAATCACAGGTAGTGATGCATGTACAGCCTCACTGTTTAATTTCAGTTTATAAACCATAGAAAAAGGTCTTGATTAAGTTGACTAAGATTGGTTATTTACATTTCTTTTTGGGTTTTTGGCTTTCACATTCACAGTAATGAAACAACCAGAACAAAAGAACAAAGGGATGATTTCTACCTGCCCTGAGCAGCCTCTGAGTGCCAGGAAATAGCAAGAGGAGTATTGTGCTCAGAAAGGCAGATCCAGCCCATCTTAGAAACACAGAATGGTTTGGGTGGGAAGGGACCCTCAAGGTCATCTCAAAAAGCCGAACCAAACAACCCAAATAATGCCAGATGCAGTCAGGAGGGTGGACTCGATCTATTCCTACAACTCCATACACAGTTAATGAGCAAAATTTTTGGTTCATAGCACTTGTACCCTTTTAGTTTAAAAGCCTTGGTCATACCCATGGGCTGAATTGTGTTCCCTCTAAGGAGGTTATCTGAGCAGCAGCTTTCCAGCCTATATGAATGATGATACAGTTCTCTCAGCTAATGAATATTCTAGTTTTCCAGATACTTAGAGGATTAGGTCATAAGTGCTGGCAGTAGGATAAATTTTTGACTTGGAGGCTTGTGCACTTGGAGAGGCACTTTGCATGATCTGCTGATGTTTTCAAAAGAGCAAACTAAAATTGTTTTCTTACTACAATGTATTAGAAGGCATTCTTTATAATTCTGTTGAATGTCCAGTTTCTTTATTTCCATTTTTTCCCCTCTTCATGGTTCACCTAGACTCATTAACCCAGTACATTTGAACTAAGAGAAAATAAAAATTCCTTTTTATCTTAAACTGTAGTTGACTTACTATCTTTATGGTATTTGGCTTTTTCAGTGTGAAGGAAATTCAGTGGAAAATACAAAGAAACTACCCAAACATAAAACCTCTCCAGTGTTTTGAAGAGAAAGGCAGTGTTTTCTGTTTGGTACGAAAAGATGTTGTTGGCATTATCTGTTATTCTTTCTGGGAAATACATCTCAATTTCCAGGAAGCTTATAACTGAGCAGAAAATCACAAAATTCTGGAAGTGTTTGGATTGGAAGGGACCTCAAAGCTCATCCAGTTCCAACCCCTGCCATGGGCAGGGACACCTTCCACTACCCCAGGTGGCTCCAGGCCTTGTTCCAACCTGGCCCTGGACGCTCCCAGGGATGGGGCAGCCACAGCTTCTCTGGGCACCCTGTGCCAGGGCCTCAGCACCCTCAGAGCCAAGAATTCCTTCCTAATATCCCGTCTAGCCCTGCCCTCTGGCAGTGGGCAGCCATTCCCCCCTGTCCTGTCCTTCCAGGCCCTTGTCCAAAGTCCTTCTTCAATTCTCTTAGAGCCCCTTTAGGCACTGGAAGGCCAGAAAATCTTGGATGTTATAGTGGATCCTAGATAAAAGTATTCATCAAGAATGAACTGGAGGATGGGCTTGGCATTTATCTCCTTTGTTAGAGAAGAAATATCCTACTGGAGTATGCCTGAATGTGGATCACTGTCTGCTTGATCATGGTAACTAAACAGTTACTGTACACTGGGTTTTCTTTGGCTATTTTCCTTTGGCTTGGTCCTTCTGAAAGCTGTGAGTAGTTCAGCTGTCCTCATGTACTGGTTGTTACAAAAAGGTCCATGAAGCCTTTTGCAGAATGGCTTGCTTCCTCTGGAGAACTCGTATTCACATGATAAACTTGATGTGCAGTGTTGCAATTCACTTGTGCTGACTAAAAGCTGCCCAGTGTCTTGACCATTATTGGGGAAGTGGGAGCTGATCAGGAGCTCAGATTCAGCACAGCTCCTTCAGTGCCCTCCTTAATGACACAGAGCCAGAGCTGGTGTAGAGCTTGGCTACCGGCCATTATTATAGAGAAGTGTAACTTCATCCCTTTCACAGAATAGGTTTTTTCCTCTCATGTGGAAGGGATTGTGTTACTTAATTGAAGGGAAAAAACCTCAGCCTCTACTTATTCCCCATGTCAAAGACAAAAAAAAAAGCTTCCTAATTAGACTTAAATTATGCATTGCATAGAGGAGAGCCATGGTTTGCCTCCTATCAAAACATTTTGGACATGCTCCTATTTCAGAGTGTGATTTGTTACTAATGAATGGTTCGTTCACCTGGAGCCTCCTAAGGCTCTGTCCAGCCAGCCCCGTTGTATTAATCCTTCCAAAATGTTGTTTCAGCTGTGCTCAACAAATTATACCAGCTTGTGCTATCAGAAATAATTAACAAAGTCTTTGGGCTTCAGGCAGCCTTTCTTCTCCTGTGTGTTTCCAACGTGTGATGTTTGGGTTTGAAATTAAGGAAGGGGATTCATTTGCACTTTGTTTCAAGCTTGATTTTGGCAATAGTGACTAACAGTGGCCTGTAGTGTTCCATGGTTAGTCCTGTGTGTTCACAGAGGAAGGAGAACTCAGGGCTCTAAAAAGAAATATTTAAATGGCTAATTCTTATGCACTTCTAAAGAAAAAACAGCTGACAGTACTTCCTCCTTCTCCCCACCAAGTAGTGGTTGTGGAATATTGGAAAAGCCAATTGTTGCTCCAAGTGCTCTCTGTTTTCCTAAGAAAAAGGATGTTTGGTGTAAAATGCTAGTTTTATCTTGCAGCATATGCATGTGACAGCCTGGCCTGCTGCCTATTTCAGAGTCCACAATTTCCTCCACTTTCTGATCTTTGAGTGTAAAATTCAGATTTTTCATCTTCAATGCACTTGAAGCCGCTTTAAGAGCAGTCAACTCTTGTTACTGAGTTACTCATGTTATCCTACTCTCAAATAAATTGGGCTCTGTGTCTTCCTAAAAGCTCCCAAAATCGGGTCTGCTTTACCTCCTGCTTGCCTCCAATATGCATCCCCCCTCAATCTGCATCCTCTTGAGCTTCCAGGAGTTTGTGCTGTCAAGATTGAAAGAGTTTCTCTGCTTAGAAATATATTTCTGGTGCTCATATTTTGAAAAGCTTCTCATTGTAATGATAAGGGAAAATATCAGTAATTATTTTTGCCTTGAAGGGTGTTGGGGAAATACCAGCAATTTAGAGAGCAGCCACAAATTTGGGCAGTTTGGAGACAGCTGAACAAAGAAGAGTGGAAACTTGGAAATATCTGTGCTTCTGGCCAAGGGGGATGAAACCAAGGAACATCTCTTGCTACATGGCTTATCTGGATAGATTCTTCTCCAAACTGTTGCAACACAGGGACAGATTTTGTTATGTAATTGTTTCTGTTTCTGGACTTGGCCTAACCCAGCAAAAGCAGAAGTATCTAAAAGAGAATATACTTGGGGGAGGAAGGGAAGGAAATGGTAACTACACTTTTTCCAAGCTAAGCTTAGGAACCATTCTACTTGTACTTTAAAAAAAAAAATTAAAAGGACAATATAAACCCCAAAACTTGCATCATTTACACTGGAATTCAATGTATGAACTGTCATTTTGAAATTATGAGCCAGAAAAAAAAATCATTTGCAGTAAGTTTAACAGGAAGTAAATTGAATTGTGAGTTAAATTTTTTGTTGCCTTTTTTTACTTTTCATAGAGTTGTGTAATAATTTTAAAACATTTTATGAAGATACACTGTTTTAGAACTATTACTGCAGAAATTCTACTTGATTGGGCTGTTAGGCTGTTTTAAAAGTGCCCTTTTTATTCTTGTCTTTCTGAAGATATCTGCACTTATTTAATATCACTGGATGAATCTATTTTGCTTTCATGAGTATAGTCCCACAATTCTAATTCCTAAATTAAACCATTCATAGGACATAGCTCTACCTTAATGGCTAAACCTAAATGACAAATGGCTACACCTAAATAAAAGCACAAGTGATGCTACTGCAGGGGCAGTATTTTTGAAGAATTCTTTTTTTTTGCAGGGACCTACATGCAACATGTCAGTTTAGCTCTGAGAGCACCTGAGGATAACGGGGTTTTTTGCTCTCCCTGGTGATTGTGAGTGTTCAGCATCATGATGTAAAGTGTTTTGAAGTGGGATATAAGTTTTTAGGGTTTATTTGGGTAGCAGTAGTGCCTAGGGAAGTCCAGGTGATAAAAGCTGCTGCTATGTATCTTTTTGACAAGGTTCATAACAGCAAATATAATAAGCATCTTGTAAACTGACTTCATTTTTAGATTGACTTTTACCTACAGAGCATCAAATAAAGGCCAGGGCTTGAAACAGAACCTGCAAAAATTCTCTGTAGACTAATCCTAGCTGTGCAATGTAGACAGTGGTTAGCACCATATTCCTTTGGTTCAGTGAAATGTCCTACAGCACAGATACTGGTTTTCTCTCTTGGACCATCAGCTGAAAGGAGTGTGGGTTGTCACACATAGGAACAATAAAAACACCCAGTCTGCACAGGTGGAGGATGCTAATCCCTCTTCCAGCATCTTTATTTGCATTACACAATCCTGTATGATTGCCATGCAAGCAGCACAATCACCTTTGCAGGCTGTACACAAAGACCACAGAGAACTTTGTTCCTGAGTTCAGAAGTGCTGTGGGGGCAATAAGCTGGACAATAATTTGGTGCTGTCTTTCTTGTCTGTTGCCAGAATAGAGGACAGGAAACCCTTGTGTAAAAAAGGTTGGATATAATCTATACTTTTGCATCCTAAAGAAGAAAAAGTTACTGCTTCATCTTTTCAGGGAAGAATGCATTGTTTATGGGGTGTGGTGCTGTTGGTGATTCCCAGAGCAGTTGTGTGGCCCCGGAAGCAGCCTCAGCAAGGATCTAAGCAGCAATCAGGCATTTCATGGCACCCAGAGCAGTTCTGTGAGACAGCATGGAACAGCTGTGATGCCTTGCAGCTTTACATCCATCTGCAAACCATTTCACAGACTAATACAAGGAAATAAGAGGCACAAACCTGCAGGGGAATTTTCTCAGTTGTATTTCTCTTGGATCCATGGTCCTTATCAGTGATGGAACAGCCTGGCTCTGTTTGAGCCCATTGGTTTTCAGTCTCTTCAGTGCTCTGTTGTCAGCCAGTGTCAGCGTTTCCTCCAGATCATCCACTGCTTTTCCTCCAGATCATCCACTGCTTTGATGTGCCTTCCTGCTTTGTGTAAAAGTTACAACCATGCCTTTGTTTCTGGGCTGTGTTAGGGCTGGCTTGTCCTCACTGTTTATAACAAGGCAGAATTACAGCAACAAAGGAACCCTGGCAAGCACCACCTTCCCCCCAGCCCCTGAGAGCTGGGCACTGTTGGAAGGAGAAACACTGCAGAATTTACCCTTTGTCCCTTTGGTCTCTGTGAACAAGGTTTTTAATCTAATGTGAATTTTGTGCCAGAAAATCTCGATAAAATTCTCCTTGGAATATTTAATATTTTAATTTGCTTTGAAGGTTTCTTTAAAACTGCATGTTACAAACACAACAGTGGGAAAATTAAACATTTGTTCATCTGGCAGGTGTTGACATTGATGATGTGAAGATGTTTCCAGTTTCCCCCCTCTCTCTCTGTAGTTAATAATAACACTGTTGATTTTCTTTCCATATTAAATAATCAAAAACTTTCAATTTTAAAGCTCAGTGGAAAGTACCATGGACTTTGCAGAATCTGTCCCTGATAGCATAGAACATGGGTTTAGTTTGCATTAGAGACGGTCAGGGATCCTTGACAAAGTGAATGTTGTGCAGGACAGCATCTGATGGTGTCTCTAAACCACCAGGTGTGGCCACCACCAGGTATTTCATCTCCAGTAATGTTACCTGGAATGTTTTTCCCTTCATTTTTGCAGGTTTTTTTCCTTCAGATTGTACTTTGACTTTGAAACTGTTTGAGATATTGAACCTGTCATTTAGACTTGCAGTATTCTTGGAGCTCACATCTCAGTTTTTCCACCATTTGGTTTGGATAAAATCTTGCCCTTTAGGGAAAACAGTTTGGCTTTAACACTTCATAGCTGCAGTGCAGATTATATGAGTAGATTTTACAATCTCCCTCAATTCAAAGCTGGTGTTTTGCAGCAGTTTCAGTTCTTGACAGATACAGCCTTTAAAACAAGAGTCAGCACTTGTGCTGTCACTTCTGTAACAGTCACAGAGACTGGAGGTGGACTCTTGTCCAAACTGCAACAAGCAAAGCCTTTCAGTGTCTTTCCTTCTCAAATGTGTTCTCACATGAGTGTACTCAGCAGGGATTTTGAGAAACTTTGCTGATTTAAAATTAATCTCTTTCACTGAGTTTCACTGCCAAAAGCAGTTTTAGTGGGGTATGGTTTTGTTTACAGCAGTGCAGCTGATCCTTGTCAACTATCTCACAGTACATCTTAGCATAGGAAAGGATCAGAAGATGTATTTGAGGAGCAAATCCAAACCCTCCTTTCTCACTTAACCTCTCTCTGTCACAATGTAGTCTACCACATATAGTGAAGAGTTTACATGCAGGCATTCAAGATCTCTACATCTGTGAAAAATGCATATAATGTGTAGGAGTGGAGAAACTTGGCAAGAGCAGGCAGCTGCTGAGTTTGTTTGGGCTCTTTTTAAGCTCTTGTTAAATGTAAAAGCAAATAGTTATCTTCTGGTTTCCACTGTGACCTTGGACTTTGAGCATCATCAAAACCTCTGGGTTTTTCTTCTAACTGCTGGGTTGCTTGTGTGTAGCATTTCTGAGTGAGAAGTGAGCACGGGAGATGCACTGAAGCTGAGTACAATGAAACTACAACAAATAACCATATCCGAAACTATGAAGCAGAGGTGAAAATATAGCATCCAAATGTATTTGGCCATTGGAAATGAGAAAGGCTGTGGGATTACTCAAAATTTGTCTGCATTGTACATGGTTTATTGTCTCTGATAACGTGGAAATAAAAAACTAAGTCCTGTCTCAGGACTAACACTGGCTTGAGTCACGTGGGCTGAGTGAAATCAGTGCAATTGTTAGTTTAGCTTTGTCAGTGCTTTCCAATTTTTTGTTCATATAGTCAAAGGCTTACTGGAAATTGTGACTTCTTGCTGGGCTGTCCCTTACAGCAGAATTCTCCTGTGATTCTGTTAAAGAAACCTTCCAGTGGGAGCTCCATGTTAACCTACCCAGTTTGTTTCTACCTATGGCCTCACTGAGTCTTAGAGCTGTTTCCCAGAGGTGATCAAGGCTGAAATCTGGTTTCTTTTACATCCATGTGGAGTAGGAATGATATGTGATCTGCTGCTGGCAAGTCCTGTAGCTGATCACTGGGGTGTAGTTCTGAACTGAGCATAGAGTCTCCTGAGCAGCTAAAATATGTTCCTCATTAAAACTCTTGATAAGCATTATGCTTATATTGCGTTTGTGAAAGTGAGCTGTCAGATGGTATTTGTTAATTTTTACAAAAGCTGTCTATTTTTCTTTCTTTGTGAGGTCACCTCCATCTCCACTCTCATCAAATGGTGCCCCAAGCTGCAATAAGCAGTGGAGTAGTGTGGGAGGGTTATTGCTTGTGAGTCTGTGTGAATGAGAATTATAGTCGTGGCTTTCTGTTCTTCAGGGGGATAAGCAGTGGTGCCAAGTAATCCTAAACTTGCTTTCTAACTCTTGTTTTACTCCATAGAAAGAGAGTGGGGAAACAGTCAGTTAAGAAAAAAAAAACTAACTCAATAAAAGTTAGTCACAAAATTTTTCCATTTATTGAAAAAGGTCCCCACATGGGGAGAGTGTGAGATGTGCAGATTATGCTGTCAGGAGCTATATGCTGTCTTGCTGCAGAGACTTGATTTTAGTCTTTTTTCTAAATGACTGTAAGGGCATTTTTAGAGATAGAAGAGAAATGTTAATTGTTTCTCAGGTCAATGTCTTTACATTAAAAAATGCCAGCACGTGCAAGATTGCTTGACGTGTTCTTCCTAGTGCTGCTTGACTGAGCTGGTTGACAATCTTCAGTCAAAAGGCCAGCTCAGCCCAGTTTCAAGTCTCAAGTTCTTTTCCACCATCTCTTCCTGTTAGCTTGTTATCTCTTTCCTCCTAATCCCTCCTTCCTTGCATCCCTTATTCTCCAAGTGCACTAGCACTGCTTTTCTCTCTTAGCCTTTGAATAAATCCTTTTTGTGTCACAAAACAATGTGACATGCAGGTCAAACTCCATTGCTAAAGATGCTGTGAATTATAAATGAAATCTACTCTAAATTCAAGAGCTCTTAAATTGGGGGAAGACTGTAATGAAATACCTGTTTGCTGAGTGAGAAATCACAGATGTTTTGAATTCTTGTGATTAATTCCTGACACTTTAATACAGCTGGTGATACAGTAGCCCTGGAGCTCTTTCTACCTGTTCCTCTTCTCTTTGCTGGCATCATGTGCAGGTTTGGAGGCTCCCAGGGTTGATCACTAGCTCTGGATGCCTCCTAGGATTTGTGAATTGCCACTGAAAGCAATACAGGAAGAGAAGCCATGTGATTGTAGCTTCAATAGAAGCTCTGATATCTGCTGGGAAACGTGTCACTTTATTACATGTCTCAGACCAGGTCTTTGATTTTTATTTCTTTCTTTCCACATAGGCTGTGTATCATCCTGAGCAATGGCCCCCTTCCTACGGATATCTTTCAACTCCTTTGAGCTGGGACCTGTGCAGAATCAAGGAGAACAACTACAGCCTTTCTGTGCTATCAAGATGAAGGAAGCTCTCACTACAGGTGAGGTTACAAATGGAGATGCTTTCTGAATATCACTAAATTTTTGAGAAATACTGTAAACCTCCTTAATCTGTGAATGGCAGTGAGTCCTTCTCTTCTTGTCATGCCAAGCACTTCAATGTGAGCTTTTCTTTTGGAATGGGAGAAAGAATAATGGCTGTTTTCTCTACCCCCACCTTAAAGCAAGGTTTCTTTATTAGTACTCAGGACAGGAAGCTGGACTGCAGCAGGTTTGAGGGAACAGAAGTACAGAGCAGCAGATGCTCTTTATGGGCTTGTAGGATGAGAGGTGCAGTTTGTTATTGTTGAAGTAACTGAGGTACTTTGGCTGAGTTGTTTGCTTGAAATGACTCACACTGAAGGTCCTCTTAGCACAGAAACACAGAATGAGCTGTGCTGGAAGGGACCCTCAGTGATCACTGAGTCCAGCTCCTGGCCCTGCATGGCCATCCCCAGCAGTCCCATCCCCGTGCCTGAGAGCGCTGTCCAAGGGCTTCTGGAGCTCTGGCAGCCTTGGGGCTGTGCCCCTTCCCTGGGGAGCCTGGGCAGTGCCCCACACCCTCTGGGAGGAACCTTTTTGTAAAGCCAACCTCAACCTGCCCTGACATGACTGCAGGCCATTCCCTCAGGTCCTGTCACTGTCACCACAGAGCAGAGATGAGTGCCTGCCCCTCATCTCTTCCTCTCCCCTCAGAGGAAGTTCTAACTGCAGTGAGGTCTCCCCTCAGTCTTCTCCAGCTGAACAGACCAAGTGACTCACCAGGCCCTCAGCCTTCAGAGACCTCATCTTTACAGAAACTGGTCCAAAGGTTTGTAATGTCTTCTGACATTTAGCTAGAATACACCACTGCAGCCAAACAGGGAATTGCTGTACTGGGCCAGACTGCAGCTCTAATTCTGCACTGTGGCTCTAGAGATTCACAAAACATCAAAGAATGCAGTAAAGGGTGAAGTTTCTTCTTCCTCACAACATGATTGCTCTTTTCCCTTATTGTTGTGGGTAAAAGCTGCATTTAAACTTGAAATTCAAGGCATGGTGCCTTTTCCACAAAGTGTTGTCATCTAGCAAATGTTCTAAGCTCCAAAGAAGTAGTTTCCTAATCTGCTGGGAGAACCTCTGAAGAGATGATGTTGAAGGTGTTGCAGCTGCCAGAATATGTGGAGAAATGAAAGTAATTTAAATAAATCCACTGTTTTTTTTCCCAGCCATTTGCTTTTGAAAAGTAGAATTGTCCCAGTATTTCCCAGTCCTTGCTTCCATGTGTCTTTGACATACTAAAAAACAGGGGAGGAGAGGGAACTGCTTGGAGAGATGAGTGATTGGAGTAATCAGGAAAACAATCTGATGCTCCTGTTGTCAGTTTGACAAGATCTGGAACAGCTTTTTTGTTGGATTTGAATGCTGAAACACAATCAGGGAAAAATTTATTGTATAGGAAGAAGAAAGTCATAGAGCTTGATTAGGCATGGAGCCAGTTTGCAAAGATGGGGTGTGTTCTGAAGTCAGGAGTGTGAGCAGAGAAGCCAAGCAGGCCTGAGCACAGCAGAGGCAGGAACAGTGTTCTTGAAGGCTGTCCTTTGGTGACCCTGCAGTGTTCATTTGCAGACAGCGATTGTGACCCATGACAAACCTTGATTAGTATGATTTTAACTACAAAAGCAGCATGGCTGGGCTGGAAGCTGTTTCCAGTAACTGAGATTTTTTATGTAGAGTAAAAATGTATAGAGTTGACTGATCAGAGCAGGTATTGGGACATGGGACTAGGGAGGGGAGAGGCTGTGGACAGACTGGAATCATCTTTCCCCTTCTAAGAATCTTACAAGAGTACTACCAACTCTTTACAAGCTGCTCCTGTTTCTGCAAACAGCAATTACTGTCAAAGGTTCTGCAAAGATGCAATATCTCCTATTGCCAAGGATGCCTCCTGAATTGTGCCTTTTTGATAAAGGGGTCTGCCTTCAGCAATCCACAAAGCAGGCCAGTGTCGAAGCCTTGCTGTGCAGACAGCCTGCTTTTTATCCCCCTCCTCACCTTTATTGTCTGTCCTAATGATCTCTAAATTAATGTGTAGATGTGGCACTTGGGGACATGGTTTAACAATGGCCTTGGTGGTGCTGGGTTAGTGGTTGGACTTGATGATCTTAAAGATCTTTTTCAGCCTAAACAATTGAGTGATTCTGTGACAATATTTTCAAATTTTTTTCATAGAACCAGGCTCTGGAAGTAGGTTTGCACTGTGAAGGGTTTGAGCCTTCATCTGCCCAGTTCCTCAAATTCAAGAGAAAAGCTTTTGACTGGGTAGAGGAGGAGTGCTCAAGTTTGCTTTGCAATGGAGAGGTGCTCAGGTGGCCATTTCTGAGCATTCTGGAATCTCCTTTGGCAGGTGGCTCGGGGCTGTGTCCGAGCTGTAACTCCCAGTGCTGCTGCTGGCAGGCATCCCCTAATAAAGCAGTGCAGGGACACCATTCCCTGTGCTTGTCTGCAGAGCTCAGCACAGCTGAGTGGAGTGCATCCAGCAAGCTCTTCATGAATGAACACTGACTTTGCCTTGAGATTCCAGGAAGATTTTAAAATATTAAGTATCTAACAGACCACACTGCAGCTTCCTGGAGAAGGATCCAAGTATTTAATCTGCTTCACTACTGCCTTGATATCATAACAGCAAATGGATCATTCAGAGCTGGAGAGGCACTTAGAAAGCACTTCTATTGCAAAACAAAATCTTGATAAATTGCAGGAATTACGTAGAATGTAGAAAATTGTATTCAGTTACCTGGGCACAAATGGAGAATAATTGACTTGGCAGCAAATCAGAGGAAAACTGGCAGGTGACTCTGTGTGCCAGAGTCACAGTGAAGAGCTGGATGTGGTTTCTTAGGAGGCATCATCACTTTGGATGTGGTGATGGGACTTAGAGACTCAGATCTAGAAATATGCCAAAGCTTATCATAGATTGTGCAGTCACTGGCTGTTTCCTGTGCCCAAGATGTGGACAGGAAGAAATCAGTTTAATGGGTAGCAAGAGAGACTGAAGCTGTGTATTAGAATCATAGAATACCAGGCTGGAAGGGACTTCAAGGATCATCCAGCCTTTCTTGGCAGAAAAGAAAAGAAAATCCATCTAATAAGAATAGTAGAGCAATGTAAAACTCCTAACAAAGGAGTGTGCTGAGATACTCTTAAAGGAAACCCCCCCCCAAAAAAAAAAAAAAGAAAAAAAGAAGAAAAAAGGACATTTTTTGAGGTAATTTTAGCTCTTTTGTTATTCCTTAACTACACATGGTCTACATGGGCTGTAGAGGACAGATAAGGCCCTGAAATACCCTTTAAAAAGTAGCAGTCATGATAGAGTACAATGCCAAGGAGAGTGACTTACGAATACAAGTGAAATGTTGGGATAACTTGGAAGTAGATGAATGAAATGTGAAGCCTTTCATCTCTCAGACACTGGTTTCAATTTAAACTGGGCCAGTGTGAGGTTTATCTTAATTTATCTTATAGCAGTAGGTATTCACCATGATCAGATGGCACCTCATGGAGATTTGTACCAGAATGGAGCCATGCAAGTGTTCCCTGGCAAGTTGTGACTGATTAACCCAGCTCATGAGTTCCACATCAGGGTTTGTCCCTCCTGCTCTCTAGCACCATGTTAACCCCTTCACTGCCTTTGCACGTTCATCAGGTGGGCTTTGCCTTCCATGTCATGAACTTTTGAACTGAGTATTTAAACCTTGTTCCAACAACAGTAAAAGAAGCAGTAAGTCTGCTTGCAGTTTCAGTACAAGTATTCCCTCTTTTATTTTGTTGAGTTTAAATGCTAGATTTATGTACATTTTACAGTTTCTGTTCTTTTTTTTTTTTTTTGTGGCTTCAGAGAGAGGAAAAACTCTGGTTCAGAAGAAACCCACCATGTATCCCGAATGGAAATCGACTTTTGACGCCCACATTTATGAGGGCCGGGTGATCCAGATCGTGCTGATGAAAGCAGCAGAAGAGCCCCTGTCTGAGGTGACCGTGGGTGTGTCAGTGCTGGCAGAAAGGTGCAAGAAAGGCAATGGCAAAGCAGAGTTCTGGGTAAGGAAAAAGATTAATTCCTCCAAATTGCTGACCTAGTTTTGTTTCTTTCAAGCTGAATGAATGCCTTGTGCCTTTGAGGCTTACAGATTTTCCTAGGTCAGTAGAATCTCTCTAGTTTGTATTCACCTGTTACACTTGGGACTTTTTTTCACACCTTGATTTCTAAGACAAGGGCAATTATTCAGAAGAGTAAAAGCTAATAGTGATCAGTTTTAGCCAGTTCAGTGGTCTCAAATCCTCTGCTTATTATCCACAGAACAGGTATCACATTGACATCATCAGTGTTGAACTTCCTCTGTACCACCATGACTTGGACAGAGCATCATGGCCAGCAAAGAGACCACTTAGCATAGCCTGTAAGGTTATTTTTGTGTGTGAGGAGACAGCCTGGCATTAGTAGCTGTACCTGAGGTCTTGCCCTTCTGTAAACTTTGCTGGGCAAATGTTCTGAGTGTCAGACACTGCCTTAGAGATGAACTCCCTCATTATCCCAGTAGGATGATGGGATTTCTGGGGATATGTTCCTGGGTGTATCTAATGTAACTGTACTTTGGTTTTGTCTGGGGACTGGATTTTTCATCCCAAGTTGTATTTGGTGTAACCCAGGGGTACTTTGCTCTGTGCTGAGCTGAAGATTGAGTCACTCTTACATGGTTAAGGGTTTCTTATCTTTTATGAAGGCAGCAGTTTAAGAATTAGTGGCTACATTCTGAGTACAGGAACTGACCTCAGCTGTTGGCTTAAAAGGCACTTTTTTTTTTGCTGGTCTGTAGAATTTGCCACAGAAACCATGTGTAATGGTTTTGAGGAGGAAAGAAAAATAAATTTTCATTATACCACATTTTTTATTGCCAGCAACAGCATTTGATATCACTATGGTTTGTACTCTCAATAAACATATAAAGGATTGTATAGGCTTCTTTTAAAACTGGGTTCCTGTGCAGATTGAGTTTACTAACAGTAAAAACAGAAGCCAGCAAACTCTTTGCAGAACGGGAAAGGGCTGTGGACAAACAATGTGAACTCTGACCGTGCTGAACTCCTGGGGACACATCAAAGCCATGCAGCACACGAGGAAAAGCAGGAGAATAAAAGCCCTTGACTCAGCTGCAATAGAGAGATATGGAAGAGGATTGTAATCAAATAGTTATTGCATAGTCTACTTTGATACCCTAGAAAGAGCTGTTTAAATTCCTGAGACATGCAGTCAGCCGCACACTTCACTGTTGCTATCTTTCTTTCCACAGCTTGACCTTCAGCCTCAGGGGAAGGTGCTGATGGCTGTGCAGTATTTTTTGGAAGATGCAGGTATTGTCAATAGTTTCTTTTCAGTCAGTTATGTGAAAAAGGTGATTGTTTTTTTGCAGAGCACAGAATGATGTAGCTTACCAAAAAAAATCACCTGAGTAGAATCTTATTAATTAATTTTATTAATTTGCTTTCCAGGTGTTTATTTATTTCAGTTGGTTGGTTTTGGTTGGTTTTGGGTTTTTTTTTTGTTATTTGCACTCATGGCAGGATTTTTCATTTCTAAATGCTGTTGCATTTAGGCACTTGTGGATCTTTAATGTGTCTATTCTCCTGTTTTGATGTGATGGAAAATACACTATCTGTTCCTTTTTAGGTGCAAAGAAGTTGAATCTCTTGCTCTAGCTTATGTGGGAAAATTTTTTTGTGGATTGGAGCAGTGGGTCTGATTTTCTGGATTCAGACATCCTATTCACTAATTACAGAAACTGATTGTAGGAATGAGTGAATGGTTTAGTATTAAAATGCAAATCTAGTCAATGATCTGATGCACCAGTTTAAAAAGTGAACAGCCTGTCTGTTTCAGAAACCTGCATAGGCTCTTTGGAAATGAACTAGAAGGGAAACTTCAAGTACAGTAATAAACCCATGAATTTTGGTGTGGATTTGTGTATCTGGGGAGTCCTCTCCTAAAGGAAATGCTGTCAACCTCACAACTTGCTCAGCTTGTAGTTAAGACTTTCCCGTACTAGAAGTCATGAAAACATTATTTCTTGGGAATAATATTGTAATTATAATATAACTGGTCTGCCAGATTAGCCTACCAGTCTTTTAAGGTTTAATAGTATGTGTTAAAAAAGAACTGAAAAGACTAAGTAGGAAACTTTGAAGCATGGGTGGGTTTTTACCCCACAGGTGTTTATAGAAGGAGCACAGTTCTGCTCTCCAGGCAAGTTCATTGAGAAGGTACCATACATTTTTGTGCATTCTGTGAAGAAGATACTGAAGATAGAATGTGATGGGCATAGGTTACATTTCAGAGGTGATGTTTTATCTTTGTGATGGCAAAAAACCCAGCCTATGTGCTTGTGGCTTGGGTGTCTACAGAAAGTCAACACTTTAAAGCAAAATTAAAAAAAAACCCTGGGATTTTAAAGTGGGAGCTTTTCTCAGGTTTGCATTTAAACTGGTATGAGCCATTATATTAGGAAATATTTATCTTAGTCTTTCTCATAGTTTCCTGTGCAAGGCTGTTTCATGGGGCAATGGTACTCTGATCATACATATTTAATGCAATATACACAAATCCATTTCTCCTGCACACCCAAAAGTTTCTCAAGCAAATCTGTACAAACCCAGTTTCTGTATTTTCAGTTGTTTATTTAATGAGGCTGAAGCATATTTCCTCCTCTCCACACAGACAAGTGGAAAAGTAGAGATGGCATAAGTGAAAACCTTCCATAATTTATTATTAGCTGTTAGTAGGAAGGTAATATACTTGTGTGCTGAAAGTACTACATTAATTTTACTCAGTAATCAAAATAATTTAAAAATAGATACAATGTTCTTGCAGTTCTTTTTATTGCCTTTATTGGGGATTGCAGATGGTGGTAGATGAAGCCTAAATACCAAACAGATCATTATGCATTTATATTCTAATTGGCAAGTTAATAGTCACATCTTAATGCACTTTTTTGACCATTGACATTTGCAGTGAGTTCCTATTTACCTTCTGCTTTATATGAAATTAGTCACCGATACATTCTTGGTAACTAAACCACAGAGGTGATGGAAATTGCCTTTCAAGACTTTTATACATCTACATTTTGTGAAGGAAAGTCACTCAATCTGATACTTTAATGTGAACACTGCAAATATCAATACATCTTAACAAACTACTCCTCCTCAAGGTTGTAAACCTCCCTTATGTCAGTGTGTAATGCTGCTAAATAGGCAAACACTGATTTTTGGCTCATCATTGCACTGCTGTAAATGTTCTCTCCAGTTTTACCAATGTGAGAGCAGAGAGGTTTGCTGGTGCAGTGCAAGGATGTTTGTGCCAACCTCCCTTCCCCACCCTGCTGAAACCCTCAGGCACAGTCCACATTCCTTCCTATGCACTTGTCACTTTGCTCTCCCTCTGACCTGCCTTTGCATACTGAACTCTGTGGTAGCTGTTTCTAAAATACTAAAAAAGGCTTGTTCTGAAACTGGTATTTCAGTTGTTCCCTGGTTTATTCAAAGTATTCCCTGGTTTATTCTACTGCTGCCATTTGTATCTTTGACTTATAGGTGCTACCTTTTGTTTGAAAAGCTCCAAGCACTTCACAAAAGTGACTAATTCTTTCTTTGGCTTGGTTTGCAAACTGAAGCTGCTGTTTTTCAAACCTTTCTTTTAAGTAGCAGACATTCTGCTACCTTTAGAGGAAACTGCTTTCCTTTCCTCTGCTGCAGTGGTGCAGAGCAGAGAATAAGAATGTTGTTGCTCCATTAACAGGTATATTCTTAGAGCAAAAAAAATCACAAAATAGGCTGGTACTAATGGTTCTTCCATGGTAGACTATACTGAGACTTTTCATTTGAATATTCTTTTTCCAGATTGAGACCTGACCAGTTAATTTAGGGCTGCATATGAAAAGTCTTACCAATCTTAATGTTTTTTTCTTCCTAGACCCTATAAAATGGGGACTGCAAAGCCCTGACTTAGAGCTGTCGAAGAACATTTTGTCTTCTGTCCTGTGATTTGAATATGAGTTTGTGCTGGAAACGCAAAAGCTTTTCTCCTGGTGTGTGAAATGCGAGAACAGGGTGTTAACCTCAATTTTAATTTTGAAATTGTTTTCCTTCTACCCCTCCTTCTCCCGTTGTAGTATTGAAACTAGGTTATAATTCTGTAAAGCAGCTTTAGTTTTAATAGGTGGGAGTTGAAATAAGTTTAATGCTTTGCTTGGTCTTTGTTTATTCAAATGTGGTTAATGACCTCCTCGAGTAAGAAAATGCAGAACCTCACTCTCCTGAGTGCCTTGTGCAGTGTTAGCAGCTGTGGGAGTGTGCTTGTGTCTGGGGTTTGAATCCTGAATTGCTGTTTTGCTGGCTACAGCTTCCTGCAGAAAGGGGCAGTGAAATTTTTCTTTAAAATGCCATTAGAAGTACCAGAAGGTGAGTAATTTGCATACAGACTTTTATATCTCAACTCTGAATTCTGGGAGAGAGACGTGAACCAGAGAGCTGCATATATTTTGAATATGTTGTTCTCTGTGTGTTGAGTGTTGGGAAGCATGAGACTTCAGCATTTTTCTGAGTTATCTGTGAAAAATAATAGGGTAAATAACAGATTTGCCATTTCAGTCTGTATATTTTATGGGTCTAAAGTAAGGCTTGAAGAAAGTATCTCTATGGATGAGGTGTGTTGTGGAAGGATGGTCACATTTTTAATAAATAACAGTGATGAGGGCTGAAGAGCCAGAACTGAACCTTTTAATTGTACATGGGGATGTTGGTATGATTTAATCATTTAACTAAGAAAATGCAGTTTCTAGAAATTTGGCAAATGTGGAGATTATTCAGTGGCACCTCCCATCTCTAATCTGCAGCAGAAATGCAATTGCATGAATTGAATAAAAACATCTGCAGGCTTTATCTTCTGATTTTTCTTTAGGAGAATCAGACAGTTGCAGGAGTGGTGATTTCATAGATAGCAGGTTGGTGTGTCTGTGGTTCCTAAGGTAGCTAACATGTTGTGTGGAGCACAGAAAATCTGATATAGTTTGTACCTCCAGGAGAAGTTTGAGATGCTTGAGATCTGTATCTTTAGATCTGTATCTGTATATTGAGGTGCTGTATCTGTTGGTTTTGCTGTGTAATTTGAAAAAGAGAGAAGACCCATTTTCCACTTTATTCCTGGTTTTATTGCCCTAAACGAGGTACCAGAGGTGTCTGCAGAAGCATTTAGCAAAACACTGAGCTGTACAACAAGAGTTCTGTGCACTGAGCACAGGCTTTGTTCACACTGCAGCTCTGGGTGGGTGGGAGCACTACAAAGGCTGGAGTGTGCTTGGTTTTAGGGATTTTAAACCTGGATTGAAAAGCAGGGCTTGTTAAAGCTGGTGCTCTGTTTTACACTTCTCTCCCAGGCCATTGGTGTCAGGAATGCCTAGGAAAGGTCACACACCTGCACACTGAAGCAGCTGCAGAGCAGCAGCCGGTGCTGGCCCCGGGGCCATGGCAGGACTTCATCCTGGATTTGTTCAAGGCCAGGCTGGATGGGGCTCTGAGCAACCTGGTCTAGTGCAAGGTGTCCCTGCCTGTGGCAGACATTGCAAATAAATGCTCCAAGCCAAACCTGTGATCCTCTAAAGAGGGGTAGCACAAAGACCAGAATGATTTAACATAGCAAGTTCATGACACAGAGCTGTAGGCTTTGGGAAACTTCTGCTTCTGTAAATGGTTTCTTGGGATTTTTAACATTTTAATCATTTTTAACTGATGATCTTTAAAGCAGTCTTCTCCAGGACCAGGTTAAAGAGCAGTTTGCCTCTGAGACAGTCCATGCTGGGAAAGTCTCCTTTGTCAGGAAAAAGCTTTCCCTTTTAATGATTGCTCTGAGAGATTAATATTTTTCTTGACCTGAAGGTGCACTTAACTTTCAAACAAAGCCAAGTGCAAGGCTGCAGAACAGGAGAAGGAGACAGACACTGAACAGAAATGTTAGTGGGGTTTGTAATTAATTATAAAGTTTCAGACAAATCTCAGCCTGAGCAACCAGCTCAGAAAATTCCTTTCCTGTCCCTGTTTGAAGTCCTGGTTCCCAGGACTCTGACAGTTGCACTGTTCTCTTTCCTCTCTACAAACAGCACCATGAAATGAGTGAAAATGAAAAATGAACCCTGAAGAGGGTAAATATTTTTTCAATTCTGTTTTTTTTAAGAAAAACTACTAGGTTATCCTGAGGTTGTTTTCCTTTGTTGTTGGACTTTTGAGGTTCATTTAAGACAATGTGACATCTCACCTTGAGGTTCATTACAGCTCAGCAGAGCCCCAGCAATCTTGTTGTTGTAGTAAATGTTTTCCAGGCCATGGGCTGGGTGTTGTGTTGGTGGCTGTGGGGACTGGGAAATGTTCAGCAGGACAGGCCCTGCAGCTGAACAGAGAATGCAGGGGGTGTTCACAGCAGTCTGGGGAGCTGCACTGCCAATTCCCAGCCCTGCTGCGTGGATTCTTCATGAATGTTCAGCACAGAGGAGTTCTGGGTGTTTGTGTCAGATCAGCTGCAAGTTTTGAGAAGGCACCTTGAAATATATGAGCATGTCAGTGATAAATATTAACCACAGCTCTCAGCAGAGGAAATATGTTATGTTTAATGGTGTGTGCTGGGTCCAAAATGATTAATGTCAACTCCAGGCTGCAGAGGTTACCTGGACCCTAGCTGCTGATTCAGCTGTTCTGTACCTGCTCTTTCTGACCATGTGCTGGTTCATGACAAGCATTTCATTTATGGAAATCCTGCCTTGCTTGGAGGGGGAAGCAAAGTTTTTCCCTTTGTGTTTCTCCATCCCCTCGCCTTCATCCTGCATCCATGCAGTTGTTGTGAAAGTTACATCCCTGCAATCATTGATTGTCTCTGCATCTCTGACATTAAGCCTTTATTCTTCAGTTAACTCCATGGTTGGCTGAGCTGCTTAAAACTTTTCTGGAGCAATACACATTAAAGGCAATTCACACATTAAAAATAACTTGTTAAACGTGCCCACAGTAAATTGAAATTATGCCATCATTTCAGAGCCACCTCAACTCTGATGAATCTGACTCACAGCTGCTCTCCAAACTCTGAGCTGCTTCTGAACCAGACAATGTTTTCAGCTATTCTTTGTTGTATTGGTCGGTTTTGGCAAGGCAGCTGGTTGTAAAGTCTCTGTGTCCTCACATGCAGATTTTGAGGTTTTGATGTGCTCAGGGATTCTGACCCATTAAAGTATACTTAGGGAAAATGTGCAAAATTAAAAAAAAAAAGGAAAAAACCCAAAGTGATTCGTTTATATAATTACCCTCTCAAAGAAATAAGTGTCAGTCTCATGTATTTCTCTTAAGTTTGGTATCAGGGCTTCAGACAGGGAGGAAACACTGGTGTTTCCTATAAAAACAAGTTTTGTCAGAGACTTCTGCACTCTGTATCACCAATACTAAATTGCTTCAAGTATTTCAGCATGAGATGTTTGTTCCTCACCAAACACTTGGTTTGCTTGTTATAGACTTCAGAAAGGCTTTTGTCTGGTAATTTGCTGCATCACAGGTGATCTCAAAATACTGCCATGAAGCAAAAGGCCTTTCTCTGCTTCCTTGTTGATTAAATCTCCCTTAGCAAGACATTCTTTGCTGCAGCAAACAATGTGAGTGAGGTGTTGCTGCCTCTCAAGCACCTTGTTTCCCTTGCACCACACCAGTGTGATTTCCCTGAAGCATTTGGGCAGCAGTGGGTGAGGTCTCTGTGTTTGCTCAGCAGGATTAAACACAGATAGCACAGTTTGCAGACTGCCACAAGTTGAAGTGCAGCAGCTGAAGAGTTTGTCTTGGGTGAATTCAGCAGCCTGTTTGAACAAGGAGAAGGAATCCTGTTCCTAGAGGGGCAGGGGTTACTCAGGGACTGTCACCATGTACACTGGAAGGTCCTTTCAGGGGCTGTCAGGATGGGTTTTTTCCTGAACCAGGTAGCCAGTTTCTCAGAAAAGTACATTAATACCTAGTGGCAAAACCTGGAGCCCTTTTTTGAACTTTCTTTTCACTAATATGCTAAATCTTTCCTCAGTATCTGAGCTGATGATGCCGTTTCTTTTCTAAGACAGCACACACTGCTGCACTGTGGCTGCTGCTGGCTGTGACAAATTGGTTTGGGGCACTCAGAATGGTGTCACATGACAGATTGTATTCCAGGTTCAGCAGTCTGCTGGGCTAGCAGTGGTGGCAGCCAGCTAAAACAAATGACAAAAACCAAGTGCATCTAGCAGCCAGAAAACCAGAGCTCCTGGGTAACTTTGTAGTGAGCTCAGGCACTGCAGCGAGTGTGACTTGGCAAAGAACACAAATCTGCTTCTGTCTGTGCTAAAAGCAAAGCTCCCCCCTGATAGTGATAAAAGGCAGCAATGCAACAGAGCAAATTTAAAAAAACATTATATTGACAATGGGAAAAATGCTCTTCTGGCTTTTTCCTTACTCCATTGCTGTGGAAATTCCCAGCCTGCACACAGCAAGATGCTGTTGCTCTCAGCTTAAAAGCACTTTGGACACATGAACTATGTCCACATTTCTTCCAGGCTGGGACCCACAAACTGCCTGCCAGAGCTGATGGAATTAGCAGTTGATCAGCTCCTCATTGCTAGTTCAAGCCTTTATCTTTTCCTGCTGGATGGGATTGTCCCTCAACAGACAAGAAATGTGTTCTTGGGTTAAATCAGTTACCCAGTCTCTTGATATACCTGCATTGGGTTACCTCTGCTACAAGCCCCTGTGACTCAAAAATGCCTACTTAAGTTAAAAGACTAAATAGTCTGAGTTTGTGTCTTAGTCTTACAGCCACAAATATGCATTTTTGTAAAAGAAACTCAGAAGCTTCCTTGGAAATGAGTGAAAATAACCATAACTTCTAATGAGGACCTGTGTGAGCCAGCTGGACTTGGAGCCTGAGAATTTGTTTGTTGTTTTATTTCTTGGCCTAATGCTGCACATGATTTCTATGTGATCAGTTAGATGCTCCAGTAGATGGGAGCAGGTGGTATTATTATAATACTTAATAATTTGACTCCATGGGGGCTAGAAGGGGAAAGGAATGAGACTGGGACTTGTGCAAAGATAAAACATGAATGCTATGAAACAGCAAAATGGAAATGTCTAACTGAAAATCTCCTTTGTCCTTGCTCCCTAATCATCCTGGAGACTGGAAGAAAGTCCTGGACAGGATGGTCCTGTGGTCACCCAGAAGGTCCTGCAGCAGTTCATGTGAATTTCTGCTGTGGTCCTAGTTCAGGAGGGCATGTGGAGCAGCAGTATGGAAAGGCTTCTGCTCACCTTCCTGCTTCTAATAAAATACTTACTCATATTGAACAGAAATCACAGAACAGAAATCATAGATTTGTTTTTCAAGAAACAACAGTGGTTGTCACTTCTCTATCAAAACTGTGCTCCATCCCTGCTCTTTGCTCTCAGTTCATCAGCTGAAGTCTTTTTCTCTGTGGGCAGGAGTGGGAAGTGCTTGCACAGAGCACCTTGGGAAGCAGTGTGTGCTCCTGAACCACCCCTGATGGACTGAAAGTCTGCAGAATGCAGGTGTAAAATGAACAGAAATATGAGTCAGAAACAGGAAAACCAACTGAACATTTGGGACAAGAAAATATTAACCTTTGTAATACCTGGAAGTATTAAAAGTGTGTCTTCTTGTGTCCCCCTCAGACTGCAGACAGTCGATGAGGGAAGAGGAGGGGACAGTAACTATCAACAGGAGAGGAGCCATCAAGCAAGCCAAAATCCACTACATCAAAAGTCATGAATTTATTGCCACCTTCTTTGGACAGCCTACATTTTGCTCTGTCTGCAGAGACTTTGTATGGTAAGAAAGAATATCTAAGCTTCCACCAGCTCCAAGGGCCAAGTTACTGGGAAATTTGCTTCAGATGTACTCAGACAAAACATGACAATTAAATTTGGGTTGGGAAATTGAAGTTATATACTCAATAAGGGCATTTTTATACCTGAGACTCTAGTTGTCTTTCACACTGAGAAATAGAGCTTGAGCATTTTTGCCACTGAAATAATAGGCAGAAACTCCATCAGCATCAAGTGATATCTGGCCATGATAATCAGCAGCTCTGCCACAGAAGAACAAGAGGGGTGGGTCTGAGAAAATAATGGCCAGGTTTGAGATGTGAAGTGACTGATGGCAGCCTAGAGACCCAGAGAGGCAGAAGTTGGATCCCTTTCATAGTAAGGCTGGTTTTGTCCTAAGTTAGGTTGGGAGGATTTTCCATGTGATTGAAACCTTGTTGTTTCTGGGTTTTCCTCCTAATTTGCTGGTCTATCAAATACAGGATCTCACCTTCTAAACCCTGCTTTCCTACAACACAGGATTCTGATTACCAGAACTTGGAGCAATATAGTAATTGGTTGTTTGACATGGTGAAAATAAAATAAAAACCAGTCATCTTTTATTCCAGAAAATGTATTGATCTCCTTTTTTATAATTTGTTTTTCAGGGGACTCAACAAGCAGGGATACAAATGTAGACGTAAGTTGATTTTTTAAAATTTTTTATTTATTTCTTCTTATGCTGCTTTCCGCATGAATCTGGAGATCTTGAAAAAAAATTTGTAAATATGCATGGCACTATGCATCATCACTATGGGTAGTAGTAGAAGTTAAATATCAATTTTTCACAGTAGCCAAAGGAACCTATGATTCCTACCTGGGATTTCAGTATCAGATTTAGACTTAGCTGTTCTTCTCAGAAGTGTGTAATGTTATTGAAAAGCTGCACTCATTTATGACAGCAGCTTTTTGTGAAACGTTTTCTAAAGTAAATTGCAACTATTGAGGGGTTTTACAGCTGAATTGAAAATAACCTTTGCCTTGGCATAGATCTGTGCATTACTTCAAGCAGGGAGGAGCTATCAACGGGTAGAACTCAAAAGCATAATATTGTCCTTCTGTTATCAAATGCTGGGGGCATTGCTGATTTAGGTTAGAAATAAAGTTTATGGTAAAAGAAAAGAGGTGGAGGAACCAGTTTAAAAAAAGATTATTATCCTGATAGAAAGTAAACTTTTGGTGTATATATAGTGTGGTCCAGGAGGAGTGTGATTTTCACATTCTGTCATTAAATGCAAACACCTCATCCCATGGATTTATCATCTGAATGAATCCTTTTTTTTTTTTCTTCTGCATGTCTTGAAGAATGCAATGCTGCTATTCATAAGAAATGCATTGATAAAATCATTGGGAGGTGTACTGGTACTGCAGCCAACAGCAGGGACACAATGGTAAGAGCTGAAACAATATA
The DNA here is from genome assembly GCF_012460135.2 of Molothrus ater. Classification (NCBI taxonomy): domain Eukaryota; kingdom Metazoa; phylum Chordata; class Aves; order Passeriformes; family Icteridae; genus Molothrus; species Molothrus ater. Next base: position 5,576,096 of record NC_050488.2, on the reverse strand, counting down.
TTTAGAGTGTAATTATGTAATTAAACATTGCTGAACTAACAAAACCTTGCACAGAAGCTGACAGCTCTGTTTGGGAGATGCTTGGCTGTACAATCCGAGGTTCTGTCATTGCTTAAAGCTGTGCAAAGTTCTGTAACAGGCAGTAGGCAAAGCTTCCAAGTAAGAAAAGCATCTGAAAGCTCTGTGAGGGTGGGTGCTGTGTGTGGGCAGAGTCCCTGCTGGGCAGGGAGCAAGGCTGAGGTGACATGGCTGTGGCTGTGCTCAGTTCCAGAAGGAGCGCTTCAACATCGACATGCCGCACCGCTTCCGAGTCTACAACTACATGAGCCCCACCTTCTGTGACCACTGTGGCAGCCTGCTCTGGGGGCTGGTCAGGCAAGGACTCAAGTGTGAAGGTGAGGAGGAGGAGGGAGCTGGCAGCTCTGTGCTTTTCCAGTGTTCCCCCACTGGGACTGCTGGTGGTGCACGCTGTGCCTTTCCTTGTGTCGTGTAGGGTGGGATTTGTCTCGTCCATATGGGGTGAAAAAGCTTTTGTACAAAAGAGAGACAGAGGCACTGGGCTCATGGGACAGCTCAGCCAAGGTGAGCTGCTGAAGGAGTCAGGAAACACTGCAGAGGTGTAATCTTGAGCATTATCAAAATTACTGCCTTGGGAATAGCTGAAATTTGGAGACTGACTCAACGTAGCATCTCAAAGTGCATTCAAAGCATTTACTGTAAATATTGCTTTTATAATTCCCCCACAAAAAGGGAGTATGATCCTCATTGTCACAGATTTTGAGAATAAAGTAATGATGATTGGAGGTTTTTCCCTTGTGAAACCTTTTTTTAGCCTTCATTGTGTTAAAGGATAAAAACAACAATTTTGGTAGCAATGACAAGTCCATGTCCAGTCTGGTCTTAAAAAAAGGGTTTCTGAACTGCCCAGAACAGCCCTGTTTGTTGTAATGTCAGCATTTTCCTGATGCTTGTATAACAATCCTTACATTTCTTTTAGAATGTGGGATGAATGTGCATCATAAATGCCAGAAGAAGGTGGCAAACTTATGTGGAATAAACCAGAAGTTGCTAGCTGAAGCTTTAAATCAAGTTAGCCAGGTAAGCTTTATTGCCATTTCTCAGGTAATTATTTGTTTTCAGAGCATTTGAGGGGTTTCACATCATCTTTTCTGTATCACTTTTATGGGAAACTGTACTTGGAAAAGAGAAAATGCAAACAGCTTTGTCTTTTTTAATTTGACACTTATAGATACTAACAAAGATATCAATAGCTTGAAACTCAAATAGGGAAGGGGGTATGCCACTTAAACAATTTTTTAAAAGGTATGTGGCTTCCTGAAATCCAATTTTCTTCTTCTGCAGTGCCAAGATTATTCTGTTCCTTTCTGTTTAGTGGGCTAATCAGTGGCATCAGAAGGCTGAAAATCTGTTTTTACATGCTTCAACTTTAAAATTCCACTTGAATGATAAAATTAAGTGAATAAGGAGAAATATACCAGCTAGTCTCATTTTTTATTTCTCTGATATAAATATATATATATACACACACACAGAAAACCCCTCTGGAATTATTGCTGGCCCCATAGCTTGCATTGTTCATTTCCTGCTGCAGCATGATCCTTTGTGGTCAACTTCTGCAAATAAAGATTCAGACACAAGCTCTGAAATAAAACAGGAAAATATATCACAAAAGCCAACAGTGCTTCCTCTGAGATGTGTATTCCTAAGCTTTCACAGGATATTTACTTTGAAAACAGTGAGAGCTGTTGTGGCAGCTCTTTCATGACACAGGAGCTCAATCTTTTCATTACTGAATGAATGAATTCAGTATCAGGGATCTTCCATATGTAAAAGTTGTTTCCTTGTGCTAAGGACACATCCAGATATGACTTAAGCATGTCAGTAAAACAGTGATTCCCATCTCCTCTTTCACATCAGCAGACATCCAAGGGGACATTTTCCCACAGTTCAAATCCTTTCCACCTATGGTTCAAACCTTTAATAATTTTGTAATGAGCAATGGAACATAGGCTGTTCAGGAATTTCTGTTGCAGTGTGATGATCCCAATAAATTTCAGTGACCTATTTTCTTGCAGTGACAGAAATTAAGCAAAAGCACTTGATGTGCAGCTGTAAAGGAGGTGACTATTTAGTCTGTGAACCAAACTTCTAGAGAAAAGATGCATACTGGGAGATAATTAAAAAGAAAGGTTTATGCTGCCATCATGTTACATTTAAAGCTATTACTCTATTTCTAAAGTAACAATGCCAATATAATTTCAAATGTTCCCCCTCTCCCCAGAAATCTACACGAAGGTCTGATTCTGGATCTGTAGAAAGTGTTGGTATTTATCAAGATTTTGATAAGAAACATAAAGCTCCAGGAGGAGACACAACAGGTGAGGAAACAGACAATGTTTCAATACAGCCACTTACCTACCAGACAATTTAAGAAGTTATTCATTCTTACTTTGTGTTAGACTCTTTTTTATTAATAAGTGCTGTTAAAAGAAGCAGCATTTCTTTCTTTTTACCATCTCCTGGCCACATGAAAAGTTTACCCAGGACTTGTCCCTTATGTTTAGGTTCACCAGTAATTCCAGCAGCAGATGTATTGAAAGGCTGTGTCAGTACCTCGTTGTTAGCCAGGGCTCTGAGTCCTGCAGGGTTCCTGCATCCCCTGAACTCTCCCCTCCCTGTTTTGCTCAGCAGATAACAGCGAGTATGACAAGCTCTGGGAGGTGAACTCAACCAAGCCAGTGCCAAGAACTGCAAGGAGAAAATTCAACATAGACAGCTTCGTCTTCCACAAAGTGCTGGGGAAAGGAAGCTTTGGAAAGGTATGTGACAAACTGAGAGTTCAGGTGTCTGCCTGGCTTGATCTCTGCAATGTGATGGGCTCTTTCCTTTAACCAGAAAGGTCTCACAGCTTCTTGGGTCAGTCATCTTCTAACAGCATTGTATATAGACATGTTTGTCAAAGACACTGGAAATTCATCATCTGGATCTTGTGTGAACCCCAAAGTGATTATAGGGCACAGCAGTTTGTCAGTGTTCAGCATACAGGCAGAGAAATTGCCCTTTAATGCACATATCCAGTGGAAATGGACATTTTAGTTCTGTTCCCTCCACACAGAAGCAGCCTCCCAGTGCCCCAGTGCAGTGGCAGGGGATGTTTGGGAGGGCAGTGTGACCTCCACAGGTTCTGTCCACTGCTGTCTCTGAAACTGCAGCTCCAGTGACAGACCAGGCTTTACCTGGCTGCTCTTTATGCACTCACAAGGCATTGACAGAAAAACTGCCTGTGGTACATGGTCCTTGAGCCCCATCTCCTCATCTGTGCCCAGCAGCTTCACCTTCCAAACCTCCCTCATCTTTCCCATTTAAATGTGTCTTTTAATTGCCAGTGCATCACCTTTGGCTTTCCCTCACTGATACATCAGCACCAGCCTTTCCTACACGTGCTGTACTCTCCTCTTTCATTTTTTGTAGGTTCTGCTTGCAGAGCTGAAAGGGAAGAATGAATTCTTTGCTATCAAAGCTCTGAAAAAGGACGTGGTGCTAATTGATGATGATGTGGAATGTACCATGGTGGAAAAGAGGGTCCTTGCTCTTGCCTGGGAAAATCCATTTCTCACTCATCTTTACTGCACGTTTCAGACAAAGGTAAGAAAAATTTAAATGGTGACAGCAACCCAAGAGATTGAGCCTTTAATGGATGCTGATACCAGCAGTCAAATGAAAGTAATTTAGTGATACAAGAATTAAATGTCCTTTTCCTGTGCTCTGTGCAATTCATGGGCCTAGTGGAAAGTAAATATGAGTATGACCAAACATACCTTGATAAGGACAGAATAAGATCAGAAAAACATCTATGCAGTCTGGAATAAGAAGGAGTTTAATTAAGTCCTTAATCTGAGTTTAACCCTCGGTGAGGGGAAAAGGATGACTGTCACAGATTGAAATCAGTAGGTCTGTTTCAGTGTGTGTTAAGTCTAGAAACCCACAGAATACAGGACCAGATATTTATATTTACAAGACCAGGCCACTCAACTCTGTAGGAGCCTCATAGGGGTCCATGAAACCAAAAATCCTTCAGGAGAAGAGGGAGGTGACAGCTTGGTCCCCTGGAGGCACATTGCTACTTCATTTATGGTTGGATAGCACCAGTAACTGTTCCATTCCCTGGTTATCTGCTAAAGGATCACTTGTTCTTCGTGATGGAGTTCCTGAATGGGGGAGACCTGATGTTCCACATCCAGGACAAGGGGCGCTTTGACCTCTACCGAGCCACGTGAGTCCTCAGCCCTTCACTCCCCACCTCCATGCATGAGTTCATCTCTGCCTTCATGGCCTCTGGTTCTGCAGCTGCCCCTCCTCAACTGCAGTCAAGTTGCAGTGGCTGATGGTTGAAAACATGTTTCTAGGCACTGTCTGAATGCAATGAAGTTCACTTATTGATGTGTGGAGTTGGGCTTCCTTAATTTACATAGCAGTGTGACATTGTACTTTATGGGGTGCTTGTTCCTGGAGGTCCAAAGTAAATTGCAACATGAGCCAGCACTAAAAAGCAAAAGGTACAGCTTCAGTGTACTTTAGGACAGTATTCTGATGGAAAAAAATTGGAAAACAGCATGGGGGGGAAAGATTCAGCACTTATTTACTGCTGTTGCTAAATTGACATGATAGTACAAAAACCTGTACATTCCATGAGATGCTAATTAAATGGGTAAGCTCTTTGTTTAGTAAGTGCACTTGTGACTGTTATCTGTGACTTATATTTTCAGCTCCAGTGATGTTTAAAGGATGCAAAAATATTCCATTGTTGTTACTTTAGCTATCATTTTTAGTTTGAGGTCAGTTTCTACTTCTCTCATCCAAACTATGGGTGTTGTAATGGCATCATTGAGGGGGTTGCATGTAAACCTTAAGAAGTAACAGTGCAGAGTACTGGACGTGTCTGTAAGCCCCAGGGAAATTACTTAAATTATTTCTGTTACTGGCACTGCACTAAGGGTTGCTGACTGGATGGGGTCACAAGAAGTCTGGCATCAACAGCAGCCAGTTGTATAGGTCAGCTCCCTTCCCACTCTCCCCAGCAAAAATGTGGATAAAGCCTCTCCATCTTACCTGGATCCCAGCAAACATCTGTGCATCTGGCATCCTCTCTGGGTGTATTCTGTGCTATTTGTTTTGGACCAACATTCATCTGCTATACAGAAATTGAAATAGTTTTGTATTTTTCCAATTTGAAAAAAAAATAATGCTTTTTGGGGCAGAGGGAAGCATTCTTTCAGATATGTCCTCTTTCTTTTGAGGAGTGCCCCTGAAGTGATGGCATTTTTCAGGCAGGTGCAGAGGGATGGGTGAGGCCCAATTCTAACCTTGCCATTGGTGCCCAGTCCCTCCTGCAGCAATCCTGGGGGGCTGAGCTCCCATAGCTCCTTTCAAAAGGCACGTGCCTATCACTAAAACCATACAAAGAGTTTTTAAAGAGGACAGGGATGGAGTTCCCTGAGGGAAGTGGGATGAAGATGACAGCAGTTGCTGCGTGTCCCCTCTGCTGTTTGGTGTGTGACACTGCCGATGTGTGGTGAAGGGATTACCTTGCAGGTTACAGCATCTGCCTGCATAAACACACAGACATCAGGATTTTTACAGTGCTTCTCACTCCATGAAAAGATGCCCACAGCATTATTTTGGCTACCTGCATTGGCTGTTGTAACTGAGGGAAGATTAAAAGATGTTTTTGGTCTTTTCAGGTTTTATGGAGCTGAAATTTTATGTGGGCTCCAGTTTCTTCACAGCAAAGGCATTATTTACAGGTGAGTACCAGCCAGCTCCAGGCTGGGACCTGGGAATTGCCTTAGCACTTCATGCATCTTTGAATTCCTGACTGATGTAACAAACACAAGCTGTCTGTCAGAGATCTGATGTAGTTCCAAGGCCATTAACATGCCTGAGATCAATCTTTATTTGTGTGGTTTTTTCCCTTGGCAACTGGAATGATGGAATGGGATTTGTCTTACACAAAAGCAGTTTTGTTTCAGTTATTTTCAAATGTTGCCTTCAAATCATGAGTCTATTTAGTGTGAAGGTGAGGGAGAGGCTCCTTGAGCAAACCACTGAAGTCAAAGTTCCCTGCTTTTGCCTCTTGGTGAAACCACAGCATCGATGCCTCTGCCTCACCAGGTTGAAGCATCAAGGGCCAGACCCTGATCCACTGCTGGTACTGGGAACTTCAGTTACCCTAGAGAAAAGACTGCCCCGTTCTTATGTGAAATTCTCTGCTCTGTTTCAGCCCTTGGTAAGCACAGGGCTGTTCAGTTTCTCTTCAGCCTGCCCTCCTTGGTATGTGCATTTGCAGCCAGATAGACAAAAAATGCAGCATGGTCAAAGGGAGGGAATGTAGCTTTTGGAAACTGCTGGGAAAAAAGCTCTTTCTTGGTTGAATAGTGTTGTTCTGAGAAAAGACATGAATAGGACCCTTCACAGGCTGTGCCATAACACATGAACTTGTGCTGTAACCAGGAACAAGTCACAGGTAGTGCTAAGAGTTGGGCAGGTTTCAAACAATCAAATTCCTGCCAAAAGCTCTCAGAATCCAGCACAATCCTCCTTTTGAGTCCTGGAGCTGGTGCAGCACTGCTGTGTCAGCTGCTGGGGCATTAACTCACGCTGCCTTCCAGCAGCAACACAAGCTCTGGCTGTGCTTCTGCATCTGAAAGCAAATGTGGAGGATTATAAGGTCACATTCTCTATATGCACCTCAGCCTCTTCTTTTCTTTGACAGAGAGAATTCTTCCCTTGTCCCTCATGCCCTCAAAGCACAGAAGTACCATTTTGGATGGATTGTGTTGATGGATGATTATTTTTCTTGAGAAGCCTTTGTGTGTGCAGCTGGGGAGGTGTTTATCAGTGAACAAACTGTGTCCATCTGATTACAAAAACGACTTAAAGCACAATATTTTAAAAACACTTTTTGCAGAGACCTAAAACTGGACAATGTGATGCTTGATAAAGAAGGCCACATCAAAATAGCTGATTTTGGAATGTGCAAAGAAAACGTTGTTGGCGACAACAAGGCGAGCACTTTCTGTGGGACCCCGGACTACATCGCCCCCGAGGTCAGTATGGCACAGACACTGCTGGCATGGATTGAGTGCCCTGGTGGCACACAGCTGCTGTGGTTCATCACCTGCTTGTAGGCTAATTGTTCAGAAAAGTCCAAGTCTAATTAGAGGTAAAAATCAGAGAAAATATGGTATCTCTGGTTTCTATGGAAGGTACTTCAGATTTTAAAACATTCTGTAGCTGTAAGTTAAAAAAAAAATGTGGGTTTGGAAAGTTAAAATGCTCAGGTTTTTAAGAGCTGGGGTTTAGGTGTAGCCAGCACATCCATGAAGCTCCTGCAGAATGAATCTATATGGGAGATGGAGAAGAAACTTGTGCCTGTGCAAACAACCAGAATTCAAAACAAAAGGAGCTTTTAAGGGGAATCTCACAGAGTTTAATTCTGTGTGTTAGTTGGTTGATTTTTTTTAAATCTCATGTGCAAAGCAGCTCAATGAAGGCATTTAGCTTTTAAAGCTATAAATTATATCAGACTTCTGTAGGAATCTCCTTTGCATCACTACTTGTTTCTCTCTTCAGTTTGTAATGAAACTAGAGAGGATGTTTTTTACGTCTATGGTTATTTAAAGTTAAGAGAGAAAATTTCTGAATGAGAGCAAAGACCTGTCCATGGAGCTGGCCACATTCCCACAAACAGCAGCCTGGGGTAAAACCACAGCTCTGCATCAGTGTCCACAATTTCCCAGAGAGATGGATTTTTATTTTAGCCCTAAGTGCTCTCGTCATGAAGATTCTCTCTTGAAAAATCTCCTGATTTTTGGGATGTATTGCTGCTTCTTGCCTCTTACTTGAATTCCTCCTGTGCGGCCCCAGATCCTGCAGGGTTTGCGGTACACGTTCTCCGTGGACTGGTGGTCCTTTGGGGTGCTGCTCTATGAGATGCTGATTGGCCAGTCCCCTTTCCATGGGGATGATGAAGATGAACTGTTTGAGTCCATCCGAGTGGACACCCCTCACTACCCACGCTGGATCACCAAGGAATCAAAGGATATCTTGGAAAAGGTAGGGCTGATGGTCCTTGGGGTGCTGGTAGTGCCTCTGTGCAGGGACAGACAGATCTCCTCATCAAGGAGCTGTTTATCAGCAAATTGCTCTGACAAAGGGAAGGCCAGGTTAGATTAATTCCTAATGCTCTGTTTGCTGTCAGCACCTCGAGTTGTTTTAGCACCAAACCTGTAATTCTTGCACTGCCATGCACCTTTGGAGCAGCTCTTTACTGGGTGTCTTCTCCTGCAGCTCTTTGAAAGGGATCCAGCAAAACGACTTGGGGTCACTGGCAATATCAGAGACCATCCTTTCTTCAAAACAATCAACTGGACAGCACTAGAGAAGAGAGAGGTGGACCCTCCCTTCAGGCCAAAAGTGGTAAGTGGGTTGTTCTTTGTTCTTAGTAAACAGCAGCCATAGGGCAAGGGGTGAATTCTGTATCTGCACAAAGGATCCCACTGCCATTTTCTCCTCACATTTTACAAATGAGAAAGTTGTGTATCTGTAAGCTCATTGTTCTTGGATGGTTCAGTTATACACAGGTGCACTGTACTCCTCTGACTGCCCTGAGATCTTCTGTTAAGACTGTCCTATTGCTCTCAAGGAGCTTTGTGGATAAAATGTTCCTGAGAACCAACAGATAGCTTTGATCTCCATTCCCCATGTGTTAGAATGTTCACAGTTCCTCACAGTTTGCTTTTCTGAAATGCCACATGGGAGGAGCAGCAGTAGCTCCAGGCTGCTCAGCTGGTACCTGCTGCAAGCACCCTGTGCAAGCATTAAATCTCTGCTGCTTCCAACTCACCCAGGCAGCTCCAAGGGGGCCAAGAAGCAGCATTCTCTAAGCTGCTGAACTTGGGATTCATGTACATGCCTGATGTTACCTGAAAAAACACCTGCAGAACAGACTGTAACTCAGTGTGTATCACAGTGGGATGCTGCTGCTCCGGCTCACATGGTTAAAATCCCAAACCAGTGTTTCTCCAGCCTGTTCCTAGAACAGGTGAAATGGTCTGGAGGCAACTTAAAATGTATTCTGTGGAGGAGAGCTGCCCCTTCAAACACACAAGGTTTTGAGTTGCTTGTTCCCAGAGAAGTGGGAAATCTTTGGTGGTGGAGAGTGTAAAACAGTTTCTAGTTACATGAATATTTATTAAACACAAAACAGCTGCTGTAGGGCATTGCTTTATTCTCTGAACAAGTACAGCCTGAAAAATGTTCTCAGGAATTGAAACATTTTAGTTAATGGCAAGAAATGTTGGTCTGATGTGTAAATTAATGCTGCATTGCTCTTGTCAACAGATAATCTTTGGGTAATAATCCAGTGTTATCTCAAATCCAGGTTTCTTCTCCAAAGCAACCTGGGTTTGGTTTTTCTGTTTCCAACAGAAAACTATTGTTAGTTGGTTTCCAACTAACAATAAGAAAGTGCCCAGTTATAATCTTATAGTTTTGTTAAAATAGGTTAAAATTAGATTTTTTTTTCTCTAAAGCAGGGGAAGGAGGGAGGGAGCTAAAAGACTAACTTCACAACATTTTGTATTTAAGTAATTTGCTCCTGAAGAAAAGACAAAATTTGTCTCAAACTGTCTTCCCTCTCTAATACAGAAATCAGCAAGTGACTACAACAACTTTGACAGAGAATTTCTGAGCGAGAAGCCAAAACTGTCTTACAGTGACAAAAACCTGATTGAGTCCATGGATCAGTCTGCATTTGATGGATTTTCTTTTATTAACCCAAAATTTGAACAGATCTTGAACAAGTAAGTCTCTGAACAGCTGGACTTTAAAGCAGGGTTACAAACCCAGACTCCCAAGTGTTAATGCATTCCAACGACGTCGATACTTCAGAATAATACACCCTAGTGTGATGAATTATGTTCAACTCCTGATTTATTGGCAGTGTTTTTATGCATGGTTGGGTTTAAGGTATGTGAATCATGTGCATTATTTTCTCTGTTTGGGAAAATGTAAATTCTGTTTGGTACTTGAATGTAGTTATGTTATATATATAATGTGTGTGCTGTATATTTTGCTCGAGAGAAGACATTGGGGAACAGAAGATGTCTTTTTAAAATGTGTTTGAGCCCTTGGTTCTTTTATTTGTCTTCAATTAAAAGAAAGTTTAATGTAATTTTCACTTACGGCTCTATGATTTTTAACAATATACAATTTAACTCCAGTGGTCTTTAAAATACAGTGATCAGTTGGTCAGCCCTGATCTCTTTCTTAAAATATTTGTTATTTTTGTGAATTAAACAAGAGTCAGGAGAAAGCAGAGATGCCTAGTGTAAGACCAGCTGCTGAGGGAAACAGCTCAGGGATGCTTTTGGTGAATAAATGCTACATTTATTACATTTACATTTATTCCAAGGCAGTCCAAGCCTTGAGACAAAGAGGCCTCAGCATCCAGAGCAGCCCCATCCTTCCTGGGAATGTGGGGTTCTGCCCCAGCAATCACAGCAGGACAGAACCCAGGTAATGACTGCAGAGTTACTTGCCTGCTCTGCCTGAGGGATTATTCTGTTTAACTGCCAAACACAAAATCCTTCTTCCAGTTTTATTTGCTTGTTTTTAACACAGCAGCTGTGGCTCCTCCTGCTTGCTGTTAGAAGGGCACAAAACCAGATCCTGCTGCCTTGCAACACTTACTTCTGAATTTTAATTTTTAGCCATTAGAGAGAAAGAAAAACAAATGTAATGACTGCAAAGCTCCTTCCAAAACCTTTGCCTTGCAGTCAGCTCATAAAATTCAGGCTGAAGCAAAGTTTCTTTGCTTCTTAGGAACTTTCTGAATCTTGTAACACTATTGCAATTTTCTCAACACTGGGCAGGCAGAAAAAATGTACATGTGTCAGTTGACCCAAGAATTATGGAATGCTACAGAACTCCTAAGAGAACCCTGGAGCTTCTGGGTCGTTTCAGACTGTTAATCCTGCTGAAAGAGCAGCAGAAAGCTGTAATACTTGTAGAGATTAAAAAAGAAATACACTGCTGCCTTTGTTCTGCTCCTAAAGAACAGCTCTAGCTTATTGCTGTAACTCAAGCAATGCCAGCATGACTCGGATGCCATCTGAGCCTGCAGCAGACTGAGGCTGGAAGGGGCAGAACACAGCTGGCACTTCCAGACTGCCAGGGCTGGCCTGCTTTACCAACCCCACTGCAAGGAAACAAGAAAGGGATTCTGCTTTCCAAGGTGAGTGCTGTGCCCTTGCACCCAAGCAGAAAGGCATTTCTAGGTAAGGAGTTCCAAAAGTGGGTGCCAGCAGCAGGGGCTATCTGCACACAAAGTTGTTATCAGTTGGCAGGAGTAGTAAATATTCCTTTTGGGAACTGGCTCCCTGTACTCACCTGCTTTGCTCTGGAGTAACAAGTGCCGGATCTGCTCAGGAGGCTTCACACAGCAGCTCTTCCAGCTGGCATCTGACTGATGAACCAGGAGCATCTCCTACTGCCACAGCTGTGCCCAGCTGCACTCACACATTGGCACAGATCCCTTTCCTCTGCACAGCAGCTACTCCACCCCTCCTGCACAGGGCCCTACACCACTGTTACCTGTGTTACAGCACAGCCTGGGGAGCTCCTTCACCTCCTCTGCAGAGCTGCTGCAGCCCAGGGCCACCTGTGAGAACCACCTGAGTTCACTCACTCACCCATTGCCTCTGGCTCATGCTCATACTACAGGAAGTTTCAGCTTTTAAAGGATTTAGTCCAGAAAGCAGCCTAAAAGCTCTAAAACAAACAAAGTTACCTGCTCCCCAAACAGAAATACACAGTGGAGTTAAAGAACAATTAAAACACAGCTCCCACCTAGCAGAGGAGAGACAAGTGGTTACCACCTGGGGGACTGCAATCAGCAAGACATGAAAATGTGACTACGTAATTCTAAAAGCACAAAGCAGTCATTAATTTTGTCCTTGTCATTCTGAAGGATAAGTACTCCTGCAAATTTAATGCCCTCCAGCTGCATACAGACTTGTACTGACAGGCAGCATTTGGCTGTTGGTTTTCACCTTTCTCAAAACACCAGCAGCATGTTCAAGACAATGTAAGGACAGTGCAGGTCTGAGAGGGTGGAGCAGATCTTAATCCCAGTGACCAGGTGAAGCTAATAAAGCCTTACCTTTCTCCTCCATCGTGTGCAAATCCTGGCATGCATTTATTTAATCACTTCCTCCAACAACTTCCTCCATTATTGAGCTTCCTACTTCAATCATAGTTATTTGTCACAATAAAGCACCACAAGGTGAATTAATGTAATCCTTACATTTATATGTAAACTCCCTAAGCCCAGTTTGTGGAAGCTGTGGAACGCTGCTGAGGCCCAGGAACACTCACCTGCCACTTCAGCCACTGGAAATGGACATGGAAAGAAACACACATCAGTGCACCTTGTAGCATTTGATCTTTATTACTTGGATCAAAGGTCAAATGATTACATTTGTCTGAAAGATCACAACAAAGGCCAACGATGTAAGAAAGGACAGGTTAATCCCAGTCCAGAGACTGCATCTGAGCCAGGCACACATAGAGGCAGTCAAATGGTACAAACACAGAAGGTCAGGACAAGGGTCTTCCCCTCTCCTGTCAGTGACTGTTCTGTCAGGAGTGGGGGACACACTCACAGAAGTGACAATTAACTGCAGTTCTTCACTGTGCCTTCCCAGAACAGCAGTCAGCCTTACACCCTGGGAGAACCCATCACTCCAAAACTACATTCAGCTCAAATCTACATTCATCACCTACACCTGCTCTCTGCAGCCAGGGTCAGATGCAGTCACTGATTTAGAACATTCCTACCATAGAACCAACAACTTCATTTTTTTTTTCTCTTCAAGTATCAGCACAATAGTTTATTTACACTTCTATACACCTCTTTTTACTGAACACCCATTGTAGTAAAACACGCATCACAGTATATTTGAAAGCAGGCTATAAAAATACCTACTGTACATAGAACATGAAGCCTCGAGGATGTTACAGCACCTCTGACAGATCAGAGAGGTAAAACAAAGGGGGAGAGGAGACACTTCAAGCTGTGCTCGCCAGCAAAGAGAAGCAACCCTGGGCTCAGCTCTCACTGGGGGACACATTTCTGCCCAAACTTCTTCAGCCAGGTCTGAGCTCACAATCTGCCAGTAAAATCCCACTTTTCTAATGCAGCCTCCTGGGATTTTTACAGATAAATCCTGACATTCTCAGTGTAAAAACTGCTCAACCCCCCCTCCTGTCCCAGCAGAGGAGCGGGGGCTGCCTGGGGCACAGCCCGGCTTTCCCACACCACCGTGGGAGGGGAAATTGCTCTTTCAGTTGTGCCACAAAGGTGGCCTTGTTAACCACACATCAATGAATTCACTCCTCTGAGCAGTGCCAGGCAGGCTCTCTCTTCACCCCACAACTATGGGCACAGCTGAATTAATAAAGGTCTGAAATGGCATTACCATAACACACACACACACAAAGCTTTAGACAGCAGCACTTGAAGCAAGTGTTCCTGGTCATTCTGCACCCTACACATTCCTCCTCTGAAACAGAACCCAGCAATGCACTATGGCTTACTTCCAGAGCTGAATATATTGCTGAATGTAGCTTATTTAAAAAAAAAAAAGTAATCACAACAGCAGCACATTATTTTATAGACCCTGCACAAACAAAAGACAATTTAGCCCTTGCCTGCAAAACTATGTTACCAGGGCCTGGTATTTCACACAGGAATTCAGGAAAGAAAAAAAGCCAAAACAACAAAACAACCCCACCAACTCACATGGTAAAAGCTCAATTAATTGGAGAGAATCCTTAGAAAAAACACAGTTCAACTACCAAAGAATAGTTCTCCTCATTGCAGAGCTAGAGCCAGCAGCAGTGCTGGCAGCTCACTTCAGTTGTCTGGTAACACACATACAAAATACACTTTGATTTAGTACAGTTAAAAGGTTGTGACCTTGACAGACATAGAAAATTCCATTTTTAGCACTGGAGTTTCACTAGGCATAAAAGAGCAATGAAGAACTGGGATGATGGAAGGTGCTTAAAAACAATACGAGAAACTCCAAGGCAGGTGTGCCTTGTTAAAATTATTTCAGAATTTACCTGGTGTTTTTGTTGCATGAGCTGTTAGAATGGTTAAACTCACCTAACCTTTCTGTACTGTTTCCTGATGTACATATTAAACGTGGCTATAAAAGAGAAACATATACTTTTATGTTGAAATTCATTCCAAAAATTCTCTAAAAATATAAAAGACAACACTAACATGACAAGCAGCTTTTCCAGCCCTTGACAGACTGAATCCTTTCCCCTCCCTTCCAGAAAAGCTGCTCATCCCCTCCCATAACTGCAGCAGAAAGGACATGTCTCTTTCCATCTCTCTCCATTCATTCCCCACTTGTCACTCACACTCATGTCCCCCACTGCCCTCCAAAATACCCCTGGTCTCTGGAAAGTATCAAAATCTTGCTAAAACAGCAGAATTTCCCAGGTAGCAAATCTAGCTTCAATGCCTTCATTTTCCAAAGGGAACATCTCCCTTGTGAATTTCAGAAAAATTTTAAATTGTGTTTGGCAAACCAAAGTTCACTTTAAAACACAGGACAATTATCAGAGCTGATGGGCTTCCCCATTTAAAGCAGCTTTGCAAATGAAGCCTCCAGTGCTCAAAATGTAGAATTTTGCCCATGTTAAATACACCATCAAAAAAACTCCATGTAATTCTAGGCAATCATTCACAGTAAAAACAAGAGAACTCTTAGAAAAAACACTTACAAAGAGAAAATAAAATCTAGTTAAAATCTGCCAGTAAAATCAACACGGGCAATTAACCACCTTGCATTACCCACAGACAAAAACAGTAAAAACCCACTGAAACTGCACAAATTTACATAAGAAAAATCTAAACCCAACTCTGCTCTGCTCCCCACAATCTTTTCACTGATACCTTTGGAGTTATCCACGAGCACAGGTTTTGTCCAGAGGAGCAGAATCACATTCGAAATGTCTGGAAGGGAAGGGCAGGCGCGTCCATCCCGCCCTGCTCCGACACCGCGGGGCCCTGAGCTGCTGGAGGAAGGGCTGCTGCCCCGGGAGCTGCAGCTATAGGTGGGTGGGCACTGTCCTCAAAGCTTCTTCTCTCGACCTATTCACACCTACATTCTGCAAATTTAAGGACAAAAATAAAATAAAATGTTAAAGCAAAGGTCTGATGGGCAGCCGTGGTTTTGCTCAGCACGCAGCTGTTACAGGACACAAAGGTGAGCAAGTTGTAATGCTGGATCCCTCAAAATGCTCTGTAAAACACAAGGAAAGGCCCCAGCCCCTGTCAGAATCAGGTTGGACCTCATGCCAGTGCCAGGAGCTTTACAGAGCCCTCAGACACCCAAAAGCAGGATCTCTGCTGCCAGTGAAATGCATCCCTCAGACTTGTACCACACCAGGTCTGGCAGGACAATTGGTGCCTATACAGCATATGCAGGTCTCACTGTTACAGCTTTTAAAACCTTTTTTTCCTTTAATCACTGTTTTAACCACATTTTTCTAACCCTCTGTCTCTCCCAGTCTTTATGCATGTAGTATAAGGAAAAAACAGAACCCTGCAAAGGCCATAAACCAGACAGGAATCAATAAAATCTTGAGGGAGGGAAGCCCTCCTCTCCTTGTTCCAAGCACACTCCAGGAAATAATTCCTGAACACCAACAGCCATAAAGCCAATCCTGATCTTATCTGTGAGCAGCCAAACCACTGGAAGAACTCTGAATAACTCCCTGAAGAGCTGGTAACATCAAGTGTTCCCTGAAGAGCTGGTAACATAAAGTTTAAATGCACTTTGGGATACACATGGCTTGTGGCAGATGTCACACTGACATCAGGAAATGCTCCAGTGGTTTTATTACCACATTTATTAGAGTTTACATTCAAAACAAGTCTCTCCAGTCAAGCTCTGGGGAAAGGAGAGCCCCACGAGCACACAGCAAGGGGCCCTCTCAGCACATGCAGACAGACAACTCCATCAGTCAAAACTCATCCACTCAAAAAGCAATTCAAACCCCTCCCCAATCCCAGTTTCTAGATTTTCAGCCATTTCTTATGAAAGCAGGCTATAAACAAGCAGCACCACATTCTCTTTGGAGATTGAATTCTGCCAACATTGTTCTGCCCTTACCAGTTCTGCTCCATCCGCATCAGCCCTTTCCTCTGTCATCAGCCTTCAAGCCCTTGGGTAAATCCCCATTTTCCACCATGAATACCACACCAAGCTTTCTGGGAACATACACACAGCAAATGCTGCTGGACAGAGTTGTCCAAGTTCTGGAAATCCCTGCACCCACCAGCACACAGCCTGAGCCACTCTCACATCTCTTTGAAGGAAAGCAAAGCAACAGCCCTATTTCAAGAAGAAGCTTCTACAAGAAGCATCTCTTCTGCAGTAAGAGGAAAGCATCAGAAAGCACCAGTATCTGCTAAGAACACAAGGAGTTAGCAAAACAAGTCATACTCTTCATGGTTATGGGAAAAAAAAAAAAAAACAAAAAACAAACCAACAGAACGTGCTGGCATTTGGTGTGTTTGTGTTTTTCTTAGCAACTGATGCAACATACCCAGAATTTCCCTGGGACTGCAGTGAGGTCTCCACAGGCACTCCCAGAATACTGGCTGAAATCTTTTAAGCTAAACATTTGATGTTGATTCAAAGAAAATTAAATGGAGCATGAAATGGAGCATCAAAATGCAGGAATCCAGAGGTACTGGAAATTAGTCCTCAAGCAGCAAGAGCTAGACAGCTCAAACATGAAGCTAAAAGGAAATGAGGTGATTAAGGCAAGGCAGAAGATGCAGCTTATTTCAGTGAATGAGAGGTATTGGATAAAAGCAGAATTCTAATAATTAAGACAGACCCAAAGGGAATATTGATAAGCAGGCAAGAAAGCTGAAAGCAAAAAAAGCTTGAATTCGAGTAAACAAACAGGCTGTGGAAGCAAAGTGTGCTGAACTGTCACATTGAAGGAAGAAAACTGGGATAAACCCTGATAAACACCCCCAAGGGCTTATTAAACAAACAACAGCCAGCAGTGAGAGCAGATGAGCAGGGGCTTAGAAAGGGACCAATATCCTCATTAACTGTAAGTGGATTCCTACTCACAGGAATCCCATTAGATGAGATGATGGCAACTGGGATCCCACTTTCAGAACAGCCATAGGGCACTGTGAGGGAAAAGCCATGCAACAAGGACAGTGCTGCTGCTTAGAAAGGGGACAGAGGTTTCAGCCTTACTTTTGGGACCAGAAGGAGTTCCTGAAACTGCCTGGCACCAAAGCACACCTGGACAAATGACCGTGCTGGGAACAGCCCCACACCAGCAGCAACACAGTCTGGAGAGCGCAGGAAACACAGGAGGAAGAATAAAACCCACCCACCTGTCCCAAATACTATTTCTACCCAGCCATACACCCTGTTCCCTGGGCAGCCCCAGCAGGAGCTTGCTGCTTCCGGGGCCTGCTCCCTGAGGCAGGAGCAGCCTGACCCTGCCTTGCACAAGAGTCCATCTTACCCTTTGAGAGACTCAGAGTACACAGATTAACTCAAATACCCTCCTATACCACTGCTGCTGTTCTCACTGTGCCCTGGCCTTTGGACATTCCTCCCCCAGCAAAGTGCTGTGGGTCTCCAAGAGGACAGGCCCTGCTCTCAGTTTTGCTTTGACTCAGCTGCAATGTGACCCTCACAGCAGAACAGGAAGATCCTGCAGAAAGGCTCCTGCAGGCAGAAGGAGGAACCTCTGGAGACAAGAGCCAGCCCAGGCCTAAGCACAGAAATAGAGCACAATACAAATATCCAGCTCTCTATCAGCCAGCTTCCCCTCAGCAAGCCTCCCAGCCAGCATCAGGCCTTCCTTTCACTGGCAAAGCCAGGGCTGTTCAGCCATCCTGCTGTAAGAGGAGATCCCTTAGAGCATTCTGCATATTTAAATATGCACTTCACTCTGTGGCACACATCAGCACAGCGAGTGCTGTGCTCAGCAGACACAGCCCCAGGAAACCTGGCTGGCAGCAGCTGGCAGCAATGGAGGGTCCTGGGTGCTCCTGCTGCTTCCCTTCCCTCTTCCATCTCCACCAGCCACAGACCAGGCAAACTTTGCTTTCCTCACTGTCATCCTCCCCCTCAATTTTCTCTGACAGCCCAAGCCACTCTTTTTCAAGAAACAAAACTCAGTTTTTCCACAGCAGATGACTGCACAGATTTTGGCTCCATAGGAAATGCAATGGATTTAATTTCATTTGGATGGGGTTTCCTTAGCTGTGGCCTGTGGAGGTGACAGCACTCCAAGCTGTCTCCATGTGGCTCCTCAGGAGCTGGCTGTGGCCAGCATCCCTGTGATCCCTCAAGAATGTCACCTCAGCTGGCAGGTAAGAGCAACCAGGCCCATGGTTGTGTACAAGGGGGTCCAGCAGGCTCAGCTGCTCCTCTGGGCCACCTTTCACAGCAAAGCTCATGCCCAGACCCTGGAGCAACTAAACATGGAAAAGTGACCAACCACTCCCACATCACAGTCATGACAGCAACAGGCAAATGATCCAGGTTCTCCCAGTTTCAGCCCAGGGGCAGTGGTTTAACTAAACACCAAGCACCACAGCAGGAGGCTCTCTGGTTATGGCAAACATTCCCAATTGCTACAAACTTCTGAAGACTTCAGTACCATTTCAGAAGTGCAGATATGTAAATTTCTTTTTTTTTTTTTCCCCAAAATCCTGGTTTGGGAAAAACATACCACCTGAGAAACCTAACAGCTAAAAACTTTCCACAACCTACAGTCCTGCTTACTTTCACTGCTTAAAGACCCCCTCAGAAAACAGTTCTGAGGCTCAGTGTTTTTCTGCCTTTCCCTGCCTGCTCCATGGCACAGGCACTTCCCACAGCCTTGCTGTGCCCAGAGAACAGCATGGCAAAGGCACCAGGGCACCACATCTCCCACAGCCTGCAGTGTCCTCCCTCCTGCAAGAGGCTTTCCTATCATACAGTTTGGGATTCATGCCCTGCTGGTTTGAGGTTTGTGTCTGCTGGAGCCACTACCCAGCTACAAAATGCTCTGGCTAACTCTGCTTCTAACTCTGTTCTGGAATGGTCAGCACTGCTTATTGGAACCCTCATAAAATCTGGGTACACAGCAGCTGGGGCAGAGCTGCACATGCTCCATCACCCACATCCACACAAAGCAGGAAAAGAGGGAATTTAAAATCCCTTCTCTAGGCAAACCTTAGAGCCTGGTTAATGCAGAACAGCTGTTAACAAAAGTTGTATATTAAAAACATTTATACACATTCCTGTTCTTTGAATAATTGTCCTGGAACTGAGTGAAAACTTGCTACCCTGCTCTAACAGCACATCCTTAATTAGCACACGTAGAGCCCTAGTGCTGTGGATCAGTAGGATTAGGGATTTACAGTAATTATGGGTTGTTATTTTACACTGCATGGCAGTCCAATCACTCCCAAGGGCTCTGAAACAGATAATACTGGTGCTCTGCTGGGCAAAACAAATTCTGACCTTCTTATCTCACACAGGATGTTGTGTTTCATGGCTTTCATAAATACACTGCAGCTAACACAAAATGATTGCTGGCTATTACAATAAAGCTTAATGCTGCAGGATATTTAAATGATAGCAATTTACAAAACCAGCATTCCAGTGAGAGCCGATCAAGGTCTGATAACTCATCCACAATAAATTAGCCAGTGCAACAGTTTTATTGTGATTTGATTAATTTTTTTCAAATCATGTGCTGTACAAACATTTGGTTTGAATTATGAGTTTGGTTTGGGTGTGGCTATTTTATTTTTTTATTATTATTATTTCAAAGTGATTGGAATGATTAGTTTTTCAATTTATTTTGAAGTAGCAGGATGAAAACAGCACCCAAGTTTGATAGTTGGTCGGGACACAGGATTCACTGATGAGCAGGGACTGTTACAAGAGCGTCCTCGGTAGGTCTGGAAATGTCTACATTCTGTATAATAATAAAAATACAGACAATATTTATCATGCAGCAGTAAGACCAACAAAAACCACCAATCAGGTCCCTTCACAAGTACACAGCTGGGTTGATTGAGAAGCAGAGATGGTTTCAGCCCCCCACACCCCAAGAACGCAGCAGTCAGAGATGGTTGCTGTCCCAGAATGAGACAGCACAAAAGGTATTTACAGTAAAAAAAAAAAAAAAAAAAAGAAAAAAAAGCTTTTTAAATTTTCAGAGTCCTCTGAGGAGCAGTTAAATGCAGCTCCCTTGCTAGCAGCACTACCCAAAGCTCAGGTCAGTCACATTTAGGAGGAAGTATTTTACAGGCCCAGCTAGGAATCCACCTTATCTCGTGCTTCAGCACTTGCACATCTCACTGAGAAACTTTCAGTGTTTCACTGAATATGCCACGTGCTTCTGTGCCAAGAGGAAGCTTTCAACATGTGCTTGTGTTATAGACAATGTAACATCTCCAACAAAATAAAATATATGTTCTCAGACACCTTAACCATTCCAGGCTGATCATACCAACTAGATCTCACCTCTTTTTGCAGAGGTTGCAAAGAAACAATGACATTCAGTGCAGCACTCAATTATTTAAAATCAAATGAAAGCAAGACCTCAGTGCAGCCAAAGAGGAATCACATCTGCTATGGCACCACCTCCTGAAAGTCCCAAAGCCTGTGCAATTGGTATTCCCCCTCCTCCCAAGAGAGCAGACCATGATAAACTGCTCTGAAGTTCCTTACAAGATCCATTTTAGGCCAAATCATTGCCAATTCTTCAAACTTCACACTGATGGGTTTCCTTGGTCCTGCTTGTTCCACACTGTGGTAAGCCAGCTCACCTTACACTAACATCTCCCTCCCCCAGGTCCTCTCAACAAAATAAAACAGCAGATCTGGTGTGAGTAATGCCCTCTCTGTCATTCACTGACTAAGCCAGATGTGCAAAGCAGACATTTCACTCCAGCACTTGCTGGGTCCCTTCTTTGGGCCAGAAAACAACAGCTAAAGCAACTCCCCTGAATTATTTTCTGTAAAAGACTATAGACTCCTTCATTGGAAAAGGTCAGAACTTCAGCCTCACAATGCTGACAAACACAAGGCTTCAGTCTGCTCCAGAAAAGTCCCCACGGTACTCTGAGGTTCACACATGCCACAAACAAACAGCCCAGAGCTCTGCCTGCATTTCTGCCACGTGAAAATAGATGTTTTCAGCTGAGCCAAAAGGAGGGCACTGTTCTGGAGCACAGACTATAAGTGACTGGTGGGTCACAGAACAGACACTGGGCAATTCTCAATCCAATAGCCTCATTGTTTAACAATGCTGTTATGTGACACTGTATTTAATTAAATGCTCTGACTTCAATAGACTACTTGAAAAGTTAATTTTACAGAAGTAATTAACATTTTCATAGGTGATTTAAATGAAAGCTTTTGAAATTTTCACAGTCCTCTGAGCAGCAATTAAATGCAGACAGGACCCCCTTAAGTCCTTCATTCGGACCCACTTCCTGAACAGTGGAACATCATCCAAATTCACCAGGCTGGGTTTCCTTTGGGGCAGAGGGAGAAGAGAATTTGAGGGGTTTTAGGAAAATGCCACTGCTCCTTTTTTTTCTTATAAAATTCATTCACTCAATTCATTTGTGCTCAAATCAGCCTTGTGTCTTTGAGCTGACAGCAATGGAAATGTCTTCCTGATCCTCTGCACCTGAACAGAGCCACCCCACAGCAGTGCCAGCATGGCCACATCCCTTGCTAGACATGTGGAGAGCCACTTGGTGATTCAGGCAGAGCTTTCCACCTTGAGATAAACCCCTTCAGTTAGAAGACTGGCATTTTCGGCAACATTTTAGCAAGCTGTAATTTTAGCACTGATATTTTGATCAGCCCAACTAAAAATGTTCATCTACATTACTAAACACAAATAACCTACACCCTCATGGATTTTCACTATGCTTCTCCTGCTTTAGGTACTGTGAAAACACAGACTGGATTTCCTAACCATGATAAATCAAACTAAGATACAAAATGGGAAAGCAGAATGACAAACCAGGAAAAGGAAGAGGAAGGAAATATTGCAATACAGTTGTTGAAGAGAAAACATTCAAAAGTCAGGGTTTTCAGAACTTGGAATACGCAGGTCATTAAAACAAAACTTATCTGCAGAAGAATTCTGGTATGAATTCTGCACAATAGTGAACCCTCAGTTACAAAAGGCACTTTATGTCATGTGCCTTGTTTAATACACAGATAAAACCTCATTTCTCACTATATTCCTCTTCACCATCAACTGTTGCTCTGAAAGCCACCAAACACAGCCCTTTTTTCTCATGTTATCAAACTGACTTCCACTTCACCAGTGGCACTGCTCCTGACCTCAGCACGGAATCAGTGCCATGCCTGGTGGCATGAGCCTGAGGATCTGCAAGAGAACCTTGACACATTTCACACAACTTTGATGCTAAAGCAAAGGAAGAGCTTGGCACAAGCAGCAGAAGGAGCCTGAGCTGAGGTGGGCACTGAGGAGCACAGAGAGCCTGAGGCAGGCAGAGCACAGGGCTGCCATGGGCTGACAGCTTCTCTGCACTTACATTTCACAAACACGCTCAATTTCCTTCCCCCGGCTGTCCTGCTGTTTCCTGAGAGCTAGTCTTCCTCTCCAGCTTTGGCTTAAAACACAGGTGACATCATCAATTCCTCTTTTTCATACAGCAGTGATGAAAAAGCTGATGACTTCTCTCCCCAGACCAGGCGTGGCACTCATAACACAACTGTGGGCTACACCTACTTCTGCTGAGTGACAAAGCCTGGCAGAACTTCATAGAGTTTTTAGACTGACACCACATCTTCAAATTCTCATTTCTCAAAGATAAACTATTCCAGCTAGAACTCACAGTATTACAGAATTTACAGTTTGATTCAGTCCATAAAAAACTTGCTCCCCCCTCAGAGTAAACCAGTAGCAAAGCTTCATATGTAAAATAATATAAAACAAAACTCAGCTGAGTTATCAAATCAATTCTAGCCACAAGGACAATGGAAATCAGCTCAGACCATACATTACATCAAGTTCTCCAATTTGAAAAATATTCTTACCTCAGGTTTATCTCTGTGTGTGTTTACAGCTTCAACATTCAGAAATATAGATTCTACTTTACATCCTGTTGATAGAAAACACATTTTTAGACACATCTGCTTTGAAAGTGAAATTATAATAATGATGCAATCAAATTTTGAGATGGTGAAGGTTAATACTTTCCCTTTCTGGTTTATACCACAATTTCCTGAATGCTGAAGAACTAAAGCTACAGAAATTAATCTGTTCCCCGTGGATTAATACTACTGTCCATCTGATAATCAATCTCCTCAGCTTAGCTTTATCATTACTTCCTTTGAAAAAAAATCTTTTTTTTAACATACACAAACATTCAATGAGGAAGTTTTTACTTGTAACTTTTTGTGTTTTAAACATCCAGGACTTCTGTACTACAGTAAAATTCTAAGAAGATAAATGCTGCTCTCATTTCTTAAACATAAAAACAACTACAAGAAGGTACAGTGTGTTGTCAACAACCCCCATTCCTCTATATGTGCAAAATGGTTTTAACCCCAAGCTAAACAGAACTTCAATGCTGACTCCTGAAAAGGAACTTCTGCTTTACATTGAAAAATTCAAAACTCCAGTGAGGCAAGAAAACTTAAAACAGTGAGAAGAAACAACTATTTCCCAGGTAGTATAAACTGATCCACTTAGTGATATAATTACTCCATACACCATGGCCACAGCACTTCAAGCCATCTCTGATTGCCAAACCCTGGCTCATCTCACACAAGCATGACTTTTATAAGCTACCACTACTCTACAGAACATCATTAACAGTCACTTCCTCTGACACACCAGACTCCATCCTCTATCACAAGCGGGTTTCCAGATTTTTCTCCTCATTTATTCCCTGAAGTCGTAACACATTACGACTTCCATGGAGTTGTTACATGACAGAAAAGGGGGATTTCCTTAGAAAGCCACTCCACTTAAAAAAAAAAAAAAAAAAATAGTAAGGCCAGTATTTGCCTTCCCTTTGGGAAGCCTGTCCTTTTAAAGCCCATTTGTCAGGAAGACTGTGAGCAAACACTGTGGGAACTCAGAGAAACAGCAAACCATAAAACAGATTTCAAGGAGGAAAAGCACATCATCTCCCACTGGAGCAGGATCCTTACTCATCCTTCTGACCACAGATCCACTGTGAGCCCTGAGACCAAGCCAAGCCAAGCTCTGAGCCCTGCTGCTGGCCATTCCCCAGGGCTGTTACACAGCAGACACTGCAGAGCCCTCTCAGTCCTTGCCACAAGCGGAGTTTAAGATCCAAAGAGAGCCTCATGGGGAGAGCTTTACACATAAACCAAAGGGACAGGCCTTCTCCACAGCAATTACCACATGCATTCTACAGCTCATTTTTAATTGCTGATGAGCAAGTTCCTACCTACAGCAAGCTGCAGTTTCCCTTTTCATAGAACCACCACTGCCCTGGACAGCTGAGTAAAGGTCTCATCCACCCTGATCCAGCTGTCAGGCTGTACCAGATGTTCCTCCACTGCAGGTCAGACTCTTAAGGTGGCAATGATGCTCCTCTCCACCACCAGGAAGAGCAAAGCCCCAGGGGAGGCATTTCCCCAGAACAGGCTCAGCTGGGAGGTATCAAACACACCAGCTCTGATCCTGCATCCTGCCTGCCTGGAGCCAAGTGCCATCAATCAGTACTGCAGAAATAATTTACACAGTCCTTGTGTTTTCAGATGGCTGAACTCCAAAAAGCAGGTTGGCTCAAATGTGCTCATCAGACATATGTATCAAACCCCTTAAAAAAGGACAGTGGCATTTCTTTCCCTCCAGTCAGAAGGGCAAGGACAGTGTTTTGTACCACTTTGTTTCCTTCCTCTCTTAGTGCGTGAGCAAACACTCAAACATCCACACCCTCTTAAAATTTATGAACAGTCACCCAACTTCCCTCCTCCTGCAAAGAAAGAAAAACAGCAACAACAACCAAAAAAAAATCCACCAGAGAACCCCCAAAAAACCAAAGAGAACCCCAAAACAAAGCCTTGCTGTGGAAAACAGGCAGACTCTAGCAGGGCAGAAGAACCCAGTTTTAAAAAGCCCAAGTTTTAACTGCAGTGAATCTTGATTTTCAAACTCCAGCTTGTCATGCAAGGCTGGGAACACCAGATGTCACCACAGCACAGGCTGTCCTTCCTGTAAGACGAAACTGCAACCAAATGACAAAAATTTCCTCACACAGATTTTCCAGTACAGCAGCTACTTTGTTTCATAATATTCTTTGTTTCAACTTCATTTGAAACTTAACAAAACACAAAGTACTGATCTGGACCGCCATTTTTCAGAGCTGATAATCAAAGACAGCCTCCAATTAATGACTGAACCAGCATTTTTTGGCAATATATTTTTCCTAATAAGCTGTGCAGATAATTCTCTGCCTGAGATGATCTTCTCAAGTGGGATATCAGCAGACACGACCCAGCCATAACTGAATGAAAATGAGCAGAAGGCACACACTAAGCTGAGGTGGGAACACACACAAAACTCCATCAGCAATCAGCCTAAAGTCCTAGCAGGGCACTCAGCAACCCTCACCCCACACTGCCCACAGAGCCCAGGGAAAGCCCCTGAGCCAAGCACCAGGAACAGCAGCTGACAAACAAATGCCACCATCAACAAACAAAGTGGTTCATGGGGTATTCTCATAGTCCATGGAAAAAAAAAAATAGTTCAGGAAAAGAGAACAAAGTTATCTAAGGCTAAGGAAACACATTTGGCAAGATGAAAAACCTATACAAATTTGCCTGTCTTTTGCAAAGCAATACCCTCCAATACATCAATAAAACCTCAGATCTTGCTGTAGCAGACGTGTAAATGCACGGGTTTGCCAGAAGAATTAGTGAAATAGAGTATGAACTGGGCACAAAAACTGTCCCCTCCAGCAGTTACAGCCACTGGTGGTTTCAGGCCTTCAGCAACACAAGTGTTTCCTGGCACAAGGCAAAGCAAGGGTAATCCAGAGGATTCATTCATTCCAGCAAAGCTCTGCAGGCATACATGCAATGTCAAACCTGACTATTTTAAAGCAACATAAAGTGTGTTTTAAACACTCCACCACCTTTCCTGATGAGTATAGCCAGACTTATATAATAAATATACATACTTGCACTTACCATAAGCCACTGGGGTTAGCTTTAGGACGGTATGCAGTGGGCACTTCAGGTAGGGCAGTTGTTCTGAGAAATCAAACCACAAATTACACATGAAATACAGGTTACAACTGACTCTCCTGTTATGTTTCAGGTTAGCTACTTGAATAACTTTTTACCTAACAGGATATTTCTTTTCCTAGTATGCAACAGAGATGTTAATCAAAGCAAAAAACAACTACCACAGTATTTCAGGTGAGGAGCAGCTCAATAACATCAACTACCAAGTTATATGTGGGGGTCAAATACCAAAAAATACACTTGGGTACTTGCCTGGCAAAACCAGCCTCTGATGATAGAGCAAATTGTTAGAATTTATTGTGTGGAACCTTAAGGAGTAAATGTTCAAAAAAGCAGCCTGTTTGTAATGCACCAAGGAAGACTTACCTGCGGGCTTGTCAAGGAAATATGCGAGCAAGCAGCGCATGACAGCTTGGTGACAAATGACAAGCACATTCTCCTGCCTTTCCAGTTCCATAATTACTGGCTCCAGCCTCTGAACAAGATCTTCATAGGACTGGGTGGGGAGGAGAAACACGGAGCACATTAAAAAGGAAAAACTCTTTGAACAGGATATATATACAGAGGGAATCTTACTTTCATATTAGTCATCTTCTAAATATTATTTAGTGCACACATAAATACTCCAGTAATAATTTTCATTAAACTAAGAACACAGTTCAGACCTAAGCACTCACATAACACATTTTATTATACACATAACAAAACAAATCTCCCTCATAGGAAAGCTTCATTAAATTAGCCACTTTGATCAAGAATTTCCACAAAATCCCTAGGATTTAATTCACATCTGCAAATAGGAGTCTTGCACATTATTTTCCATAGCTCATCTTCAAAAGCATCTCTCTTCCAAGCCCAAATCTAGGAAGCTCAGCCAACAATCAGCATGCAAAGAGTTCACAAAGCCTGACTTGTTCAGGCTGCCCTTTCCAAACAAGCTGTAGGCATGTTGGACTGGCCTGGTGACAGCAGCCACCATCCCACCAAGAGCCAGCACAAGGACTTGCTGGTGACCTGTCCTGCTTCACCATGCACAGGGAATTGCTGCAGCAGGGGAACAGCAGGGCTCCTGCATGGGCACAACTGAACTGAATTTCACATGCACGGTAAAGACTCTGCTTCCAAAATGTGCCAGCTGCTTCCAAAATGTGCCAGGTACCACAGGTGGAGAGCTCAGCACATTGCCCAGCAGGGCAGGGACCGAGCACAGCAGGAAACCTTCACCCTGGTCCCCAGGCAGGAGCAAGTGGCACTGCTGACTGAGCCCTGGACAAGAGAAAGCCCCCTGAGAGCTGTGCAAACCCCTCACACTGCTACCAGACACAAAACTGCCTCAGATAAACAAGATCAACTCATCCCATCTCATACAACGCACGAGGGAGTTTGACATGCCAGTCACCATCCCCAGGACTGAACTGGTTGGAAAAACAAACACTCCTTGTTCAAATGCATGAGGAGAACTTGCTGCTTAATGACTGCCTCGTTAGCAGGACCGGGTCACACTGCCAGGGACACTGCTCTTGTCACAGTGATTGCTCTTGAGGAAGAAGGCAGAGCTCTGCTTCCTCACAGCTCAAGCAGGAGCAGCTGGGCCAATCCCTCCTCCCAGACCTCAGCCCCCAGCGATGGCCCTGTGACCATCTGGCCATCACTGCACTGCACTAGGGCTGCTTTAGAAAAGCCATCAGCAAGTTTATTTTCCCAGAGGCAAGGAGTTTAATAAGGTGGCTGGAGATTTCCCCAGCATTTCAGCCAGAGCTGCCTGCAAAACAGCCACCACCAAGAGCAGGGATGAACAGAAACAGGGCATCTTAGTAGCATGTTTGCATATGCAGCAGTTAAAGCCCTGCAATAATTCCTCCTGCATTATCACTGCAGGACCAGCACAGGAACGAAGTCTACAAGATCAAAGCTCTCCATTGTTTTCCTAAATTTATGGTTTTATTTTTCAAGCCCTGAATCAACAGAAGTGGTCTGGGCTCAATCCTTGCAAGATCCTATGTGCTTTTCCATGGAGAAAGGAACAACCTTTTCATTAATTTAAAAATTTGTTTTTCCTTCCTAAAGCCAGCATGCATATATGCAAGAAGAAAAGGAAGTCCTTCAACTTGTGAGATTGAAAATACCATACCTCTCCTTTAGGGTATCTGTATCTGTATTTGTCTTGGTCTCTCAGTGCAAATTCAAGAGGATAATTTTCCTGTATTTCTTCATATGTCATTTCTTCACACACTCCCTGTCAGTAATGAAAATAATTAAAAAACATGTATTCCCACTAATGCAAAAAGCAGATATCACTCTTACATAAAACCATATACAAATAACCTTTAGAAGTTTTATTTTGCTACTCTGACACTTAAAATTGTCACATACAATAAACAGGGCACTCAGTTTGATTCAGACGTGGTTAGGAGGAATCATTAAATCCATTTACAGATGAAGTTACATCTATGGACAAAGCAAGGCCATGTTTTATCTATTGCACTTTCTTTTATATCTTACAGCTGCAGCTGGAAACTGCCAGCTAGCAAACCCCTCCCACCACAAACTTCTTTCCAAGCCAAACCAACCAACGCTTCATAACATCATGGCTTCTACAGAGGAATATTTTACTGGGAAAGACAAGAGAACAACAAATTAACAATGGCAAAATTCAGTGAAACATTTAGTCTTGTTTAATGTTTGTTAAGTAGTGACGATTATTTCCAAACTTTAGAAGCAGCTTCAATGACTTTCTATCCCATAAAAGACATATTTAAAAAGTAGTTAAAAAACTAAGTACTTTCTTCACCCCTAACAGTCAAAGCAACTTATTAGGCATTTAAAAGAGAAGAACTTACTGCATCTATCTCATTCAAAACCTTCCACTGCTCATAAGGCACTCCCAAGGCTTCAGCAGTCTGAATTGTCCTTTTCATCTGGCTAGTCCAAACTTTCAGATCTTTGATATTTTGCTCATTAATAAACTGTGACAAGCTTTTGGCAAACTGGAAGAAAAACCAAGAGACACTGGATGAGGGCTCAGAGCCAACACAGGGCGTTGAGTTTAGAATACAGGGGTTCCAGCCTCTGTAAGCTCACTGTAGCTTTTCCAAAAGACTGTCAAAGGTTTTGCTAAGAAATACAACCTACTCCATTATCCAAGAGGGACAGCAGAAAGAAAAGAAGCACAAGGAAAATACAAATTTTTAGCAGTTCCTAGCTTTCCTTCCACTAATTTTCCTTTCAGCTTTAAGTTGTGTACACCTTCCCAATTACCCAACTAGTCAGGATTTCACAACAATATAGTTAAAAAATAAAGCCCTCTTGCCAACTGCTTTGTGGTGTGGGATAAAAAGGAATTTTAGCCAACAGAGAGACACACAGATAAAAAGAGTACAAACCACAACACACAAAGTGCCCGTCCTGTTTCCACTACCCAAACACGCAACTAAAAAAGTCCTTTAAACTCATTAGGAGGAAAAGGCTGTAGGAGGAGGAAAGCTGCAAGTGCCCAGCACAAACACACACAGAGCTCACAGTTACACCTGGCTGCAGGTACATACTTCCTTCCCCCTGACAGACAGCCCAGGATCTCCTCCTATCCTCCCCTTGAGGTTGAGCTCGCTCTCCCCGTGGCGGCAGAGGTAGATTGACCGAGGAGTCACGTGGATATTCATGAGGTAGTAGACAATCCGGCTCTGGATGTGATCCATCACTCTGTTCACCAGGTAACTCCTTCCAACATCCATAATTTTAATGTAAGAAAGATCCCTTTCATGAGCAAGTTACAAAAAAAAATAAAAAAAAGTAAGGTTCCACATTATTGTTATTAGCACGTAGCACAATCTTTCCACCCTCTCTGCTATGAAACAAAGGGGAGACAAGCCAAAGAAATTAAAAAATCCTCATTCAGCCACAGAATAAGCATTAGTCCTAGGAAATAACACAGTGTTCCAAAGGTACAGGATGAACTTTATTCCTTTCACGTGGAGCTGCTCACATCACTTTCTTTTCTGCCTCCTTTATTTGCACTTCATCCAAATCTAGATCCTACCCTTGGAAAAATACAGCCCACACACTGAAAAGGAGATTCAGTGGAGTCACTTAAGTTACCACAGCTAAATAAGATATACAGCTATTTTACAATACCATTTGGGGATTTTTTCCCCAGGTTACAAACACTTTCCATCACCAAGTGCTTGTCTGATTGCACCCAGGGGCCAAAAGGAGTGGTCACTAATTACCCATCTCATTTAATCCCTCCAGAAAAGTAGGGCACCAGAAGAGCCTGGGAATAGTCTGAAGCAAGACATTTTCTCAACTGCTCTGTGAGCAACCCTTTGTTAACTGTACTGTAATCTACCCCACCACTATGTTCTCTCAGCATCAGACAGCTTATAATTTCAATTTTCACTGCTTATCCTTTATCACCTGAGCCATAATTCTAGAGCAGCCGCTCATTCGAAGATGTCTCATAAGCTGAAAATAACCACTATTGGTTACTAGCTATGTGTTTGAGACACCACACTGCAATGAAACAAGGAAACTAATAATAAAACCAAAGAGAGGCAGTGAGAAACAGGCAGCAGCACCCTGACTCCTGCCTGTGTTCCTTGGAGTTAATCATTGCCATTCCAGGCAGGCTCAGCCATTGGGTCCATCACAGGAATTACACACATGAACTGAGCCAGCTCCACGCTGCTCACGCTCAATTACATTAAAATGCAGCTCAGCCTTCCCTGCAGCTCTGGCTGCAACAAACCAGCAGCACCTGGGATGGCTGCAGCTCCAAATCCTACTCTGAAATGCTGGGCTGTAGCACGAAGAAAGGGGCTCCTCCTCACATGATTCATCCCTACCTTATTTTCAAGAGTTCAAAGTTAATAAAAACCAGAAGAATGCTTTGGCATGAGGACAAATAATGTAGCTAAGACAGCTTCTCAGAGCCCTGCACCTGCAGGATAATTTTGCAAGCACAAATAAATTAATTCACAAGTCACATTTTTAAGACTGATGTGTTCATAATTAACCTTAACCATGCCAACCAATTAAGTTATGCTTACAAATCACTCACGTCTCCTCTATGTATCAAAAAAACTAAGTACCAACCAACCACTGTAGAAAGTCTGGAATAATTGCTGGTTCTATACCAGAAGAATAAATACTATTCCCCAAGTGGGAAAATCAAAAAGAATATTGTCCCAGACTAGACTCACTAGCCAATTTTCCTCTAACAAGGAAGTTTCCATGCTACACCCCCAGAGTCAACACTCTCTAATTTGCCAAAGGGGAGAGAGATCAAGCCACTGAAATAATGACCTGAAAGCCCTAATCCCCAATACAGGATGCCCCAACCCTTAAAATAACATTTTAATAATATTGTGATCAGCAGCAGTAATAACAGTGTTGTTTCATCACTCACTTGTCCAGAGTTTCATCTAAAGTCTCATACGAGTTCTTGTAGCACTCTATTCTTTTCATGAAGTCTTCTGTTGCTTCATCATTACTACAATCCACATAGTCAGGACTGCCCAGCTTCACTTGCTGTTTAAAATAAAACCAGGAGAACAGTATTTAAGTTTCCTTCCCTTCTTCACAGATGTTTAAAGAAATAGGGAATGGGATAACACAACAAAAAGTTTTGTCTGCAACTTCATTAAAATACATGTAAAGCAAAAAAAATCCCCAACTCTTCAGAGAATTAAATTTCTGAGCTAGTAACATTCACATGGACAGGGGGAAAAAAAAGAATTTTTTTCCATTAATGAGAGCTAACGTGAGGTTTTTGCTATTGGAAGTTCTTATAATGTACTTCTAAAAATACTAAGCTACTTTAAGCCTCCCAATATCAAGCAAACTTTCCCTTACTCACCACAATGTTTGCAGCAATGACCTCTGGATCAACACATACAGACTCCACAAAAAAGGTCTTCAGTCCAAATGGGAGGAAGGGAGGAAGAAGGAAGATGCATGAGAACATCTCTGGGTACTAACACACAAGCAGCATGTCACCCACTTCCATGCCAAGGCCTTTTTCCTCCATTTACTCAGAAAGCTTCTCCAGACCCTCTCACCAGAAATCCCTGGCTCCCCATCCCATGACACATCATGCTCTCTGCTCTTTTCCCCAACAATGCTTGCAAGTGGAAAATTCTTGCAGTAGAAAAAACGTAGGATGGAAGAGGAAGAAACAATTGCAGAGGATGCTAGTTCAGCCCCACAAACAGTAACTAACATTTCTGAATTAACATTTCAGAAGCTTCCCAGGTCATGGAGAAGCCTCACTTATAAAGAGGCTTGTGTTCTGCTGTGTCAAAGGCTTACAGAGATTAAGTTTAGAGGAAATGAAAGATGACTGGAGAACTGCTAAATGTAAAACCAGAAGCCAGAAAACCACTAAGTTTTTGGTTTGTCCAGAACTAACACAGGACCCCCTTCATGCTCCTGCAGCAAAGATCTGAACTGCATGAAGAACCATACTTTAAATGTTCTTTCTGCACTGCACTCATGACCACACGTCCAGGAAAACAAAATTGAAGCTGTAGCACAAAATACATTAGCTCCAAACAATGCAAATACTAAAGATGAGAAAAATGAGGACTGAATGACTTCTTATCAGAGGAACACAGAATACGTTATTAATTTAATTAATTAATTAATTAAAAACATCCAAGAAAGATGTGGCTCATGCTAGTGCACTTGGAGTACAGATAAGGGCAAAATGCAATAGCTCAGAACTGCTTTGCTTTGACTCACCTTATATCCATTTTCTTCACCAAATTTATAAATAGTTTCTCTACGTTCTCGAGTTGTGTTTGTAGCATCAAAGACCTAGGAATAATCAAAGGGAGAGAGAAAAAGGAATTTAAAAAGCAGCGCAGCCTGTGGGAAGCACTGTGTTAGTAACAACCCAAATATGGATTTAAAGTCCCTCAGTGAAAAGGAAAGCAATGGAAACTTCCCTCTACCCCACTATCTCAACATGCTCAACAAGAAAACAAAGACATTACTACTTTACACATATTCTCTCAATACTAAAATTTAGTAATACTTTGGAAGCAGCTCTAGCAGAGCTGCTAGAGCTGCTTCCAAAGTATTTTCTGGATTTGGAAAAGGAAATCAGAATTTAACCTAGCACATAGTACAGGAGAGAATCTTCCTCCTAGCCCCTTATCAGCATTAAATATTAATGCACAAGTTTTTAGTGAACTTATGCTACAAAAAAAAAAAAAGCTGCAGTTTAATAGGCTGTTCAAATGCAAGTGTAAAACTTGCAAGAGTTGTAAATCCTGCCCATGAATAACACCATCAATGCAGCCATTTTTCTAGGAACTCAGTTTATCTCTGAACACATCAATGTTTTACTGAAGTATGAAGTTTGCCAAAGCATAACATTTACTTCATGCATCCAGCAGAACTTATGGTTAATGGTTTTCCCTGATTAGTTAATAAAAACCCCAGAGTTGTGTCAGTAGTCTTAAGACAAAAAATTTTAAAATTAGTCTCAACATGCAATGTCAATAGTTGAGGAACTGATGTTTTGCATTCCATTATTAAATACTAAAGTATGCACTAACTCATTATAAGTTTCTCCTGCTCTTTTCAGACATTTCTCATGCCAGTAATAAGTGCCAAGAGGGTACTTTTTGTTCAGCAAGTCTTTACCTTCCACTTGGAACACTAAAGTATCAAACAGACATGCAAGCAAAATGACAGATGTGTTTAATGGCCCATTGTGGAACACTGTCCTATAGCAATGTGAAGAGAAGGTGGACTTTTTTCTTGGTGTTATCCTCTTCTCAGCTAACCCCTCAAATCAAAGGTAGCTGCTCAATATGGCATCAACACCTTGAAATCCAGCACTCACTTCACTGCAGCAACAAGGCAGACCTAACTGTCAAAGGCAAGAAATCTGGTGTACTGGCCAGCTGCTGCAATCACTCAGGCTGTGTATAATCCAGCAGACACACAGAGTTTGGTGCAGAGGCACCTCAAGAAGGTGTCTCCAAGAGGGAACTTACGGCCACGTGCCCGTTCTCCTCGCTGAGGTACTGCCGGACGTCGTTCAGCGCGGCTAAGGCACACTGCCTGCACAGGGAAAGAGCCACAAAACACACATAAAGGACTTTGCTATGCACTTGGGACCAAAGGGCCCTGGGAATGTCTAGCTCAAAAACACAGACCTCCCTCCAAACACGGGAAAAAGCCAACAGAGGTCAGCCAAGCTGCACTAAGGAAATGTGGTCATGTCACCTTGCTCCTCTGTGTCACTGACACAGC
Organism: Molothrus ater; assembly: GCF_012460135.2. Lineage (NCBI taxonomy): Eukaryota > Metazoa > Chordata > Aves > Passeriformes > Icteridae > Molothrus > Molothrus ater. The sequence goes on along the minus strand of NC_050488.2, from coordinate 5,541,414 downwards.
TACACACGTTCACAGAACACCATCAATTTGGCTGACCAGGACACACTTCCACTGATCTAAAATAACATCACTGAAACATCCCTGCAACTGTATGCTTTTCCCAATAACCTATTAATTCATAACTGCTTCTTAATTCGATTTGCAAAATAATAACAATTTAACCAACTCAAGGCCTTTATCTTGTGGCACTAAGTTGGAGAGGGAACTATTTTTCAGTAATCTACTTACTCTCTTTTGAGCTATTGTGTGAAAACTGCTTATGCAGAAAAAATTTGTTAAAACAGAGAGCAAAACAAAGGTAGCATCAAGTATTAGTGACTGAGGTGAAATATCATCCCACTGCAGTCACCAACCCAGTGCAATTAGTAGTGGAGACAGCTGAGGACACAAACACCAAAAATCCCCACCCTGACATACTTTACACTTGTGTTAAATCTGGACAAGAACACATGAATATGCAACTTTCCTCTGTCCCCAGCATTAGCATTATCTTCAAAGTCCATTATGATTCGTAACACATCAGTAATGCTGGAGGGCAACATTGTACAGGATTTACTTGTTAGCAGAACAAAGCCCCATTTATTCCCAGTAAGTACAGCCTCTCTGCAGTACCAACATAAAAGCCTGCCCATTTCAACAGCCCTTCCCTACATTACTTCTAAATTTTGACTTCCAGACTGAAATTCATAACTCCTCTATTTACCACCTTCTGGAAGCACAGCTTTATCTTGAAAGAGAAATGAAGGCTTTTGGATCCTGACAGTATTTCCACATTAGCACAGTTAACAGATGTCAGGAGCTGAGATTCATCACCCAGATCTTCACTGAATAAATACAAACCCTCTTTACTCATTGCTAACCAGGCAGATCATCTCACACAGCCCATTTCATGCTACATCCCTCACCACTTAGCCTAATAGGTGGCACAGAGGCACATTAAAAGGTTTGGCTCTACCTGAAAGCAAAAGGTAGTGCCTTGCAAGGCTAATGCACCTCATAACTGCTCCCAAGGATTGGGAGGCTCTTCTGCAGCCTGTTCTCCTTTGGCTTTAGCAACACTCTAATGCTGAGGGGGAAAAAGGGAAGAGAGAGGGGGGACAAGGCAAGGGACAGCCACAAAAGAAAGTCCAGACATTTTTTATGCATAAGGCAAAGCTGAATTAAGAACAAGACAGTCCATATTTTAAGTAGCCTCAATAAATACTATTTCTATCCATCTCAAATTTTCATTTCCTTCTCATTTCACACTGCACGCTCTAAGTGCTTTCCTGAACACACTAAAAAGTACAGTGAGTGTCCAAGAAAATGAAAAGGCCTTCTTGCTTGATCTCCTCTAGGGAAGATGCAGCTCCCTCTTGCTCTGACTCTTCTCCCATCCACTCTTTCTTCTCAAGGTCTACCCTACATTAAAGCACAGCCTCTTCCAGGCAAGAGCAGAGACTCAAATGCTTCATCTGGACACAGAACTCTGCTTCTCTCCTTGCTTTGCACAGCATTAGCAAAACATGGCAATTTTTGAGGCTGTGCATTGAGGGAATGAATGAGGCACCTGCATGGTGGCCAAACCCACAATTTCAGGGAGAAAATTATCACATTTGATTCTCACTCATTTAAACAGATGATGATTAATACATTCAAAGTGCTCCAGATGAACAATTTCATTATACAAATCAAAAAGAAAAGCAGTTATGTGGTTTTTTTTTTCTTTATGAAGCAAACAAAAGCTCTAAAATGGAATTTTAGGAATTATCCAGCAGAAAGAGTCACATTTATTAGCTGGTGCTTTACAAGAAGGTAGGAAAAGTTATAATTATCTGTTAAAATAGTTTTTGAGTGAAAATATCCTAGACTATCTACAGGAGTAACAGTAGTCACATCCTAATGAAAATTAATCAAGAAAGACTTCTCCCAATTTCTGATGCTTGAGATGAAGCAACCAAGAAAAAAAGACCCCCAAATTTTAAACAGCCTAAATAAATCACTATTCCACCTTCTCTAGAATGTCTTTGCCTGCAGTCTCCATAAGGGTCTTCTTGATCATACAAAAATGCAACTTCAAGCAATCTCTAAGAGCAAATTAAACAGGATATCCTTTTAATACAATTAGCATGGTGTACCAAGCACAATCAAAACTTACTTCCTGATTTTCAAGCCTTCTTCATTGTCAGGCAGGAAGAATTCAAAGGATTTATATTTTTTCACCAAATCTCGACGATACTGACCAACATTAAATTCTGCCAAGAGAAACCGGCATTAGCAAGAGGCAACAACAGAAACATGAAAAGGTCATGGCAACTTTGAAACCAAACTTCCTGCAAAGATAAAATAACTTAGCCTGTAAGAAGTCAATCTATCATATTTCTTTTTGTGTTTTGTGAGGTTTAAAATAGCAAGACAGCAATAAATCTTGGAAATAGCTAAAGAACGTTTGGGCTGTAGTCACTCTACTTCAGTGGCCACACTGTAGTGCCTTTGTCTGCCAGTTTGCCTGGACAACAAAAAGAAATTCTTTTCCTCCTTTTCAGGAGTCACTCAAAGTCTATAAAGGAATAGTAATGATTATTGGTATTAATAATAATTTATACATAGAAGAAAAAGCTAATTATAATAATATGTACAGTGAAACAGTATTCAGATAGCACCTCCCAAAACTTACAACTCTTATTTCAGCACAAGGCAGAGCTCTAAATAGAACTAAACAATCTTGCTTTAAGTAAACAAAACTTAAAATTCCAGTAGTGAAAACATTTTTTCAGAACCCTGCTCTAATATTTCTATTCCTTAAGGATTAGTATTTCACAACCCTTGTTCCACTTACTGGAAAAAAAAAAAAGAAAAAGATAAATAGCTAAAACAAAAAAAAAAATCATTTAAAAATCATCTTAAGTATGAAACAATCTCACTGTGATCTCATCTCAGTGGTCAAAAACTACCTACTCCTTATCTGGGCAAAGGTGCAAAAGGTCCATGGCCAAACACAATATCAGGTATGGGATTAGGGCAAACAGTTCTGCTTTGCCCCAGAGCAGAATGACACTGAACCCTAATTAATTTCATTCAATGGCTCTGAAAGCAGGCCTCTGAAATACAATTCATGTTGAAGTTGTTTCAGACCTAGAGGTTTTTTCTGTGGAACTGCAAAGCTTTTGGTTTTGTTTTTTTTAACATTAAACCACACTGAAGTATTCTGTTTGAGATGCTGCCAAGGTACAACCCTAATTGCCAGACTTCATTTCTGGAAAGAGGAAAAGAAGCAGTAGACTCAATTACAAGGCTGTAGTTAAAGAAGACATAGAATAGAAGAGCTCATGAACCAGCAGCTGTATACAGATTGCTGCTGGGACTGGAGGCAGAGCATAAAGATACAATAATTATTATTCTCCCCAAAAGTCAAATTCTGTTTGAGCTCAGCAGTGTTGATGGAATTCATCATGGCATGGATTACAGAACAATGCAGGTGATTATGTGATGGTGATTTTAATAAGCACTGGCCACAGTGGCTAAATGAAAAGGTGGGTCCTTGTAAAACATAATGAATTTCATGAGAAGGAATAGTAACTGCCAGAAGGCCAGAGGAGAGGAAAAAGTGCTATCTAGTGGGACAATCTCCAGCCTTTATTCTTAGCAGCCATGCCTATGGAAAAATTTCCCAAAGCTCACTGGTATCACAACCACAACTATTCAAAAAAGCTTCCAAGGCTTAGTATCTCAAAACCACATTGCAACACAATTCTATTCAGACATCTAATTGACCTCATTTCCTTCAAAAAGCACAGACAAAAGTCCCCTGTACTTTTAATCATTTCCCATTCTATACAGCAGAGGATTTTGGAAAGAAGAAAACACAGAAATGATGACTGAAATGATTTAACCATCACCAAAAGCCTGGGCTATTTACCTCCACCTTCTGTTCTTGAACTCTCCAGCTTGCTTAACATTACATGAAAAGATGGCATTTATCTTTTCTCTGGTTTACATAACCTCATAATTTGAACCATCTGTCTCAGAGAACAAGAACTCCTGCTAAATTAAGCACACACTAATTTTCAGACATTAAGAGCCAAAGGGTAGCAGATGTTAGGGCTACTTGATACTGATCCTCTATCAGTTCAGTCCCACCAAGTGGAAGAATTATGGAAAATGTCATCTATCCCCTCAGCCAGGCAGTGAGGTGTTTCACATTGACTTCAGTAAAATTGCATCACTGAAGACACAAACAGAAAGGCTCTGTGGTTTTACTGAGGAAATCTCAGCCACCCTTTCTAACAAAGACAAACAATACTCACCAACCAAGGACAGAAACTCATATGGCAACTTTAGGCTGCATATTTTTGTAAAATCAGGCAGCAATGCTCTACCTGTTTTTCATCAAGAACAAGTGTGTGTGTTTTCTGATGTGCTGCTCACAGTGGCCCACAGAATTTTTCCTACAGCTGAGCCAAACCCCACCTGCAGTACAATTAGTGTTTGGGATACATCCAACCAAGCATGAGCCAGATGTGGATAATATCTTTCTTGCTGTCCAATACTGGACTTTTGCTAGTCAAAGAGCACACAGTGTAGTGCTCAAACTCAATGACATTTATACATAACACATCTCATAAATTTAAGTTACATGTGTGTCTAACATACAAGCATTCTGTCACCTTGGATATAGGCTAAACTGCTTGGATTGTTATTCCATTTTAGCCTAATGGATAAAACTGAACTCTGAACTAGCTGATACTGGTCATCAGAAGGGTTAAACCACGTGAAAACAGTCAAAATCAAGTGATAATTTAAATCCTGTAAACTGTCATACTTATTATATCCCCCATAATGTCTCCTCTAAATAAAGCACATTATACAAGTTCCTAGAAACTTAAGAAAACACCCACACAAAAAGCTTTACCCTAGAATCAAAAGGCAGTTTAAATATAGGCCAGAATTTTTCATCCTGACTTCTTAGAGCAACTAGGAAATACATCTTTGAACAGCCAGCCAAAACTCCACACTTTAGTATGACCTCATATGTGTAGTGTCATTTAAATTATAGGCATAAAGCTACTATTACTGCACTGGAAACAGAATCACAGCACACCAAACGTGTCTTGCTCTTCTGCAGAGAGACAGGAGAAGGAAGGGGAGGTGGCTGCTCAGAACCTCAAATGCACTTAGGTCCTGTTTACTGGGCCCACAAGATACCACAGGAGCCCAGAGAGGTCCTTGGCACAGCCAATTTGAGCCATTTCCTGCCCAAAACACACACAGGAATCTTTAAGGAGGTGATAACAAGTTGCTGCCTCAGTCTTTGGGCTCTTAGTACTTAGACAAAGAACTGCAAGTCATTACACAAACATAAAAAGTAAAGAACTGCAAGTAGCACAAAGTTCACAGAGAAAAAAAAGGTGGAGAAGTCGGGAAGTTTAACCCAGAAGTGCCGACTGCTCAACTGCTTGTAAACAACATTCCTTTTCACCTACATGAAGAAAGGAAAAGGGAAACAAGGAAAAAATAAATAAACAAAAAGGAGCAATGCTTCATGATAAGCAAAAAAGTTTGAGTTAGGCACCTGACAGAACAAGAAGATAAAGGGACAGTCAACATAATTTGATTAATTAACACGTAAACAGCAACATGCCTGTGTATGTTATTGCTTAAAAATACATTAACAAAGCAGAAGGATTTTAAGTAGTCAAACTTGGCAACAAATTTACTGGAAATCAGGTTTATAAACCACCTAAGGTTGTGCTCTGTCCTTCTGCTGTAAACAGTAAAGCCATCACCTTTTGTGGGCACTCCAATCCAGTTTAAGTAGCGTGTCAGCTTCTTGGAGATGTAGGTTTTTCCTCTTGCTGGGAGACCCACCATGACAATCAGAGTAGGGCAATTGGTCATACATACTGCAAAGGAAACACAGGAAAGCAGGATTTACCAACAGCATGCCCACAAAGCAGAGACTGCTGTGGCTGCAGGGGAAAGCCCCTCTCTGTGAGCTCCCCAGGAAGGTGCCCCCCCAAGCAGCTCATGCACTATGTCACCATTTGGGGCTCCACAGCAGGACAGGGACCCTGACCACCCTTTTATGCTGAATTTTGGAGGGGTGAGCCAGTGGTAGTGCAATGATGGACATGTGAGGTGTAAACAGGCAGGAAAGAAGAAATCTGTGTGTTTGCACACAGGAACAATACCAAAAATAAAGGCAACTGACATCTTATGACCCTGTGTACCTCAGTTCAGTGTTTGCTTTGAAAGGAAACAGCAAGGTGTACAGTTTTTAAATAATTTTTATATTTTTAAGACAAGAGCTAAACATTGTTCAACCTTTTCTTGATTTTGAGCAAAACGAGCATGACAAGCACATCTCAATACATTATTGTAAAACAAGCTACTCACTACTGATTATTTCTCCTTTAAGTATAATTAACAGTAAAATCTCTCTTGAGCAGAGCTCATTTTGGCTGCTACTAAGAATAAGACAAGTATTCTATACAATCAAGTATAATAATCTAATATAGATATATGTACACACTCTTAATCAAAGCCATAGCATTTAATTAAAAAAAAACTCAACAGTGTAGGAGGCTGAAGGAGTTGTATTTATAATCTGAAAACCTTGAGGCATTTCCTTTCAAATCACAAGTTTTTGAACATTTTAACAGCACAAAACTAAGGATACCTTGCATTAATCTATCACAGCTACAAGGAACTGCCTAAAAAGAAAGAAGATATTAAAGTGATGCAGATACCAGCAGCTCCCTCCACCCTGTATTTTTAAGGGAATTCATTTCTATACAATCCACGTGTGTATCAATTTCCTCAGTGCCTGGACAGAGGAGACATCAATTTACTCCAAAAGACCAAATGCCAGTGATTAGCTGTAAGGCATAACTGAACTGAACTATTGTACAAAGGGCTCTGATTGCTCAAAATTCCCAAACTCTCATCCCACAGAGTCACTTTCATAAATCTGGTGCAGAGTTCACATAACTGAATCCAAAAAGAACAAGCAGATTAGCAAAGACAGATGTGCTGTTTTAAAATGCACATTGAAAGACACAAACCAAAAAACATTAAAAATACACCACTTTTCATGAGGGAGATGATGCAAAATGGTACCCAACCTCAAATCCATGAAACAGGCAACTACTCCCTGTAATGACAGCTACAGGGAACTAAATGCAAAGCAAAACAGATTCATCCAAACATGATCAAGTCTCTGGAAGGACACTGATAAAAACCCTCAGAGTAAGTTCCTCTGTGCAGAAGCCTATAAACAAGAAAAGTATTAATTTCTTTTCCTCTTTGTCCTAAGTTCAGGCTGTGAAGCCTCTCTCCAAGAGGCTGAAGTCTCTAGGGAAACAACAGCTCCGTGGAGTGCCAAGAGCACAGTGCTTATTAAGTTAACAGCCTTGCTTCCTGCTTTAAGGACAGTGCAATAAAATACTGAGGTGAGAGAAACCCCTGGGCCCCAAGAAATGTTAAGAGAAGACATTTTTCTTCAAAGCCTGTTCAAAAGGTCCTTCACCTGAAACACCCAGCTCAAGTTTTCAACAATTTTTCAGTACTTCACTTACAAGTGAAGTAAGAGCAGTAAAAGACAAACCGGGATCTGTACACAGCCCCAACTCCTCCTGTTCTGCAAGGAACTGTGCTGCAACAGGCTTTTCTACCCATTTCAAGCAAAATATACCAACTTTTTGTTCTGAGAGCACCTCCTTTTTTTTTTCTTTTTTCTGCTGCTGGGGTCAGCCATACAAATTTCACCTTCTGACAGAATATTTGTCTTCTGGTAATGCAACTATAAACCTGTACTGGAGTAAAACTGAAGTCTGGGAAGCTTCCACGAAGAGTCCTGCAAACCACTTAAATTAAATGGCTGCTTCACAGATTATATCAACAACTAAATTTCTAAATTAAGTCCTACTTAAGGCCTGCATGGGTTTGTGATATATTTTCTAACCAAGCAGCAAACTTGATCAGATCAACCCAACTACAACATGCACGAGGGACATTCAGTGTGCTAGTCTGCTACCACCTGCATTTTTACAGATATTTCCTCAAAGAAAGTACAAAACTAGCAAAGCTGCCTTTGTTAGAACCCCATGTGTCCAGTTTAACAGGCACATCTCACCCGTTACTCCAATCATTCTGGTGAGTAACCAGAGAGCAGAAACCAAGAGAAATATCCCAATAAACAAGTGGCAGTCCTACTCTTGTTAGGTGCCAGGCTGACCAAGAGTGCATTTATTCTATAAAGACAGATGCCCCTGTCTTTGTAAGGAGGAACACCACTGATGCCAATGATCCCAAATCTGCTTTTACAAAAAGCCACAGCCCTGTAAGCAACACTAGACAGGACATGGTGCTGCAGGAATGTGCCACCCCTCAGGGCTTGTCCTTAACCAGAGGGGGGCTGCAGCCATGCATGGCCATCTAATCCAGAACACCAAACATTTCTTTAGTGCCCTGAATTTTAGACTATGAGCTGGCCCCCGTCACAGGTGGCACTCAGTGACAAATACACCTGTGCATTGGCAAGTAGAACCAAAGGCACCTGTGCTGGCCAAAACAGCCCATCCACAGCTAAATGGCAGGACTAAAAATAAAAGCACACAAAGCAGCTATTTCACTTCTTCTGTACCTCAGTGTAGCATTCTCAACACACAAAGACTCAGCACAGCAGACTTTATTTCCTCCCTAATGATCCTATGTAATTAACAATGCTTAATTTTGCTCATTAGCTGAATGAAAAAGTTAAGACCAGAACAGAATGTCAAGTTCTGGTATGTATCAAATGGATGTATCAAATACTCCAAAGAAATTAACTGTCTTTCACTTTATCTAAACCACAGCTTTCTCAACAGAACTTTGCCAACACTCCCTGCAAGCAGGGGGAAATAGTCATTCCCAAGGAGGTATTTTCAATATCAGTGTCTCATGGCTTACATTTTCCCTTGAAGAAATGTAAGCAAGTTTGACACGAGGAAGTAAGCTAACAAAAATAGCCAAACATATCACAAATTACATATATCCCACTGGCACAGCCCCTCACCATCATTCAATTTATAGTAAAAAAACTTCAGTGTGGGTTACAGGTGTGTGAGTTAGAGCCAAGACAGACTCCTAAAGGCAGCCTTCACTCCTTACCACTGGATCGTCTGGTTTATCTTCAGAAATATCTCTACACAGAAAATAATCTCATTTTTCACTACTGCTTTGCATACGTAACCCCTAAGGGTTTCTGACAGCCCCAACCTGTGGATGTGCCATCAACACTGATTTTGTTAGAGGAACACAAGCACTCAGAATAGTAAAACAAAACTTACAGCTTGTACACCATTGTCTTCAGTCAGTTTTTTCTTTAAAGCAGATGCTTGTGATACACACACTTAGGAGTGCATGTTTATTAACAGCATCGCCGAAGAGAGGGAACACAGAAAAAAACACACCCAAAATTCCAATCAGTGAAGGAAAATGGCCAAATGATGAAATGCTGCAACTGAAGCAAAGTCATTATCCCAGTTTAATATTCCTTAAACATTAGAACAACACAGCAAGTTGCAGCTCGAGAGTAAAATTATGACTGCCTACCCTTCCTAAAGTTTAAGACTTAACAGTCAAGGAGAAAGAAATGACATGTTTATTTCTTGCTTCTATTGTGAAATAACACAAATGCAAAAGAAGGTTGTGAAACCAAACTGAGACATGGAACAATCTAGATGAGCTGTGCTGCAATTCATCAGCCCTCAAAACTTTTTGGATCTTGTGAAATCCGAGTCAAGAGTTGATATCTTCCAGGTTCACTTACTACCAAACAAATTATCAGCTGTCCTTCCCTTTGACCCAGAATTAGATTTTGTTTTTTCCTTGTACGTGTTAAGGACACATGTTTTTTTGTATCAAGCTGTTACTGTTAGAGATTAGAAGTTTACAAAGTGTTCTTGCAGTTTATATGGCCTTCAATTCAAGGCCTATTCTCCAAAAATCCTGTGCTATTTAGAGGCTCATACACAAATATCTCTGACTTTAAGCCAACACAACCATCTTTCCAAATAAGGTCAGCCCTACATGTTTTTCCCATCCCTTATCCAAGTTAACCATTGTTAATCCATCATATCTTTTTGATCAACAATGACCAGTCTCCCTTCTTTGCATCCCATGGGGATGAGTTCCCCATCCTGCTGTTCTTCCTGAAAAGCATCTGCTCCTAGACCTGAAGAAGTCCACCATCTTCTAATTTGTATCTCCTCTTTTTATCCAAACCACCAGTTTTTACCATCACCTTGGTCCAAGGGTTTCAGAATTCACATTTGTCCCCTGGCCAGCCCTGTGCCACCAGCTGTTCTGAGCTGCTCTATCATTCCCTTCCTCAGGGTCACCTTTGCTTTGATGCCAGCAGCAATGATCCCACCTCAAATCCTGTTCCTCAGGCACCATCCTCACCTCATTCCCTCTCCTATTTTCAGTTCCTAGCATGAGGAGCATAAATACACACAAGCAGCATGTGCTCAAAGGGTAGAGGTTCTTTAGAGCAGAGATAATAATTTGATACTTTTTTTTTTGGGATGTACATTTCTATTGCTGTATCATCAGCAAATGACATTTATTAGAATGACCAAATTTCAGCAGCTGTAGGGAAACAAAGCATTTGACTGTGGCTGGGAGGAATGTTTAACCACAGGAAGTTCACTATTTATCTCTCACTATTAACATCCTCTGCTGGCTCCCCAAACAACTTTCACTAGGGCCTACCCAGCTATTTGTTTTTTATGTCCATGTTTACAGCCCTCTGCTTGATTCAGAGGTTACAGCAATCTGAACATCCAATGCCAAGAACAGCTTTCATTCAACCTATTCATAGACAAAACTCTTCACAGGTGACCACAAAAGGCAAGCCACAGCTATTAATACCAAGATGCAGTTGCAGTGCCCTCAGGTGTGACTCTGGAAGTCACCAGAACAGTCACCTTGTGTCACCAGCTGTAGAAGCTGCCTGCTCTGTAGGCTGCACACGGACACAGCTCCTCCTCAAAGACCTTGTACTGCACAGACTGAAAGAACTGGCTCTTCAAAGCCCTGTGACAGCTGAACCCTGGCACAGCTCAACACATTTCTTCTTCCCAGGACAACAGCAGTTGCTACAACTTTTAGAAAATCACACTAAAACCAGCTAACACTGGTGAGTCCTTCTGTAGACAAACCTGCTGAGGCCTCAACTGGAAGTGTGTACAGTTCTGCTCACCCACCTTCCAGAAGGATGAAGACTAAAGGTAGTGCAGACAAAGGTCAGCAGCACGAAGCAAAAAATTAAAAAAGAAAAAAACACACCAACCAAAGAGACTGAAAGAGTTCATCTTGTTTAGCCAAGAAACTCAACACAGAGTGACTAACTTCAATTTTCCCACTGCAAAGCTACACTTGAGGACAAAAGCACTTCCACTTTGAGCTGGTATTTTTGGAACAGCATCACCTGCCACAGTTACCTGAAGCAGCACAGAACCAGAACTGGTCAGCCCAACACAGCCCAAGGTGACCCATCCAGGCAGTCCATCCTGCCAGCTGCAGCACCCACAGGTCACACTGCCTCACCAGAGCACAGGGCAACACAGGACAAGTAGAAATCCCAGGGAAAAGGACTCTGCAACTCCCCTGCATGGGAAAAATTATGAAGCGTTCTCAGTTTGCTGACACAAGATAGAAGGTTTTATCAAGGAAGAGTAACTTCTACTCCTACTCCCTTCCAGGCTGTTTCTAATTCTTATGTATCACAAATGACTGCAGACTTTTTATGGGTAGGGCTGCAAAAGGATTTTTTAAAAAATCTCTTTTTCTAGCAATTTTTTTTTAATTTATAAAGGGTCTTAGGCATTAAACTTACAGAGTCCTACCAAAAACCCCACTGGCATGTGAAATATTTTTAAATTTATAATCAAGTGAAGCTAAATAATTCTGCCGAGAAGACAATGTACATCATCAAATTACACATGACTCATATGCAATTTTGTTCTTGGGTTTGGGGGGTTTTTTGTAAAACAGTATCTGTGTCAGAGCTATAACAGATATTACTCTGTTTGGAAAAGAGATGCCACATTAAGGCTAAAATGAAGCAGTCTTCTTAGCATGTTTATAAAGCATTTATACACATTTTCTGACCCTCTTCCTATTTCAGCATTCAGCATCTCAATCTGCCATGGCTCAGATGCTGCAGTAATTCAGCTCCCACAGAAACACACTCCTGCCTGCTTGCCCAGCACACAACAAGAGAGTTAAGGGTGCTTTGGGTTTTTTTGGGGGTTTGGTTTCCTCTTTCAGCAAGGGCTGGACCAAAGCATGAGCAGAGAGCCAAGGCTGCAGCCCATGGACTGCTGCCACACCGGCAGAGCCTCAGCTCTGTCAGCACAGCCTCTTTGCATGACAAACACAAACAATTCCACACGACAAAGCCCCTTTTGTCTGCAAAACTGCCGTGTACCGGACCTCCGTTACTTAAGTAAGGGGGGGAAATGAGACGAAGAAGGGGAAAAAAACAACCTGTGAGGCAAAGTTTGTTAATGAACTATGGTTTACAAACGCCGCAGCCAAAGTCTCAGGAGGCTGGTGACTTGGCTGGCTGCACCTCAAAATATGGGAAGTCATTAACTCATGGAACAGATGGGCTGATACAGCATTGGCCTTAAAGGAAAAAAAAAAAATACAAAGGATCACAACAACCAAAACAAGAACACTGTGACATCTTCAGGCCTCTCTCCAAGACGAATACACTGAACACAAACGCTCCCTGACACCAGCGCGTCTAACAAATAAAAAACCCAAACAAACCCGCAAAAACACCAACAAAAGCAACCAGCAAACACATTCATCCCAGCTGAGCTTCCCTGCCTTCCGCTGGGCACGGAACCAGCAGCAGCAGCAGCAGCTCCGGGGCCCGCCGCCCCGCAGTGACCGACCCCAGGCGCCGGGGCTCGGCTCCATCCCCCCCGAGGCCGGCCCGGCCCGCTCACCGCCGCGCTGCGCGCTGTGCCCCGCGGGCAGCCCGTTGTCGTAGGGCTCCCATGTCTTCTGCAGCGGGTTCTGCGTGAGCTCCCGAGCCGCCGGAGCCGCCGCCATCCTCGGCCGCTCCCGGCTCCCACCGCTGCGGCGGCGGCGGCGGGCGGGGCGCGGCGGGGCCGCCCCCGGGGCAGGGCCGGCCCGGAGGCCGCAGCCCCACCGCGCCCCGGGCTCGGCAACGCCGCCCCGGGAACACCGCGGGAAGGGCCCGGCCCCGGTGAGGGCCGTGCTGCGAACAGGTGACTGCGCTCTGTGCTGGCTGCTGCTGAAAAGCCTTTTTTTTTTTTTTTTAAACCCAACCTTAAACCTAAATATAGAACGCCCAGGGAGTGTGCAGTGTGTTTTAAGCCATGCATTCAGTGAGACATTTTTCCAATTAAACTGTTTTGGCCTGAAGGTTAAATTAATAGCGATGCAGAAAAACATAAACCATAGGTTTCCTACATCCCATTTGGCTCCCCCCAAAATAAGCTGTTAACAAATGGCCCTGGGAAGCTGCAGTGGCAGCACTGGTTTGACTAATCATGACACCCAGCTGTCGCCTTTACCCATCACCTTTATCAGCTTTACAGCCTGGGGAAACCCACCTCATTGACTGACCTGAGCCAAGCCCTAAAAAAGCTCAATATTTCACATATAGTCACCCCTCTATATATTTTATTTACAGAAAATTTTATTTACAGAAAATAGTCCATTTACAGGCAATAAACGCAACACAATGAAAATACGGTAGTGAAGTGCAGTAGATGCTTTCATTATTAATCACTCTATTATTATGACACTGGCCTAAACACAAGTGAAGGCCAGTATACATGCTTTCTTTTTTAATACTAACCATGCTCTGATCACCTGAGGATTATTTTTAGTCTTTCTGTTCCACTACAAGTTAAAATGTACCTTTCTAAACAACAAAAAAATCAGCTCTCAGAGACATTTGGCAAGACACCTCTGGGAAAGTCAGTACTGTTTCTCCAGACCCAGGTTTGCTTCACATGCTTTTCCATTTCCTTCTCTCCAAAACCAATGACACTTTTCCTCTGTAGGTGCCCCACCCTATATTTTTAGCCAAGATTTTTTCACGATTTTGTTTTGGGTCAATAGCTGGCAGGGGGAGGGACAGAGGGGCTACACGAGTTTCATTGCAAGGGTCAGAAAACTAGAGGGAGAGAGGGAGGTTTTGAATGCTTAAAATCTTCCTGGTTTCTTCTGTCAACTGTGTGTTTAGTTCCAGCAGTTGCCCAAGAGGTGTGAGCAGGAACTGCTCAATCTGTGTCCCAGGTTTATCCCAGAATTCTGTCTCCTGTGCACACAGGGAATGTTGCAACACACAGGACACGGACTCCAGGCTAGAGTCCAGCAGCTGGACATCCCCACCTTGCCCTCTTGTGATCACAGCAAGGCCAACACCAAGATCCTGCAGCTTCCCTAGCAATGCCTCCAGTAAAGCCAGGAGAGCCCAAAACAGGTGTAATATTAACAGAAACGAGAGATGAATAGGAATGCATTTATAAACCCCACTTCTCAGGTTTGTTTTACCTACATTAAGTAGAAAACCTACTAAATCCTTCCAGCCTCTAGAAATAAAGTTTGTACTTCCCTTCTGCAAATCCACACCCTGCACAAGAACTGGAAGCCCAGTCACACACCTGCCTCAAGCCAAGAACACTGAGCTGATATTGTTCATACAACAATAGCATTTTTCAGAAGCCTGTGGGGTGAACGACCACATTTGTATGTCTCATCCTCAAAGCACCAGGCACAGAGCCAGTTCATTAATTCCGTTCTGCTCAGGCAGATTCAAACCAGCGGCACCTGCACAAAACTTCAGTTAAGGGTTTGTCCAGGTGTCTGTAATAACATCAGAGGTGTTCAGAGACACCTGCTAGCCTTTGTTTTTGTGAGGCAGAGAGTTCAGCTTGGTTGATAACAAGCTTAGGTGATTATGTTGTGTTCAAGGGTTAGCTGATTTGTGGTTTGTTTTTAAACCTCAGTGCAGTAATGACAGACAAAGCAAATACAGGTATCTTGTGCTACTCCTGAGGTCTCCTTTCAAAACACAGTTTACAAGGGCACTACATTCACCTCCTGGGAAAAGACAGAACAAGTGTTGCCCGCTGGATTCCCAATAAGTGACAGAGATCACCTTCTGCACAATCTCATTGTCATCAGTATAATGCAAAGGCTGGAGGAGCAGAGCTGATGCCTGCAGGTGAAGAGCTTTGTTTGCTACAGGGAAACCACGAACAAGCCTTTACTCCTGGGAAGGCTTTTACACAAAGCATCTGCTCTCAGGGCCATGGTGAGCAGAGAGCTCACCTGAGAAACCACCTCTCTCCAGAGGCAAAACATCAAGGGGAAGGGCAGGCTTGGAAAATGAGCTGCAGCATGGAAATAACGTGCTTGAGCCAAGTGACAAAGTTACACTCGCTCTCTGGAAACAACTGACTGACACAACAGGAAATGCAGGGTTTAATGCCTACAGCAAATGGTAATTATTTAGAGACAGGGAGAAATAAAAGAGACTGAACCAAGGTTTCAGCTTGATCCTACAGAAACCTAACTTGTATCTGTGAACACACTGTACCATACGGCAGCCAGATAATCCAAGTTTCACAATACGTGCAAGTAACTTCCACATACCTCATTTCCCTAGTAAAGGTATCAGTTTTTAGCCTGACAGCCCATAAAACATCCATAAACTACACATCTCTTCCTCCTGTCCTTCCACCATCTCTCTGGCAGCACACACTTGGAAGATGGAAAGAAGATTTTCCAGTCTGTGAGGTGCCCACATCCTCAGCGCCCCGAGCACACACAGCTCCCCACAAACCCACCCCAGCCCTTGTGCACCGCAGGGCATCCGAACGAGAGCCGAGAGGGATCCGCGGCACGACAACGAGACATGGGCACAGCCAGCGGTGAGTAAGGGGGTGCTGGAGGCTCCGGCAGCTCTACCGCACCGCCCGGGGACACCATAGAGACATCCCGGGCACATCCCGGGGGCACCGGGCACATCCCGGGCACATCCCGGGGGCACCGGGCACATCCCGGGCACATCCCGGGGGCACCGGGCACATCCCGGGCACATCCCGGGCACACCTCAGGCTCCCGCGGGTGCTGGCACCGCCCGCGCCGCCAGGCGGCGCCCTGGCCCCTCCGCGGGCACTGCGCGGGCGCCCCCTGGTGGCTGCGGCGGGCAAAGGCACCGCCCCGACGGAGCGGGGACGGACGGACCGACGGACACACGGCCGCGGGGACCGACGGACGGACGGACACACGGCCGCGGGGACCGACGGACGGATGGACACACGGCCGCGGGGACCGACGGACGGACACAGCGCTGGCCATCCCCGTGCTGAGAGCTGCGCTAAGCCCCCGGGCCGCCCGTGCCCAGGCAGTTCTCCTGGGAACAGGAATTCCCCTGCCACCCGTCAGAAAGGCAATGTCGCAGCCAAGTGACACCGGGATGGCCGTGCCAGGGGACAGCAGCGCTCCGCAGAAATAAAATCCAGCAGGACTTGGCTTTTAAGCGTACGTGGTAGAGTCAGAGGTTACAGAAAGCTACAGGGAAGGAAAGCCCATCTACCGGCCTGAGTTATTTCTTAACCCAAATGAAAAAAAAATATTGGGAAGAGTGAGCCCACACTCAGAACTAAATATCCACATTTCTTTCTAGACATTCAACACCAATCAATTATATTTCATCATTAATCTGTTACTTCAATTTCTCTAAAGTAACTCTCCTTCCCGTAAGTCATGGGATATACTTTGCAGTCCCACATTCTCAGCTACTCATTTGACAATACCCACAGTCCCTGACCTCTACACACACAGGTGGCAATAATCAGCTCGGAAAAACCTAAATCCAAACCCTCTCTATTCCAAGTGGCAGGTTACTGCTCCAGCTCAAAGTGACAAACAGGAACCAGTTTAAATTATCCCATCTTAAGACTGGCATCTGCATTTTCTACATCTGGCAAGAGTGAGAAGGGGACAGATCAGAGTTTAAGTTCTTATCCCCATTTAAGAGGGTGCAAAGACAGGGCTGTGAGGCTCCCCACTTACAAGTACTCAAAAAAACATCACCCCTAGCACAGCACCAGTTTTGTTTCAGCACAAACTGGGGAGGAACACAGACCCTGCAGGAATCATTACACATGGCTGTTATTCAAAAAACACAGACACACACCTGCACAGCCTTCAGCCACACACATCTCTTACACATCCAGCTCTGACACCCATCCAAAGCTCCCCAGTTTCACATGGATGGCTGGCTCTGACCAGCTAACAGGCAGCTGCTACACTGCATCACAGTGTTTGTATACAGGAGACAGGATAATTCCTGTTGAACTTGGAATTTATTTTCTCTTTCAATTAAAAAAAAATAAAAAGCAAAACAACAACCCCCCAAAAAAAAACCCCACCAAAAAAAAAAAAAGAAACCAAGCAAAAAGATTTCAAATGTACCTTCAGCAGGCTGGTGGCAGTCCTTCATTGGCCAAAATCTATGCAGCTGGAAGCATCACCCCAGGACAGCAGCTATCTAATTTATACCAGGCTGTTACCACACTGCAAGCCAATGAGAGGAGTCAGTGACCACACACACAACTATGCTTCACCCTTTCTGCTCACAAGTAACAACAGTCCAGCATTTCAAAACTGGGTTTCAGATGGAATGGGAGAGATCTCTCCCCACTCAGCTGATGTGAGGAACATTGCTGATGGGTTTTTTTAACCAAGTATTTGTTGGGGTGCTCTTACATGGTGAAAACACTGGTAAATGCCCCCAGTTTCTGCCCTAATGACCAAACCTACTGCAGAGCAGCTGGGACACTTGGCCTGTTCTGTCACATCCCTCGTTACAGTGGGACCTCAGCAGGGAACAGACTGCTCTCTCCCCCAGGTAATTCCCATATTCCTGAAGTGCAGATCAAGCCTGGCAGGTTTTCCCTCCCTGTGCAAGTCCCTAACAGGCTGCCTAGAACACAGTGCCTCCTGCTCAGTGTGCTGCGGCCTCTGTAAGCCAGGCACTAACCCAGGCTCACTGTTCCCTGGGAAACCCAGAGCTGGAGGAGCCTGCACCACGCAAAGCGCCTCTCTTCCTCCCTGGGCTGCTCCTGAGCTCCTGGGTGATGACACAGAGCATGCCCTGGGAAGAGTCATCCTCCACAAGAGATCCCCCAGCAGCTAAAAGCTCCTCAGAGAGCTTCCCACAGAGCACAGAGCCAGCTCCCTCCCATCCAGAGCTGAGCAAGCACAGTGAGCCATGCAGGCAGAGAGGCGCAGGGCTGGCTTAGCAGAGTGACACACACTGACTCACACCTCCTCAGCTCAGCCTCTCAGGACATTTTCTGACATCAGCTTCTTACATGAAGACTTCCCATCTCACCAAGGCCACCTGTGGTTCCTTCCTCAAGCCCAAGTGCCATCCTCCTTTTTGTTTCCCCACAGTCTAATGTCCCAGGAGGCAACCCAGCCAAAATAACAAATAGCCCACTAAGGCCCCAAAAATGCCAAGCATCCCACGTGACAGGTTCAGCAGGTTCCCCAGACCATCTCCACAGGCCCTTCCATCTGGGACTTGATTCCAAACAAACTGAAATCACAAGGGGTAGGCCTTGTGATACATGGCCCTAGCACTTCCTTCTTTTCTTCTGAGCAACCAGTAAGTTTTATTAGTGGCACCATCCACTCCATATCTTATTTCCTATCACTGCCTAAAGGAAAAATGTTCCAATTGTCTTGGAGTAGACTGCTACCCCAAAGACAAGCAAAAAACCACTAAGAATTCAGAAGTAAAACAAGAATCTGCCCTCAGCAAGACACACCTACAGAAATTAGTTTGTAAGAGTTCATTTTACTACCAGACTTCATGGCTACAGATCAATCTATCAAAGAGATTGGTAACAAATACCCAGATGTAATCATGCTTTAGATGAGAATAAGCTACTAATAAGGACAAGAAAAGTCTTCAGTGCTAACAGGGGAACAGATTTAAACAACCCCCAAGATCCCACACAGACAAAGCTACATAAATACAGATACTAAAGAGATTCCTTGAGCTGAAACAAAATGTTCCTTAGCATAGATAAGGAAAATAATTCATCCAAACAGAAAATGTTTATGTCATGCAAATCAGCAAGAAAACAAGCTCCTGTCTCTTCCAACAACCACCAACACATCTGATACAAGGGAAGATCTGACAGGGTTTGGGCCCTCAGAAGCCTCACACCACACTTACTTGGCTGGAGAGACAGATAATTCCCACAGCAATTTGCTTTTATGGCATTTTCCTCATTGTCTGCTGAAACATCACCAGAGCCATTCATGGTGCATGCAGAGCCCAGAGGCAGCAGAGCTGATGTGTGCAGGACTCCAGCACAGGTGTGCTTCCCAAACCACGAGCACCCAGCACCAGGAAACAAGCACCAGCCACACAGAGGCTTTATTGCAAGAATTGTACCAATAAACCCTTGGGTGGCTCTCTGCAGAACCCACTCCTTGCACTGCAGGCACATGAACTTTATTAGGGGAGAGAGAGGTGATCAGCAGAACATCATCTCAGCAACACGTGGGCTGCACGAGAGCCCAGAGCAAACACTGAGCCTGACACACATTTTGTATTATAAAATAACACACACCTTGCAACACTCACTCTGCTCTTTGTTAGCTTCACGTGCACCATTCCTCCAGGCAGGTCACTCAGAGTATTTCTAAGTATATAAATGTTAGTCTAGATGTAAAATAAAATAACGCACACCTTGCAACACTGTCACTCTGCTCTTTGTTAGCTTCACGTGAGCCATTCCTCCAGGCACGGTCACTCAGAGTATTTTCCTTATTTCTAAGGATATAAATATGTTAGTCTAGATGTTTATCACAGTTCAGAAAAAATAATTGAACTCTTTTAAATGTGGGAAAAATTTAATGTCTGGAGATAAACCCTTTTAATGAGATGCTGTTGTTTTCACACAAGGAAGTTTCCTGGGTTAAGCCTGGCATTAGGGGTAGATTTAAGGCTAGTCTACATTAATTCTGTTTGTTAAATCTGAAGGACTAATCACTAAATCTTTACACCTTCAGTCCAGGCAGTCCTCTCCCATCTTTCTCTCTGAGACAACACCGAAATTATTTCCCTGAAAAACAGGCAAGATCCTCAAGTGGTGCTTCCAGGTATTGCTTAAAACTATTCCCATCATCACAAAGTTGAGCAACATTTTAAATCTTCCTGTTATGATGCAACATAAAGGAAAGATGGTATCCATTATTCATGTTTTCTGAGTGTTAAAAAGCCCTTTGTAGATAAACTCTCTGTATACCAAACTCCAAACCATTTACATGAGGGGGCCTGTGCTGGTAAGAAGTGCAGAAAGGGGACACCAAAACACAGGCATTTGCACAAATTGCCTATTTACATTCACAAGGCCAGAGGTGAAGTGCAAATCCCGTGTTTCCAGGATGGGAAGAGCACTGAGGAGAGCCATTCCTGCACCCTGCTCTGGCAGAACCTGATGTTGTTACTACAGCAACAGCACGGACACAGCCCTGCACGGGGGGGCACCTGTGCCACTGACACATTTTATGAAAAATCCTTTTGTTGGGATCTTTTCTCCTGAGAAGCTGAGAGGCTTCAGCTTCTCCATGTTTTGCTGCTTTGGAATGTGATCTGGAGAATTGTTTACCCAGCATGTGAAATTGTTTTTACTTGATGACCAATGACAGCCACCTGTGTCGAGGCTGTGAGCAGCCACAGGATTTTATCATTCCTTTTCTTTCTATTCCTTGCTAGCCTTCTGATGAAATCCCTTCTTTTAGTATAGTTTTAATATATCATTTTCTTTTAATATAATATATAATAAAATAATAAATCGGCCTTCTGAAACATGGAGTCAAGATTCTCCTCTCTTCCCTGGTCCTGGGAGCCCTGTGAACCCCACCACACACCCTGGGACAGCCCCCACCTCCCTGCCAGGCTGACACAGCAGCAGGTCACCCGAGTCACCTGAGAGCTGAGATTTAACCAGGAAAACAAGGGCTGGATTCATCTGTAGTGTCTGAAAGAGAAGGGAAAACAAAAACACACCTGCATCCATGGGGATGTCTGCCTTTGTGCCTCCTGAATCTGCTTAAAAGCAGTCTGAGAGTGCCTCTGTGACCTCAGAGCTCTCTACTCCTTTTCAATCACCTTTTCAATTCTTGTTTTATTAGAAAACCTCCCCAGTTCTGAGTTGGAGTGTGCAGGTATGAGTAGAAATGTAATTAAAGGGAGCACAAGGAAGGGACTGACAGTTTTAAGTACAACAGACAGCCCTTATCCAGGCTGACAGGCTTATGAATTATGCTCAGCTACTTTTATATTAGATATTTGAACATTTCTGGTGTACACACATCGTCTCTCCTGTCACTCAGCTAGGATCCTATGAATCCCACTTGCTCATAACTGAAGGTCTAGGCTGCTAAGTAAAAAAATAAAATTATAAAACAAGGGCAGCTGCCATCTCAGGGTAGAACTAAAACACTTTACCCCACCTTTAAAACCAAATGCTATCAACTGACTTCAGAAGTACAATTCTACAAGAGCTGTCACTTCAAAGTAAAACATCTGTAACAACTTACTACATGAGTCAGGGGAGCTGTCTGATGAGATGAAAAAGGAGAATACACTGACAACAAAGAGTATACAAAACTTGCATGCAATTCAAATGCATGAAGCACACCAAAATAATTTTTAAAAAATGTTGAAGCTTCAGGGCAGAGCTACCTATCAGATAGCAGCATTTTAAAAGACAAGAGATAAGAGAGCCTGGGAAGCACCACCCGGGGTTTGGGGTGTGAAATGCTGAATGACTGATGGGGAGCTCAGAGGGAAAATGGCAAGAAGGGAAACAGCCCTGGGCTGGCTGACAAAGCCTGGAGGTGCAGAGTGAATCCGTGAGTCAGCTGCACTTAATGGAAGCTGAGCCATGTGAAGGCCTGGAAAAGGGCACAGGGGGACAAGAGCAAGACAAGGTCAAACCGTGGGAGGAGGAGGAAAAACTGGACCAGGAGGGGGAAGAACATCACCAAAGAAAGAAAGAACAGCAGAGCACTGGAAGCAGCAGAGACTGTGCAGAGAGGAACAAAACAGGGGTCTGCAAACATTTCAGTGACACAAATAACAGGTAAATAGAGAGAAGCACCCCAAGCAGCCCTGGGACAGCAGAGGCTGAGGCAAGGGAGGTACAACCTCACCTGGTGAGAGGGACTAGACTTCACTGAGAGCCAGACAAATTTAAAAAGGGGGACAGGAGTTAAAGGTCCAGCAGAGAACAGTCCAGCCTACCTCAGAGGGCAGCCAGAGAAAAGCTCATGGCAATGGAAACAAAGCAAAGAGAAAGGGGCCCAAAGTCCTCTCAGTTACACTTGGGTTCCTGCATGTCCCACAGCAACAGTAAAGCAGGTTTGTGAAAGTAAGGAATAAATCTGTCTGGAAAGGCAGCATGGAAAACTGACACTGACACAAGGAGGAAAACAACTCACAGCATATGCGACGCCAGCTGCTGCTGCTGGGAATATTCCTCAGCTCTGTGAAAAAGGAGGGTATTCATCCAAATAAAAATACAGGCAAACCAGAGCAAAGCTTCCCAGAAGCTACCAGCGACAGGATTTATAATAAAAGCAAAAAATTCATCTTAATTTGGCAAGCTGCAATGAAGCCAGGTAGTCTAAAACAGCACTGAAGGGGAAAAAAATACAGGCCAGACACACAGATCTAAATCACAGTGAATCTCAGTATTCAGAGCCTCCAGGGCAGGTTTCTCATTTTCTGTGCGTTTTGCAAGTAGACCTAGATGGCCTATCAGCTTCCTGAGACTAACAGGATCAATGTGCAAATGAGGAAGCTTAATAAGAGTAATAAAATTATGACAGCCAAAATAATCAGATTTACAGAATGCAGACAGGCTAAACAGCACAAATGCTACACATTAAACTCTTGCAAAGGGAAACATTCACCAAGTGAGGCTCCAGCATAATTAGTAAAGAAGTCTTGTCTTTAAAACAAACAAAAAAAGCAGCCCACCTGAGTTCTCTTTATATTTTGAAAAAATAAGTTTGGTTCAGCACAAGTGTGTCCCTAGAGAAAATATTAAAAAATTGTTCAGGTGCACAGAAGCCATACTCCCTCACAAACAGCATATGGGACAGCCTTTGGCACCAGAACACGTAAAAACACATTCCAAAATCTAAATATCAATTGAAAGCCAAGAAGGATACGAAAATAGAAAACAAAGCAAGAGAATCAGAAGCAAATGAGCAGAGCAGCCCCCACGCTCACCACCCCCAGTGAAACAGCAGCTGCCCAGCACTGCTGGCTCCAGACACCCCAGCCTGGGTCAGTCTGTGCCTGAGGGTGCCCCAGGGACAGACCAGGGACATCTGAACCTTCCTTCACACAGCACAGGGGTCTCAGGAACATTAGTGTCCCACATTTTAATGAAAACTGGCTAGCAGGAGTGAAGAGGTACCCTACCAATGCTCTCAGGACACAGAGGGCTTTGAGCTGGTCCCATCAGACCTGGCACTGACACCAGACGAGCCCAAATCCCTGCAAGGCTCAGCCTGGGGAAGAAAAATCAGTTAAAACCCAAAGACATAAATCTGTGGGAGATATCTATTCCAGAGCTGCTTGGATTTTTAAGCTCCTCTACTCTAATCCCCAAATGGAGCACTTCTCAGGGAAAAAATAAAGAAGAATCTGAGAGACTGATCTCCCACCAAAAATGAGTAATGACTTCAGCAGTAACAGGGCTGCTCCCCCATCAGTCCACCTCTCAGCAGGCATCTGGCATTTTCTAATTGCAAGAGGTCATGAAGCCCTGCAATCTCCTCATTGTTTTGGGGAAACCAGTTTCACATGGGTAGCAAAAAAAAAAAAAAAAACAAAAAAAAACCAAACAACCTTTTTTTTTCCCCCTCCTTAATGCAGAAGGTAAATGCTACACAGTCCAAGGATATCAACAGGGTTCCCATGAACAGCAAATGTCTCTTGTTATTTACCAACAACATCAATTAGATTTCCAGGGATCTGTGACCATAAATGGAAACTTAAAAGGAAGGAAAAGCCAGCCTTAAATCCCAAGAGTGCCAGTGATCACTGGTCAGAAGCA
This sequence comes from Molothrus ater, assembly GCF_012460135.2. Classification (NCBI taxonomy): domain Eukaryota; kingdom Metazoa; phylum Chordata; class Aves; order Passeriformes; family Icteridae; genus Molothrus; species Molothrus ater. The sequence continues at coordinate 5,517,238 of NC_050488.2, read as the reverse complement.
GCTTCAGACCACTCATGGTGGTTGTGCTCCTTAACTCCAAAGAGGGGGTGCAGTCATATAGAAGCTTTTAGCTATAATAAACCACCATAAATATTCTGTCTTTGCACATTTTGATTTAAACTATCCACTGGCAAACAGTACCTAACCCAGACATGAGGATTTCTTGCTAAACCTCCCTGTTTAGGCACCTAAAACATGCAGGATCAGACAGACAGACAGACAGCTCACCAAGGCTGCTGCTGTGTGCCCATGGAGAAACCCCTCACAAGGGGACCCACTGCCAGAGAAGCAGCACCACGAGGGCTTTCCCAGCCAGGCAGGCAGGAATAGCACATCCCAGCCATTTTCAGGCACGTCCCAGCCACTTTCAGGTGTCACTCAGGGGACAGGCACGGAGCCTGCAGCAGACTGGGGCTGGTGGGGCTGCTGTGGCTCCTGCTCAGAGGAGAGCAGTGCCTGCAGGAGCCTGGGTCACACAGCTCCCCTGGCAGTGCCCAGGGCCACAGCTCAACATGTGTGAAGCCAGCTCCACACTAAGACAGGGAGCCATGCTGAAACAGAAAGAAGTTTTTTAAAAATAACTACTCAGGAAGGAGTTTGGGCAGCTCTAGCTCAACTTCAGATCAAAAAGAGACAAGAACTCAAAACTCTTTATTCACCTTTTTTGGTTTTTATTTTTTCCTACGTTTTTCTACTTCTGCATGGCCTGTAAACAATACAGTAACATACTGAATCACCTTGAAGCTAATGCCATGCAGGCATTTCAGATACCCGAGTGCAGAAATTACAGCTTTAAATTCCATGTTCCAGTGTAGCAGGCACTTTATTTCTACAAGGGCACCCATGACAAACCCACCCCATTTTATTAATAAAACATTTGCAAAACATCCTTTTTTATCCATCACATGGATACAAGTCAGTTGCAATTAAGAGACTCATCATTTGTGTTCATGGCAGCTCAGGGCTTCAGGATTAATTCCAGAATTAATTACTTCAGACCCTTACATGTGGCAGACAGCAACACCCAGGAGAGCCCCTCATGCAGCAGCTTCTCAAATGAGAGATAAGTTTGGCAGAATCAAAACACAACCCTAAAGGCACCTGAAACTGCACTGTTGTAATAGCACAGGTAGGCTGACCCATTTTACTCAAAAATCCCCAAGTATTTCTTCTCTTTGCACAGACACAAATTCAGAGGCTCAGGCCTTCAGAGTGATTTTAGAGAAGAGAAGGCTCTGGGAGACATCAGAGCCCCTTCCAGTGCCTAAAGGGGCTCCAAGAGAGCTGCAGAGGGCCCTTGGACAAGGGCATGGAGTGGCAGGACAAGGGGGAACAGCTTTAAAATGCCAGAGGGCAGGGCCAGATGGGATATTAGGAATAAATTCTTCCCTGTGAGCACAGTAGGCCCTGGCACAGGGTGCCCAGAGCAGCTGTGGCTGCCCCTGGATCCCTGGAATGCCCAAGGGCAGGTGGGATGGGACCTGGGCAGCCTGGGGGAGTGGAAGGTGTCCCTGCCCATGGCAGGGGGTAGGATGGGACGAACTTTAAGGTCCCTTCCAACCTAAACCATCCTGGGATTTAACTTCACCAGGTCAGCACCTCAGCAGGTAGCAGGTTCAGTACACCTGGAGATTAGGATTCATAATCAGTGAGGGATTACAGCACCTAGGGCCAGGTCCTGGCAGGCACCCAGGAACAAGCCTGGCTCAGAGGAACCCCAGCCCCACGCTGGAGCCTTGTCAGAGCTGCCCTTGCCCCTCTGCACGACCAAACCATGCCCAAAACCAACCCACCACTGCTGGAAATAACAACCTGTGTGCAGCAACACGGCACCCTCTCCTGCAGCCCCACTCGAGTGCCTGGTAAAAATCTAGTGAAATCAGGAGTCAACCTAAATTACTTAATTTTAGACACTGGAGAGCCCAACTAGACAGTCTAGGGAGTTTGGAGTTGATTATTCTCTCTTGCTGCCTTTTAGAATTTAATTACTTAACCTCTTACGGTCTCAGATACCGCAAGCCAAGCACTCTGCCTGTGAGAAAAGGTTAACAGACTAATTATTTCTCTTATAATGGGCAAAAATGGCTTCTGGGGAAAACCAGCACAGACCCAAGGAACCCTGCACTTCTCAGGCTCACGGCTGGTGCCTCCTCACTTGTATTTTGACAATTTTTGCCCCTTCTACTGCACTGACTTTGTGGCTCTTCCCAAGAAGCCCCACCCAGGGTGTGGGGCCACAAGCTTACACCATATTCAACAACTTAAAGCAAACAAAAAAAGAGAAACAGAACAAAACATTTAGAGCGGGAAGGTGGGAATACTCCACCAGGTCATTTCTTTCAAAAGGTCAAAGCATTCCCCAAATATGTGATCCTTTCCAGCACTTCAAGTCTAAGATTTATATTTATCTCAAGGGGAAATCTGTGGGCATCATACAGAGGTTAAGCCCAAGGAAACCATGCAAGTCCAGTGAGCCATTCAGAACACATCCATAGTGCCTCACCAGCAATTAAATACTGTCCACAAGTTGGATTTACCAAATCTCTTACTCATAAGAGTGAAGGAACATTGACGCAATCAAATTGAGAAAAATATTGTTGCAACCAGGCTGATTTTTTTTTTTTAATTGGATGGATGATACATAAAAAAATGAAGTGTTACAATCACTCAATTCAACAACATCCTGCTATTGGTAAGGGTTATATTTATAAATTAGTACATTTTCATGACAAAATGTCCTATTTCATGGCAGATCCTTCCTTCGAATGACCTCAAGAAAGTTCTGAAACCAAATCCTCCCCAAAGTGCTCTCGGCTTTGGGTCCTCATCCTGCACAGCTATCCCTACATGAATGCTCTCATTAGATGATGCACTGATTTAAAAGGACTGGCATCTTATGTAAATGGATGTTATTGCCTTTAATTGCAGCCATAATTATGGGAGTGCCTCAGAACTGAGTAAGGTCACATTAAGCAAACTTATTGGAAACTTTGCAAACTGCTCTGCAACACACTGGACAAGGACCAGGAGTCCCACAACAGGCACTTACTCAGTCCCATCTTCAGCTCTACGCACAGCACTACAAAATCCATCCCATATATATGGGATTGCTCTCAGTTATAGCTGGTCTAGTATGGTTTTGCCTCAAACGAACTTGTTTCTCTGGCATTTGCCAAAAGAAAAAGTTTAATTTAGAATTAACATCTTTAAAGATGGAAAAATCTTGAAGAGTCTTCAAGTTTCTTCAGTATTAACGTCTTGATTTTTCCTCCTCACATCTCAAAGAGCCACACGAGCACCAAGGGTCCTGCTACAGAGCCAACAAGGAGCCAGGTGTTGACAGGAGCAGCAAGGGCAGTAGGCAATTCCCCTGGCACAGCCACAGACCCCTGCTCATGGAAGACACCAGCACAAGCACTGTGGGAATGACCAAAGGGGCAGCCAAGGGATTTTCATTCAGCCACAAAGCAATGGCCATCAGCACGTTTCAACAGCTCAATGGGGGTCCCCTGCTAGTCCTGAGGTTCTGCAACCCCAACCTCGCTGAACCCCCTCTCCATGCCCTGGGGTGGAGTCAGGCAGGGAGGAAGCAGCAGCTGCCCACTGCAAGGCTGGCAGAAGCAAAGGGATGATGGCTGTAAACAAGAGCAAGCCTGTGACTCAGTGGGCAGAGCCACGGCCACTCTGCACCCAGTGACACCCAGCTTTGTGTGACACCGGGGTCCTGGTCCCGTTACCAAACCCGAGTACAGCACCCTCACTGCCACATCCACCCCTGCCCCACAGCACCCTCACTGCCACATCCACCCCTGCCCCACAGCACCCTCACTGCCACATCCACCCCTGCCCCACAGCACCCTCACTGCCACATCCACCCCTGACCCCTGTCCTGCCCCACAGCACCCTCACTGCCACATCCATCCCTGCCCCATGGCACCCTCACTGCCACATCCACCCCTGCCCCACAGCACCCTCACTGCCACATCCACCCCTGACCCCTGTCCTGCCCCATGGCACCCTCACTGCCACATCCACCCCTGCCCCATGGCACCCTCACTGCCACATCCACCCTCACTGCCACATCCACCCCTGCCTCCCCTCCTGCCCCACGGCAGCAGCACTGCCCGCTTCATCGTCCAGCCTACCTAATACAATTTTCCTAGGAAGTGGGGAAATTATATCCAAACATAACCATGACTAAGGCCACAGGCAGAAGTTTTGGTACACTTGCATCACAGCTGTCACCCTGTATTACACAAAGTGCCTGACAAACACGCCAGACCTCGGGCCCCAGGGACAGCCAGCCCTTTCCAAGGAAGGGCCCAACAAGCCAGCAGCCAAACCTCACGAAGGCAGATAAAAAAAGGTGCAGATCGTGTGCTTTTTATGGAGTTGCCCTTAGGAATAAGGGAAGAAGAGCTAACCAGTTAGATCAGTATTTGTCAAAGCACCGCTTTTACACCGTTCCTCGGCAAATGGAGAGCAGCGAGGCTTGGAGGAGTGAGATGTAAACCCGCCTTCCTACAGACAGTTGGAAAAAAAAGTCCATCACAGCACAGCAATCTCCAAAAATAACTCGGCGAGCAAACAGCTGCTGCTACACTACGATTCCCTTTTTGCACGCCACATCTCCCAACCCTTCCTTCACCCAGGGCTGCTCCGGCAGAAGCCGCAATTCCCATTTCCCACCGGCCGAGCTTTCCGAGATGCCGGGCACCCTCGCTGCTCGGTGGAGCCGGGAGGGAAAATCCCGAGCAGGGCTCCAGGAAAACACCACCTTCAATACCACCTTCAACACCACCTTCCCCGCTCTGCCCTGCCCTGACCGCGCGTGGGTCCCCCGCGGGTGGGAAGCCGGGGGCGGGAGGAGAGAAGCGGCGGGGCAGCCCCGCTCCCGGGGGTGTCCCGGGGGTGTCCGGGGGTGTCCCGGGGGTGTCCGGGGTGTCCCGGGGGTCCTACCTCGGCAGCGCCGGCCCTGCGGGCAGCGGCCGCGGCGGCGGCAGCCCCACATGGGCGGCGGGCTGGGCTGGCTGCGGCGGAGGCGGGCTCGGAGCGCAGGGCCGCGGGGAGCCCCGCGGAGCCGCCCGCGGGTGTGCGCGCCCCGCGCGGGGCGGGGCGGAGGGACCGGCCCCGGGCAGCCCCCGCCCCGCCGGAGCCCCCGCTCCGCCCTCAGCCCGCGGGGCGCAGGAGGGGTTCGGGGAGCGGATCCCGCACCTCTGCGCGGGCACGGCCGCGGAACCCCCGCACCGCAACTCCGCACCGCACCGCACCGCACGCTGCGCGCCCCATCGCCCGCTCCCCGCCGGGACTGCGGCCGTCCCCCCGCTGTTTGCTCCCCAGGGCTTCGTGTTTTGTTAACATGAGAAATTTAAAATAAACGAATAAATTAACGAGTAAAAATTAAGTGGACGTGAGGGCTGTAGCCATTTTGGAGAGCTGGGTGTGAATGCAGCCCGGGGCAGGAGCTGGGGGTCGGCAGTGGCCGCAGCTATGGGGCTCAGCTCAGCAGCAATGGGGCTCACAGCAATGGGGCTCAGCTCAGCAGCAGTGGGGCTCAGCTCAGCAGCAATGGGGCTCACAGCGATGGGGCTCAGCTCAGCAGCAATGGGGCTCACAGCAATGGGGCTCAGCTCAGCAGCGATGGGGCTCAGCTCAGCAGCAGTGAGGCTCAGCTCAGCAGCGATGGGGCTCACAGCAATGGGGTTCACAGTAATGGGGCTCAGCTCAGCAGCAGTGGGGCTCAGTTCAGCAGCAGTGGGGCTCAGCAGCAGTGGGGCTCAGCAGCAGTGGGGCTCAGCTCAGCAGCGATGGGGCTCAGCTCAGCAGCAGTGGGGCTCAGCTCAGCAGCGATGGGGCTCAGCTCAGCAGCAGTGGGGCTCAGCTCAGCAGCCAGCCTTCGGCCAGGCTCAGCAGCACCCGCGCAGCTTCTCCGCGGAGCCAGCGCTGAGCCAGCCGAGCTCACCCCACCGATTGCAGGGCAGGGCAAGGCAGGGAGGGCAGCCAGGGCCGGGATGCGCCTCGCAGGGAGCCGGAGCGGGGCCGGTGAAGCCAGTCTGGGCACACACAGCCCCTACGTGCGCTCGGGGCACAGCCGCCCACCCGCTCCGGGCTGCAGGTTGCGCTGCCCTCGCATACAGCATCCCTGAGGACACACACAGACAGCATTGCCCCTGACACAAGCTTGAGATAATGACAACAATCCTCTAGGTCTTTATACCGTCCTTAGGGTGATACTGAAGTGCGTTTGTTATTTTGGTCAGGTTGGGACACGTTATTTTTGTGGCTGCCTTTCCTCACGGTTCTGTAATTTTGTTGGGCTGTCCCCCCGAGGCAGGCATGAACTCAATGGGTGTGTGTAAAGCTCCAGGGCTGTTATCACACTGTTATTCTCTGGGGTGAGGAGCTGCAGAGGCAGCACTGAGCTCAGGAGAGTTATCTGTGCCTTTGGCCTGCAGAGATAGGCACAAGGGCAGGGGGAAACTCCACTGCACAAGAGAGGGGGGCCAAACAGAACATGAAGGAAGGTTCAGGAAGCATCAGTCTAAATCCACTTACTAGTCAAAAAACAGTAATAATTCTCCTTTTAAGATGAAAATGGTCGACATAAGCAATGGAGTTAAGAGATTTTTTGTTTGTTTTGCATAAAATTCACATGCAAATTTTCTTTACCGTGTCAGGATGTCTTTTCATTTACCTACACAGCTCCATCCTGCATCCCAAGTTGTTTCCAAGTGATATAGCTGTCTCCAAACTGACTTAGAGTAAGCTCTAAGTTTTCTGTCTGGGCAGCTGGTTTCAGACCCCCACTGGCAACATTAGCATTGTAACTATGTTGACTCTGCTTGGGCATCACCTGACGCTTTAAAACTACAGTTAATAAAGAACAGCTTCTGAATTGCTTGTAGAAATTAAGCCACATGAAAGAGAGGATGGTTTGTTGGTGTGGATTTTTTAGACAGGGAGAATTGCATGCTTATCTGCAGGTGATGATGCCTCCAGCAATGAGGAAACTCAGTGGCTGAGATCATAAGGATGTTTGGTATCCCTTCCTTCACGTGTCTGGGTGCTGACTCAGAGCTAGGACTGGGTTACTGTGGGCTGAGACCAGACCCCTGCTGCTTCTCCAATGCCAGGCTCTCACAGCTGAGGGCAAACACAAGAGAAAAGTGTATCACTGTTGCTTGCCATGCTGGGGAAAATTCCTTTTCTCTCAGGGAACTCTCAAAGATGCAGCTCCTTGTGCAGCCCCTAGAGCTGAATGGCTCCTGGAGGTGCCACAGTGCAGGTGCTGGCTCTGTGGAGGTGGAAGTCACCCGTGTCCCCCTTCTGGACAGTACTTAATCCTTATTAACTCTCCATGATTTCATCTGAAGTATTAATGACTAGTTTGCTTTATCTTCTAAGGAGCTCAAGTGACTTTAACTGTGGTCTTTTCTACATCAGCAAGGTTTGTTGTCCACTGCAAAGAGCAGCAGTGAAGGAGGAGGATGATGTGGTGGGTACTCAGAGCCACCATGTCCCTGTGCTGTTCTGGAGCAGAGCATTTGTCACTGGCACAGATGGCATAGCTCAAAAACGGGTTTAGTTAACTCTGCTTTTGGTCACTGACTGCTTCCAGCTTGAAGCAAGGGCCACTGGAGTTGTGTAAGAATTTCTCTAAAGAAATATCATACAGTTCTGAGGCCTGGGATAGGAGAGAGGCCCTTTGTTTCATCTGCTCTCCCCGTGAAACATCTTTTAGTCACAGTTTCTGGGCTTAGTGAAACCTTATCCCTATGTTTTATTAAAAAAAAAAAAAAAAGTATTTTCTGCAGCTGGCATGAAGCAGCAGGTAGTGAGGCACAGCCAGAAATGGAGCTCAGGGGGCTGGGCACTGCAGCAGCTCACCCTCCCGTCCCTGGCTTAAAAACAAAGAAAATCCAACAAACCACCCATCTGCAAGGATTCCTGGCTGCTTGGTGTTGTGGAAGGTTCAGAGTGACCCCCCTGTCCTGCTGGGCAGGGAGATGTGGCTCAGTGTCAGCCAGGAGCCTCCTCTCCTCCTGGCAGAACAAAAGGTCCAGCAGCAGCAGGAGGCAGCTGTAACCCTGCCCTGCTGCTGGGCACAGCCTCAGGGGCATCACACTGCCCTTTCTGCTTTTTCTCCTCTGCTTAACCATGGCTATCCTCCTCCACAGCATTTTTTCCAAGGTGGGAAGGCACGCCTTGGCCTTTGTGTGCAGCAGCTGCCCTCCACACAAGCTGCACTGCAGGGTCCTAACTGTGCAGAGGACTTCAGTGTTCTTAAAAGCAAAGTAGATTAAATCACTGATAAACCAGGGCAAGTATTAACAGCAAAACTTGCTAGAAATCTTGGGTTTTGCTCAAGATCTGTGTGGCCAACCACTGATGAGGCTGTTGAGATTTTGTTCAGATTGGCGAGGTGTGGTTAATCTGACAAGTGGAACTAGGAACAGATTCATAGGGGAAAAATAAATCTGATCATTTATTTGCATTTAGGAGAACTCAGCAGGAGAGAAGAGTGTTCAAGGTAAATACTCCCAGTTTCTGCCTGGGATGTTTGACCCTTGCTTGTGCTTGGATAAACTGAACAAGCAGGGTCATCCATTTGGAAAATGTTTGACTTAGTCCTGTGCCCTTTCTCAAAAATAGTTAAACTGGAAAAACTGCTGCACTTACAGGCCTCGGAAAATATTTTTCCCTACATGTGGCTTTGTGGTTTCAAAGAACTGAAGAGAAGGCCACAAAAATACATTTTTCCTTCAGCTGCTTGGCAAGGGAAATCATCTGATGGGGCTTATCAGAGCAACGTGGCTGGGGCAGGCCTGGACTGCCTGGGACACCAATCCTAGTGACTCTGTTCTTCACAGGTCACGTTCCTCCTGCTCTAATGGGAGCCAATAATTTTTACCTCTGGATGACAATAATTTAAAGATGAGTAAATCAATTGGATTTTTGTTTCTCAGCTCCACTGGAAGGTTTAAGCCATTGGGTGCTTTGTTAAATTCCTTGGAAATTGGCCACGTGCAGGATTGCACTGCCTTCAGTTCAGCCAGATAACACAATTCTTTCTTAAAGATATATTTGCAGTCTTTACCCAAATTGTAAGTGTGCAGGAGAAGAATAAAAGGAAGAAACCAACAGGTGAACCAGCAAGCAAAAGTTAATGCAATTATTCATGAAGTCACCTTGTAGCCATTGTTCATGCCATACCTTTTTTTTTTCCTTTCTCTGAACTGTTTCTTTTGTCTAGACTGTAAGATCTTAAAAAATCATGTATGTCCTTGTCCTGAAGCATAGGAGCATGTTAAGGTCCCCCAAGACTGGAGACTTAAGATGTTTGGGAAGCCTTATCTTTTTGAGTGGGAATTCTCATCTCCAGTCTGGTCAGACCCCAAGAGCTTGCCTGGCCTTTCTCAGGCTCTTTGGAAGAGGCAAATCTTGTTATGTGCATTGCTGGAGTGCTTGTTGTGCTATTTTTATGCTGCTCAGTTTTTGTATGTGCAGCTGTAGTCAAGTGTTGCTTCTTGATCCCAGACAACTGAGATTTTCCATAACCTTTGACTAAGAAAAAAATGTATCTTTAATCACAGCTCCCCTTCGCAACAGGCAGCATGTAAGAAGATTATATAAATATTATATTAAGCACATTTTTTGGCAAATTGCTTGCATTGGTGTTGCATTTCTTTCCACCAGAATCTGGGTGATAGAAAAAATAAATTATGAACTTGGGCCATAAAGGAAATTAATACTCTGGTGTGTGTCTCTTCTGGGGATTCCTCATCAATTAACTGCCTTGTTAAAATAACTCTGACATCCATTTATCTACCAAGAACCCAGATCAGGGTTAAAGATTGATCCCATTGCTCTTGGTTTTTGGTAGGTATTGTGTGTTAAACCTGCATAGGTAGGAATAATTTTTCCTTGCTTAGAAAATTAGCATTCATACTATGCCTTCTAATCACAACTGAAGTGGAAAAGGTTTTGTGACCCTTCTGATCAACATCCTGAAGTTAACCCTGAAGGTTAGCTCCAAGTAGATTTTGGTAGCAATTCTTCTTGGGCTCACCTGGTTTCAGACACTGATGGGACACTGATGACAGATTTTCAAGTTATTTCATTCAATTGAATGTAATTACTGATTCAACAAACTCTATCAGTGGATGAACAAGTGTTAATCTATGATATAAAAATCAACACAGGTGTTTGTCCTCATGAATAAATGCAGCATGGATTTATGACAGAGAATCTGTTTCATTCAACTAATTTTGGAAGGGTGGCAGAGGAGCAGGGAGGAAAGGGTACCTTTGCAGGGCTCTTCTGTTCTAGGCCAGTGACTATGAAGAGTCACTTGTGCCCCAGGAGCTGATTTATGCATCAGGGAGAGCAGACCCACACTCAAGGGTCACCACCTCCACTATTTAATAAAAGGAAAATAGGATTAAACAGAGATCACCCTCTTTCCCAGCTGCCTCAAAGACAAGGAAGCAAACACCTACCTCTGTGTTGGCTCTGCTGATGGTTTGCACAGCCCACAGTGCCCAGGGCACGCAGGGTGCCCGTGCTCACACACCCACAGTGGTTCTGCATGGGGCACCGTGGTGCTGGGGGAGGCTCAGGCTGCCTGCCCACTGCAGCCAGCTGGGCTGGATGCTGCCAGTTATCCATGTCCTCTTACTCTCCTTACAGATTTGTTGCTATGGTGAGAAAAGCCAAGCCTTAAATATTGAACTCCCTTCCTGTTATCTCAGCTGGTATCTCCTGTGTGCAGGTATCAGCTGGTATGTATTAAAACAAATAAGATAATAAAGAATATAGGCTTTGTACTGCGGGCAGGTTCTGCCTCCCAATTTTGGGTCGGTTTTTTTTTTTTTTTCCTGCTTCAGTTCTAACTTGGTTTGTTTTTGCTGAAACTAACCTTGAACTCTGCCCAACAGCACAGAGGATTACAACTGTTTATGTCTTAATTGGGGAATAGGACCAGTAACCTGTCAAATGAAATCTTTCCTTTTGAGAAGTTACAGTCAAATGCAGGACAGTTCCCACAAAATGTTTTGCTATATTGTTTGGTGTTTGCTTGCAGTCTGCACCAGCAGATTAGAGCAGAGTTTGGAGCACTATATGGCTTTATGCTTAACATGTAACTGGAGGAAAATGAGTTTACAAGGTGTTCTATACAGTGCAAGCCAGCAGCTTCACTGGAAGCACTCCCAGGGCCTCCCTCTGACCTCCTCAGGCTGTTGATAACGCTCCTGCTGATTTACTAATGCCAGCACAGGACACTGCTCAGCCTGTTTTAGAGCCCCAGGGTGGAAAATAACCAGGAGGGAAGCTGCTGCCAAATCAGAGCAGCAGAGATGCTGCAAATAGGACAAGTGTTCTGCCTCTGAGAGTCCTACCAGCAGTGAAAAACACAAACCAGACTTTTCTCGAGCAGAAAACCTGCAAGCCCTTGCACCCCACGGCCCAGCCCTGCGCGAGGCTGGCCGGGAGCACTCACAACAAAGGAGCTGCTGCTGCGCCCACATTCTTGTGGTGGAAATGCTGCTCTGCTGCCCAGCCCCAGGAATGGCAGATTCAGAAAGCTCTGGAACAAAGTGGGACACGTTCTCCAGCGCAGAGGCATTTTTTGTTTGTTCAGCATAAAGCAAGGTCTGCTGTTTGTGCTGGATGTTTAAACACTCCCTGGGAGCCCACAAACGGTGCTTCAGGGCTCACTTTTGTTGTTTCCAAGTAACTTCTGAAATTGCAATCTGGTGAATCAGAGGAATGAAGGCTGATATTCCTGCTGCTTCTCGGAAACAAGGGATGTCAGGTCCAGGGCAGTAGCAGAGTCTGTTGCCCCTGAAGACAACTTTAGATCTTTTTTAAATATGGTGTGTTTTTTATAAACCTTTTCACCTCTTTTCTCAAAATGCCTGAGCAAGGGAAAAGGTTTGGAGTGAGTGATTTTCAAACAAAACAGAGATACAGAGATACAAAGGCATTGTAAGAAAGAGCCACTTTCTCTTTAGGTAACTGGTAGCTTAAAAAATTTGTGTTCAAGTCGGTGCTGCTCTGAGTGACACTGAGGGGGTTGGGATACAGAGTCTGGCATTCAAGCTCTGGAAATTATTTCTGTAGGAGCTGATGTTTCACTTTTGAAACAATAATCAGAAGTGAACTTTGACACTGCACGTGAAAAAGAAGTGGCAAGTTTTAGTTAAAAGCATTAACAGGAAAGCAGTGAAGCCTTGTGCACACCTTCAGTGCTACTGGCAAACGGGGGGTGCTTTATTCAGAGGCAATGAAACCTCTGCTGCTCTGGGTAGCCCCTCCAGCTGCTCACAGGCTCAAGTGTCATTGGAGGCAGTTTCTGTGCTGTTGCCTCCTCCTCCTGGTCTCATGTTTCTCTGCCTCCCCTCAGCTGCTCCTGCTGGGTGAGCTGCTCACCTGGAAGCTCTGGGCACAGCAGAGCAGAGTGTGTTTGGGAGTTAGGGGGGGCTTTCTGCAGCTGCAGAGTGACAAAAACCTGCCCCAGCCCTCCTCTCTGCCCCTGAGCTTCCACCCACGGAGCAACCTGAGCTCTGAGTGACCAGCCCTGTGTGCCACGAGCCTCCCATGCACTGCCAATGGCATAAAGGGCATTTTAAAGAGTCACATGCCATCTCTTTAATTTCAAGACATAACAGTTGCTGTGATCTGTTTTTGGGAAGGATTTATTTCTTCCAAGAGAGGTTTGTACTTGTATAACAGGAGAAGCTCAGCATCCAGCTGGAAGAGATGCAGAAGTGGTCTGGAAGGATCTGCTTCACATACTCCTGATTTTGGTTTTATGGCTTCAGTCCAGATCTTTGGATGAAGTGAAATGCAACAGCAAACGATAGCTAATAGGGACCTAAAACAACTTCTGGAGTCCCAAAATACATCACCCCCTTGGTTATCTAACCATAGGTGTGGGCTGTTAATCCAAGCAGAACTGAAAACAATGTCTCAGTGTCAGACTAAACTGATTTCTAACAACATGGGAAATATCTCTACACAGATTCTGAGTTTTTTAGTCAGGGGAATAAGGCAGATGAGAACTTTTCTTATTAGGCAAATAACAAGCTACTGATATCCTGTTTATATCTGAGAAGCTTGTGAATTCCTTGGAAGGGCTTCCTTCCATCTGTTTTATGCAAGACTTAATCTAGACCTTACCCTTCAGCTGAACTACTTATGTCCTGGTTACATCAAAGCATTTAAAGGCTCCTCATTACAAGTATCTTCATTCTAGATTGTAAAATTATAATTTTGCCTTCAGAGCACTCAGCAGTTCAATTCTCTCTGTTTGGGATAGTTAACTATGGTAAATACTTGGGATTATTTGTGGAGATATGAGTCTTAAACAACATAGACAAAAAGATAATGAGCCATTGAAATTAAAAACCTGGCAATGTAAGGACAGTTCTAAGTGACAGTCTTCCCTCATTTCTTAGAGCAGCACATGGAAAAAGCCTAGAAATTGATTTAGTGTGAAGCCTGTGGTGCAGTGGACAAGTGAGCTGTGCCCACAGCAGGTTGGCCAGTCCCCCAGAGCACGGAGATCAGGAGCTGCTGTGATCACAGCCTGAGCACATGCCCAGAGGCAGAGCTGTGCCCACACAAGGCCCGTGCCTGGGTCACTGCTGGCTGCTCTCCAGCACACCCCAGCCTGTGGGCTGGCTCTGGCAGGCTGCCTTACACAGCCAGACACACAGACAGGTTTTCAGACCTGGAAAAAAACACCCAGCAGATGTTCCGTGCTTCCACATTGTCTGCTGGCACCACATGCAGTGCCTTTCTAGTCTCCATTCCTGAGTCTGGAGCAAGACAAGCTAAATTACATGAAATTCAGTGTCTTGGTGGTTTTAGACACAGTGTGAGGGGCAAGGACAGAAGAAGAGCTACAATAAGTAGGATGAATAAAGCAAATCCTCTTACACATTCAAAGCTATTATTTGAAAGTGGCAAACTGCATTCATGCCTAAGTTTGCATTATTTCAATAACAAGAAAAGGAGCTGTTCCAAGAAATAAGGGAAGTCTGTCACTTCCCAGCCTCACTTTTCTTTAAGAAAAGCCACAAACCCACACTTGGAGACAGGGTTTCTGCAGGGCTTCTGTGGCTTCTGACAGTGCCAGAGCCTCTGCAGCTCCTGAGGAAATGTCTCTTTCCTGATGCCCACCTCAGTGCTTACTTTGGTTAATGGATTGAGATAATACTGTCCAGGAGAACCTCAGACCAGCCCCCAATTAGGCACCAGTAGCTGAATACTTGAAGCATATTAAATTACCTCAAGTTACAAGCACACAGCTCTGATCCCTTCCAGGCATAAGGAAGACTTGAAATTCATGGTAATTTTCTTTGTGTGAAGAGCAAGGTGAACTTTGCTTTCAATTTCAGTATTTAATACAGAGCAAATATCAGATTTCCTTGTAGCTTGGGAGGAGCGTGTTTGAGTGTTCATGTAAGTTAAAACACATTTCACATACAAAAAATACTAAGATAATATTGTTTCCAGTATTAACATACATTTACCAAGCTATCTCTATAAGAATTAGATAAAACTATTAATTCTGGGCCAAAATCCAATTATGACTAATTTTTTTCAGGGGCCTCCAGCTTGTCAAAGAGCTTGGTAATAACAGAGTATATGTTTCTGAAAGCTGTGACTAGGGAATCCAAAGGCCTAATTATGTTTCCTGTGGTATCTTCTCAGATCCTCCTCAATGCAATAATAAGAAGTGAACATAAGAAATGCAGTAATTCTGCAATGGTTTACACCAACCAGCTTAAAAATTAAGGGTGCAGCTTTGTAAGTCCCCAATACACACAGAGTGCCATGCAGGGCAGTCCCAAAAATGAGAGAATTAGAGAATTAGAATGAGAGAATTAGAATTACCTGAATTAGAGCCTAAAATCAGAGAAATGAGCATGTGATTTCCCCACCCCAAGATGAACATACCAACATCTTTATCTCAGCTGGGCCAGGGTTTCATGTCTTCTCCCAGCTGCTTTGAAATAGGTACAGTTAAGTCTGTGGCCTGGGTTACAGAAATCAGTGCTTTTGCATATCATTTGTGGGCTTAACTGCCTTGCATATAGTTATCCAGGGGAAAATCAAAGTGGAGGCATTGGTTTCAGGCCACTCCTCTGTGCACAGTGAGGAGTTGAAGCACACCCTCCTTCAACTACAGCCACACAATCACATCTTCTCACCCCCTTTGCCTCCACTCTTTGGCCATTCCCCATCATTTTTCCATCTCTCATTCTCTTCCCCCATCATCCCCTCTTGCTATGTCTTTTCCCATAAATTTTCTTTTTTCCTGTGGTTTCTCTGAGACATTACCTCCCAAGCTCCCAGCCCAAAGGACAGCCCTTGGCAGCACCACAAGGCAGCAGTGGTGCCCCAGGAGGACCCTGCCACCCCAAAATGCGCTGCAGCAGAAGACAGAGACACTTGCTGGTGCTTCCTGGTTTTATTAAGAATCCCACAGTCAGGTTCTCAACCCCATGGCAAGGGTGCTGAGGTAGTGCCACCCTGTGTGCCCCAGTGTCCCCACGGTGGGAGGATTGCATGGGGGGGTCACTTGGCCAAGCCCTGGGTGTCACAGCGGGGTCCCTGCCACTTGTCATAGCACTGGCAGCTGAACTCCTTGGCCAGTTTGGAGATGTCCTCCCCAGGCTCCAGGCTCTGTGTCACCAGCCAGGGCTTGGCAGCCTGCAGGTTGATGGAGAAGCGGGAGGGGTCCAGGTGCAGGTAGCCCTGCTGCTTGTCCCGGCGCACACAGCGGCCCTGGCCAGAGCACAGGCTCTGGCTGCACAAGTCAGCACTGGCTGTCACATTGACAATGTAGTGGCCCAGGGGACCCTCCACGTAGTCCTTCAGCCTCAGGCAAATCTCCTGCAATGGCATTCGGTGTCACAGCCCAGCACAGCTGAGGAACTGGGGGTCCCTGCTGCCAGGGACCCGATGCCACCATCTGCACTCACCTTGGAGGTGCTGTAGTCCAGGCTGCCCCAGAAGATGATGCCAGCAGCACCCTGAGCCGCGCTCTCCCCGATGGTGTTCACCAGGTCCTCCTGCACCCACAGGGAGAGGCGGAGTCAGCAGCGCTCAAAGCCCCCACACAGCCCCAGCAGAGATAAAGACTCCCTGGTGCCACCCCATCAGCCCAAGAGGTGCCCACTATCCCCACATGCCCATCACCTGGGAAAGGAAGTGCAGAGTGTGCTCGAAGGCGATCTGGGAGTAGGGCAGGACGGGGATGGCACTGGCGAGGACTCCCTGCTGGACAGCGAAGGCCTCGGCCACGCGGTGCCGCACGTAGGGGAGAACCTTGTGGGTGCCATTGAGGCAGAGGGGCAGGTAGATGCTGGGGTAGAGCGCCCGGCTGCTCCTCCAGAGCCAGGACAGGTTCTTGTTCCTCTGCTGCTCCACATCTGGGCACGTCCCGTTGTAGGGCAAATCAAAGTGATTGTTGTAGCAGTCGGGGAAACCATAGAAGCCCCAGTAGGCGCCGGGACGGAGGCTCTCGCCCAGCCACAGGGTCTTGTTCATGAAATCGCAGGCGCTCTTCTCAAACTGCTGCTTGGCCATCGCCTCCACCTCCTTGGGAGGCCACTGCGGGTGCTGCTGCTGCACCAGCTCCTCTGACTTCTGCTGGTAGATCTCCATGGAGTCCCAGTTGCGGATCCACAGTGGGCGCCACTTCTCCCAGTCGATGACAGCCAGTCCAGCGTAGTCAGGGCTGGGCAGGGTCACCTTGATGTCCTGGGTGGCCTGGTGGATGTGAGCCTCCAGGCTGGCATTCTGGGGGAGCCCCCCATTCACTGGCACCCCCTCAGATGTGTAGTAGGGGAAGAGACCTATCTTGTCGCTGTAGAAGAGGGTGATGTCCTGCCCGGTAAAGGACTCCTGGTCATTGGCCAACACATCAAAGACCTCCAGGCTGAGGGTGACGTTGTGCTCCTGGGCACAGCGTGCAGTGGGGATGTTCCAGATGGTGACAAAGGGGCGGTTGACGAGGACAGGACCAGGCCCCCCAGCATGGGTCAGGGCAGGCAGGAGCAGCAGGAGGAGCCAGCAGGACCACACTGATGCCATGGTGCTGGAGCTGCCTGGGGAGAGCTGAGACCTTGAAGCTTTTATCCCCAGGTCAGGACCGGCGTTAATCCACACCTCCGTTTCCAAGCGGTGCCGGTCACCACTTCCACTTCCTCAAAGTCCCCGAATTTATCAGCAGCTGGAGCCCAGCAGAGCGCTCCCGGAGTGGGACGGCAGCGTCAGCCCCACGTAATGAGCGGCGGCGGCGGGCTCGGCCGGGAAGGAATGCGCAGAGTCAACACCCCATGACTGGCCGGCGATGAGTGGGCTGGAAAGACAAACAGACACGGACGGCGCGGGGGGAGGAAGGTCACGGCGATGGACGCGGGCTGCGCCGCTCACCAAGCGGAGAGCGCCGGCCATTCCCTGGCGGGAGGAGGGCACTGCCGGGAGGGAGCGCACGGCACCGGGCAGGAGACACGGGACACTCCCGCAGCCCACAGGAGGGCACTGCCCGGGGCCACTCAGGCGTGGGGCCAGGAGGCACAGAAAGGCACGGCCTGGGGACGCCCACAGCACAGGACAGCAGGAACAGCGAGCACGGCATGGGGACTCACAGCAGCCGAGGAGCGTGGGCAGGGAGGGGCTGTGCCAGGCGGGGCCGCTCCATGCCCAGGGGCACCCCTCGGGACAGGACAGTGGCCGGAGAGGCTGCACGGGCACAGGCAGAGCAGGGCGGTGTCGGGGACAAGGAGCCATGCGAGGGCACCGGTGGGGGACACTCGTGGCACGGGACAGCGGAGCTCAGGGGCGGGCGCGGCCCAGGGGTGTCCCCGGCCCCGCGAGGATGAACCCACCCCCGGCCGTGGCGCAAAGCACGGTGTCCCCACACGGCGACCGCGGTCCCGGGGGCTCCGGAGCCCCGCGTCCCGGGCGCTGCCGGCAGCTCCGGAGCCCCGCGTGCCGGGCGCTGCCGGGGGCCGGGCCACGCGGGGAATCCCGCGGGGCGGGGCCGGGGCGGGGCCGCACGCAGCCTCCACGTGAGTGGCCCGGCCGTGGCTGCCCACGCGGCTCCGGCCGCTTCCCCGAGCGGTTCCGGCCCCGCGGGGCAGTTCCCAGCAGAACAGAGCTTTCCTCGAGCTCCATACCAACACACACCGCTTCCCGCCGCCCCGTCCCGGCGCTTGTGTCCGCGAGCCGAGTGACCCGTGCCCGCCTCGCCCCACATCAGCCCACAGCTCTCAGTCTGACCCAGCTTTATTCGAGGTAAAGCACTTCAGTGTGGGGCAGCACACGGGGGATCAGCACCACGCAGCACCCGCTCCCCGCCCCCGTGTCCCTCTTGCCCTCATCCCTCTCCTTACAACAGGAGAGGGGTCCCCCTCCTCCCCCCATCCCCATGAAAGGCACCTGCACTGCAGCAGGGTGGGTAGAGTTGGGGCAACCGCAGAGCTCTTCCCCCACACCGCCACAGCGAGGGACAGCCCTCCATAATTAGCTGCCTCCCAGGCAGGGTACGGATATCTTAAATAGGCTCCTCCTACACCGCCAGAGAAAAGGGCAGCTCAGTCCAGGGGCGAGTAGCACCAGCTTGCAAGCAGCAACAGCACCCCAAGTCCCAGCGGTGCCAAAGGGCCAGGGGCGTGACTGCGGGGGCCAGCACGTGTCTGGCAGCCACTGCCCTGCCAGCCCTGGTAGCAGTGGCAGTGAAAGTGGGTCCGTAGGAAGAGGATGTCAGCAGAGGAGAGCTGGCCCTCGGCCCAGAATAGGGGGCGCTCGGGGTGGTCAGCATCCCGGCGCCGCAGCTGGAAGTTGGAAGAGTTGAGGTGGAGGAAGACATCGGCATGGCTGTCCTGGCGCAGGCAGCGACCCCGGCCCTGGCACAGCGTCGTGCTGCAGAGCTCTGCTGCTGTTGTGACATTCACAACGTAGCGTCCCAGGTCCCCCTCCAGGTAGTTTTTCATTAACTGGCACAACTCCTAGGGAAAGGGAAGCACCAGGGTGAGACCCAAGGAGAAGTAACTCAGATGGAGAGGACAGCTCAGCCACTGGTCCTCCCCTCTGGGGCAGGTGATCCCTCCACCCATCTACATCCCACACTGACCCCAAACTTACCCGGTTTCTGGTGTCAACTGCGTCACCCCACAGAATGGCCCCAGCTGCACCCAGTGCCGCGCTCTCTCCGATGGTGGAGATCAGGTCTGCCTGTGGGGACAGGGTCTGGTTAGTGCCCACAGAGCCCATGCAGCACCCACAGCCCCAGCACAGTGTGCTCCCAAGTGTCCACTGCAGGATCAGGGACCCAATCCCTGCTCCAGGGAAAAGGGACTGTCCCAACAACTTGGGGGCCAGGCTTCCCAATACTGTCCTCCTCCTCCTCAGGGGCTAAGCCAGCACAGCACAGGGGCTGTGGGCTCACACACCTCAGGGTTCCAGCTGCCAGGACCTGAGTCCTGCAGTACCATTTCCCTGGAAATAATCACCATTGGTGCAAGTCCTGCTGCCGGACATCCCATCCCTAAGGGAAACAATTTGTGGCACCCCAGAGAGGGGCTGAGCTGGGGGTCCTATGAGAGGAAGCAGCCCTCCTGCTCCCTGGGGCCAGCTGCAAGCCCATGCAAAATAGTGCTGCTTCCCACCACATGGAAACAGTCAAACCATGGGTGTTTGCCAGTAATACCATGAGTGCCAACACCAGCCTCCAGAGGCACCCTGCTCCATGGGAGCAAGGTGCAGAGGAACCACCTCAGCTGACCCCAAAGCCCAGATGCACAGGGCTTGGAATGAGGATGTCCCAGTGGTGCAGCCCTACCTGGCTGAGCACATTCAGCTTGCGGAGGTAGGTAGGCCGGGTGTAGACAAAGACAGGCAGGGAGTAATCATCGTGGTGCTTCTGCGAGATGCGCATGGCCTCCATCACCCGCGCCCGCACAAACTTGCGGCTGTTTGGAGTGGAGTCCAGGAGCGGGTCGAGGTAGATGGAAGGGTAGAGCGCCATGCTCTCCTTCCAGAGCCACTTCAGCTGGTCGTTGCGAGACTTCTCCACATCTGGGCACTGCCCGGTGTAGCTCTCCTTGTTCTTGCTGTAGTCGTGGTTGTAGCAATCAGGGAAGAGGTAGAACCCCCAGAGCTGTTTGGGTCGGAAGCTCTTGGCCTTGCGCAGGGTTTTGACCATGAACTCCTGGGCAGCCGACTCGAACTCAAACGCTGCTTGCTTGTTCACCTTCTCAGGGGGCCAGGTGGGATGACGCTGTGTCACCAGTCCCTGTGACGCCTCCCGGTAGATATCCTTGGGCTTCCAGTTGCGAGCCCAGACAGGCCGCCACTCCTCCCAGTCGATGACGGCCAGCCCTTCTTTGGTGGATGAGCGGATGTACTTCTCGATGCCCTCCTGGAGGCGGGCGAGGTGCTCGGACAGGCTGCTGTTTTGGGGGACACCACCATTGACGGCCACACCTTGACGGGTGTAGTAGGGGTAGAGTCCCAGGCGTTCCTTGTAGAAGATGGTGAGGTTCTGCCCCACGAAGCCCTCGTTGGGGGAGGCGTCCAGGTCGAAGATGCTAAAGTCGAACGACACCTGGAAGCGGGGCTTGCAGTCCTGGGTGGGCACATTCCAGGCCACCAGGAAGGGCCGGCGGGTGAGATGGGGGGCGGCCGACGGCTTCTCGGGGGGCTGCCGGGCCAAGGCCAGCAGGGCCAGCCAGGGAACAGCCACAGCACCGCCGCCGCGGAGCCCCCGCGCATCCTGCCCGACAGGACCTGGGGGCGGCGGGAGAACAGAGTCAGAAAGGGGGGCCGGCAGGAGGGGGTGCAGGCAGGGGCCGATCTGCCCGCACCCCCCACAGCAGACCCCGATCCGAGTCCCCTCCCGGGGCAGAGAGCGCCTGGGGGGTACGGGCAAAGCCCCGGGTGAGGGCTGCTTCTCGGGAATCCCGGTCCCAAGCGGCTTCGCTCGCTCGTGCTCTCCCGAGTGCCGGCGCGGCGCTGCCTTTGTTCGAGCCGGGCAGACAAAGCGCCGGGGCGCGGCCCCCGGCGGCCCCGCTCGGCTCCCGCTCCCCGCGCGGCTCTCACCGCGCCTCAGGCCATCCCCCGCCGCGGGCTCCTCAGCACCGCCGCCGCCCCCCCCGCCGCCGCTTTTAAACCTTCCGGCCCGCACCACCCGCGGGGGCGCCGGCCCCGCCCCCGCGCCCCGCCCGCGCCGCGCCGGGCTGGTGGCACCGACCATCGCGGAGCCCCGGGCTCCGGACGGCGGCGGAGCCCCGCCGCACACACACACCTCCGTGGGGCCGCGGTACCGGGCACCGGGCACCGGGAAGTCATCCCCCTGTCCCGCCGCGATTGGTACGGCCCGGGAGGACCCGCCCCCCCACGCGGCGGAAAGGGGCGGGGCGGGGCCGCGGTTGGGGCCGGCAGGGGGCGCCACGGCTGGCAGGGGAAGCGCGGGCCTGAGGCGGCCGGGGGTCCCCAAACCGCGGTGACCTGGGACCGGGCTGGCCCCAGCGGGGTGGTGGTGTCAGGGGTGGTGCTGTCCCCTGTGGGGTGGTGGTACCCCCAGGGTCGTGGTCACTCCAAAACCACAGTGAGAGCAGATTGCTGGTGACCACAGGGCGGTGGTGTCCCCAGGATCATCACCACTCCAGAGTGGGGACTCTGGAATGGTGGTGACCCCAGGATGGTATACCAGGATCATGTTGTCCCTAAAAAGTTGGTGATCCTACAATGGTGGTGGCTCCAGAGTGCTGGCAAGCCAGAGTGCTGGTGTCCTCAATGGTGGTGACAGCAGCAGAGCAGTGTCCCCAGGACGGTGGTGACCCCAGGGCGGTGCTGTGCCGGACAGGACATCCTGTGCAGGGCTCGGGCAAGCGGTGCTGCTGACTCAGCCACGGCCCCGCGGGTTTCCTGCCTGGAGGGGACAAAGGGGGCCATGGGTGTAACAGGGCTGGGGGGGCTTCCTTCCCAGAGCGCTGCCGAGGCTCCAGCCGGTCCCCTCTGGCAGGCAACAGCACAGGCGGGGCTCAGGGACCAGCCATGTGGCATGTGGCAGTCCCCATGTCCCCTGCCTGCCCAGGCCAGGGCTGGCCCCATTGGGCTGAGGGCAAGCGGGGTGCCCCGCGCAGGAAGCGCCAGATTGCGAGGGTGTGTCAGGGCCGACAGGGGAAGGAAGCAGGATTGAATCTACGGAAGTGCTCCCCAGCCACCCTGCAGCTCCCTAAGGATCAGGCGGGAGCACCAAGCCCAGCATTGTTCGGTGTCCGCTCCTGGTGCCTCACCAAGCCCTGGGGCAGGCACCCACAGCTGGCTCCAGTTAGTGGCACCACTTAGGTGTCAGCTTTTGTGGTGAAGCTCCCACCGAGACGGTGACAGCTCTGCTAGGGATGGGTGCTGCATCCAGGCCAGCCCCTCCAAATCCGGGCTGCACCCCACAGCTCGGCCTGGCCTGCACCCCACAGCTCGGCCTGGCCTGCAGGCAGTGCCAGGCACTGGCTGGGAGAGGCGCTGGGCAGCTCAGCCGCTGGCCGGGCGGTGGCTGCCAAAACCCTTGGGAGAGATTGTGGGGAGCCAAGAAGTCCCAGCGCTGCAGGCACTGCCCTTCCCCTCTGGGCAGTAAACAGGCTCCCATGGCCAGCAGCTAAAACTTTCCATCCTCCTCGTGCGAAGGTATCCAGCCCCACCGGCAGTGGGGTGGCCGGAGGGGTCACACGTTTCCACTGCTGGGAGGGCTGGAAGTCCTCAACGTGACGCAAATTCTCACTGCTGTCCCCTCAGTGGGAGCATCACCTGACTTGCTTTCCCTCCTTCCATCCCCCAGGGAAGATTTGCTTTTGGGAAGGGTAAGCTGGGCAGATCCAGTCTCCCCTTGCCCTGCCGAGCATGAGATCATTCCAAGTCATTCCCAGAGTGTAGAGGGGTGCAGGATGGCAGCACCAGGCAGCGACCAGGGTGAGCTGAGCAGGCGAGCTGCTCCAGGCAGGCAGCAGGAGGATGGGAATCCCTCACGGATGGCAGATAAAGATAACGCCGTGAGTCACAGCCACTCGTGCCAGACAGGTCCGGCCAAGGTGTGAGAGGAGGTCAGCTTGGGAATGGAGCAGCCATGAAGCCAGAAGGGGACGTTGGCAGCTGCCTTTGCCCTGGGCTGGGGGCTCCGGGCATGGCCCTGCCCCACGGGCAGCAGGAGGGGACTGTGGTGGCCCTGGCAGACACAGAGATGGTCACAGAGCCACCACCTTGTGTAACCTCACTGGGCTGTACTGCCCTGCACAGCCACCCGGTCCCCTTCTCAGCCACCGGGATCCATCCATGCATCCCTCCTGGGGCTGGGGTCCCTATGGATGAATGGGCCACAGCCTCATCCCCCCGAGGCCAGAGGGCTGGCACCACACACTGCACCACTCACTCTCATGACAGCTTTCATCAGCGGCTCATTTCCGAGCCGGCTTGCACGGAGGAAATGATGAGAAGTGACGGTGGCTGCAGGAAAACACTTGCAGGGCTGTCGGGGACAGGACGTGGGGAACAAAGTGAGATCACACTTGCCCCACGGACAGCCGGCAATGCTCGGGGGACGGGCGGCATCCCGGCACAGGGTCACGCCGGCTCCAGAACGTCAGGCCCCCGTGATTAATGAGGCACTGATTTGGCAGGCGAGGAAGGAGCGGACAGGCGGATCCCCCCCCCGCGGGGCTCGGGCGGAGCCAAGGCAAGAGTCAGCTTGAAGCGGGGCTGCTGCGAGCCCCGGGTCCTCAGACCTCCGTCCCCACACGGGAGGGGAGAGAGGCACGAGCTCCAGCGCTCGGGAATGAACACGGAAATTACAAATATTTCACATTAGTTATACAGTTAAAAGTTCTCACGGCAGCTAGAAGTAGAGAGTCACAGCCTGACACAGCCACCAACTCCCACCAGTCCCGTGTGCCAACTGGAGAACATGGAAATGGCTGTGACCCGGGGGCCCTTCACCATCAGCTTGGCCACATGTGCCAACATCCCCTTCCCAAAAACACGGGGGCCTCAAAGTCCACCTTCCCTCAGGTACATCTGCCTTCCCCAGTAAGACAGCTCTGTGACTTGCGGGCTCTACAAATAATTTTATTGAAATTTAACAAAAGTGGACAGATGCACTGGGAGGAAGGACCATAAGTAGTGTACATTTCCCAAACCCATGGGTCCTACCCACACGCTAGAGGAGCAAGGAGCCTAGTGTCGGTGAGTACGATTCGGCTACACATCCACACAGGAAAGCACAATGTTGCACAGAAATCGTAAAAAAAAAAAAAAAAATCAAAAGGAAAACTTTCTTCTTTTTTTTTTTTTTTTTTTTTTTTTTTGCTTGCTCCAACACCACAGTGGACACAGATACTATTTACAGTGACCTTCACATTTTTAAGATCCCTCCAGGTGCTCCCAAGGCCCTGCTGCTGCAGGATTGCTGGGTCCTGGGGGCTGGCTGCTGTGGCGACCAGCCTGGGAAGAAGCGGGGCAGGACGCAGCTTGTTGGCAGCCTGCAGAGGTTCACTGCCACTCTGGTGACACTGAGGGGGTAGAAGAGTGGGAGAAGGCATGGGTTTTGGGGAAGCATGTTTAATACACTGGGGGAAGGATGGGCAGCCTGTCAGAAAGGACAAAAGCATCCTTGCTAAGCTGGTCACAGTCTCTGCCCCCTCCCCTGGGTTAGGGCCATGCCTTGCCAGCAGATTTTTGGCTGGTAGCCAGGTGAGGGGCTCCCCACTGGGGCAGGCAAACAGTGCCAACCCCCTTCCCACTCCTCCTCCTCCTCCTCCTTTCCCCATCCCCAAGGTGGGGTCGGTGCAGCTTCCCGTGCCCTCACACAGCAGTGGGGCAAGGCAGCACAGACAGCGTGGCCACAGTTTTCTCTCCTCTTCCTGGGGACAGCAGCTCCTGCTCTCCTGTGGAGCCCAAGGGATGCCCTTCCCCGGGAGCTCCAGCCAGGGAGAAACTCAAGAGCAGGTGGTGCAAATAAGAAACACTTCAGTGAGGGATTGTTTTAAGACAAGACTCTTTCAAGCAAGCAGAACAAAAGATGTCAAAAGAAACGCCCAGCATCACAGTGTAGATGAGCCCTGCCCTTCCACTTTCCTGCCTGGTGGCAGCCAGCACATCCATTTCACCCCATGCGCTCGCTCCTGTCGATGGGAACCGCGGGTGGAGGGACGTGAAGGGAAGAGGTGGTGACAGGAAGACAGCAACAGCCACGTCGCTGTTATCTCCCCGGAGCTGGGAATGGGGCCCCGCGCCCGGGTGGCTCTGGGCGGACGCGGGGATGGATACATCCAACGTAGACACCGACAGGGCTGGCAGCCAAGTGCCAGCAGCTTAAATTAAAAATCGAGGTAGCAAACATCTGAAGTGCTGAGAAAGTAAATAAGTTCTGGAACGAAAGAGGAGGAAAGCCGAGCTGGCTGCTGTGGGGAGTAGGCTCTGACCCACTTTAAAGCTGTGCCTGCTGCCGGTCCTCCTCTGCCTGCCCAGTCTGGGCACAGCTGAGCAGGGAGGCAGGGGCTCCTCATGCTGCCAAGGGGCATTTGGGGTCAGGCCTTTCCCCCAGCAGCTGGACACACACAGGGGTGAGAGGTTCTTCGGTGCCACCAAGACCTCGACCTTCTTAGGTGGGAGGAAAGAGGAGAAAAGAGCAGGACCCTCCGAGGTGGGGCAGCAAGCCTCCCTTTAAAGTGCATCACATTCCTCCTCCTGCCGCCAGCTGGGATGCGGGAGGAACCACAGTTCACATCGCCAGGGAGATTTCCAAGCCAGGGCAGGTACACCAATTGATTGTTTCGGGGGCACAGGGAAGGAAGACAGGATTCCTTTCCTGCTTGGCTCAGTGGAGGCCCAGCCTACAGGGAGGTATGTTCAAAGAGCAGCGGGGGTGAGGAAGCTGCCCGGCAGCCCAGCCCCGCGGCAGGCGAGGGAGGCGCTCAGCAGAGCCAGTGTGACAATGGGGGAGGCAAGTCCGCTGCGGAGCTGGGACCTTGCTGCCACCAGCAGGGGCCAGGGACTGCAGAGATCTCCAGCAGGCAGCAGTAAAGCCAACCTCCCCAGTGCTGGCATAAGTGGGGAAATGCAGTGGGGGAAGAGACCAAGGTCTAAGAGAGCGGCATCTGATCTCCATCCCCTTCCCGAGAGGAGAGCAGCAGCCAGCCCAATGTGCTTTGAGACCCCTCAGCCTGCTCTGCTTATCCTCCATCAACAAACCCACATGGGGAGCATCTCATCACACCGGTGTCAAAGGGACATGCTGCAACACTGGCCATCTGAGCTGTGGGCCCCAGGGACCTCGGGGTGCAGGGCAGGGTGGTGCCGTGCCCTGGCTCTCCCTGGGCCGCATACCTGAGAAGCAGGGGATTCTCTCTGGTGAGAAGTGCAGGCTTGCTCTCCCTTTCACAGCTCAATCACAGCAGCTTGTTTGCAGTTCCAGTTACCCATCAAACGTCGGCTAGAGGCTACAAAAGGTATTTTAGTCTTCTGACTCAAGCGAGGATGTTTTTAAGCAGTCGTTGCACAGAGTCACCCATCTCCTGCGAAGGCCTGCTCCGTCCTGCCTCACCTCCAGGCGAGGGGAGAGCCACCATCCTGCCACACGGCTGGAGTCCTCCTCGGTGGGAACACGATGCAGCCTGGCCCAGTGAGGCTGGAGGTGGTGGGGCAGGGCCTCCCACCCACGGGCAGTGATGTCTGGGACTCACACCTCGCAGATAATCACTGGGAAATCCACGTGAATGCGGGGATGCTCTAGTTTCACTATGCCCTGAAAGAAGAGTCAGAGTGGTGAGCAGAAGGGACGGCCAGTCAACATCCTCGAGCCCTGACAGTCACCCAGTGACAAAGAACACTGTGCCCTGGAGAAAGTGGAGGGACCAGGCTCCATAAATGGCTCAATAAATGACTCCAGGTATGCCTGGGCAGCAGCACACAGAGCAGCAGCCCTTTGCCCTTCGCTCTGCTCCCTGGAGAGCCGAGGGCAGCAGTGCCGGCTGCCACACATGGCAGGGCGAGGAAGGAGGGAGCTGCTCTGCCAGGCACTGCCCGTGCAGCAGCTGCTGCGTGACTGGCAGATCTTGGCTGTCTGGGCTTTTCATGCGGCACCTTTCATTCACGGGATTTAGAGCAATGAAAAGAGCTCTCTGAGGGAACGCAGCCGGGGCAGCTGGCGCACAGAAAAGCAGCTTTCTGTGCAGGGGGGAGGCTGCTGAATGCAACTCCCTCCACAGCAGCCACAGGAACCCTTCCCATGCCCCATCCCAGCCTTCTCCTGTTACAGCACCAGCTGGGGGCTGGGGCAGAGGGGGAGCAGGGACTCAGGGCTGGGTCTGGCCCTGCAGAACCAGAGTAAAGCTGTGTTAGCAAAGGACTGTTCAGTGCTGGTACCTGCTCTCTCCAGCTCAGCTGAGCTTTCCAACTGGGTGAGTTTCAACCCACACGAACAAGGACTCAGTTCCACACGCCAAGCCTGCCTCTGCTAGAATGCCAGCCCAGGAAGCAGCACCAAATCCTTCCATCCGCAACTGCCTGCTCAGCACTCAGAGGGGCTCCATCCAGCTGAGAGGCTGCCCACTCCTCACAGCTCACCCCAGCTGCTCATTACAGCCATGCCTTTCTGCTTAATTAGGGAAGACTTCTATAGAGGCTCTCTCCAGCCCTGGTTTGATCTGCTCTTTCCTCCATTTATGCCCCCAAAAGATTCCCTACATGCAGGCTCTCCTGCCCCTGCACCATGATCCTCACTTGACATCCCAGCCCCTGCCCAGCTTCACACCACTTGCTTATTTAGAGAGGAGACTCTTCCACTGAAGGGCAAAGCAAAGAGCTGTCAACACTGCTGAGCAGCTGGAGGGGATGTGCAAACTCATGTCAGCAGCTGATGGGCCCTGGCTGCTGCTCCCCTAACACAAGCCTGGCCTTTCACAGTGACATGACACTGGCTGAGGCAGCACAGCACCCTACAGCTCATGGAAGGTGCTTGGTAAGGAGACGCCGTGGCCATGCAGGGCTGCCTGGCACTCTGTGCCCCACAACATACACCTGGCTGAGCTATCTTCCCCTGCCAGGCAGTTCTGAAAGGCTCAGGCACTGCTTCTCTCAAAAAAAGGCAGCTGGAGGGTGCCACCAGCTCTCCCTTCCCTGTCACAGCCTCAGGTGACACGGGTGTGAGCCAGGACACACAGGAATCATAGCTCTGAGGCAGAAACTGGGGAGGAGAGCCTCCACCTTTCCAGTAAGAAGATGCCCCGAGGGAGATGATTCTTGTAAAGGCTGGACTTCAAGCGTCACCGTGGCGCTTTGCCCCATCCTTTCCCCCATCCTTCTCCGCACCTTACCTGAGGTATCAGGTTCTTGTGGATCCTCTTCAGCTTGGCGCGCTTCCTCCCGTTCTTGGTGACGATTGTCTCCTCGTAGAACTCGTGGGCAAGGTCCCCGTCCTCATCGTAATACATGGAGCTGCCAAGAGGAGAGGGGAGGCGTGGGGTGAGAGCCTGCGGGCCCTGCCGGCTCCCTGCGCCCCGAGCCGGGCCGGGGGCTGGGGCAGCCGGTCCCGCAACCCTCGAACCCCCTACCCCCGTGCCGTGCCTGTGCTGGGGCCGCCCCACGGCAGAACCCCCCGCCCCACGGCAGAGCCCCCCACCCCACGGCAGAGTTCCCCCGCCCCACGGCAGCGCCCCCCGCCCCACCGCAGAGCCCGCCCGCCTCTCACCCGCGCCGTGTGAACACGAAGGGGGTGGCGGCGCGCGCGGCCCGCGCCCGGGCCAGGGCCTGCTGCCCGCCGGGGCCGTCGGGGCCGCCGCCGCCCGCCGCCGGGGTGGCGAAGGGCCACAGCCCCCGCGACTTAGAGCCGCTGGCGCCCATGGCGGGGGCGGCGGCGGCAGGAGCGGCGCCGGGGGGGAGGGACGGGGGCGGCCCGGAGCCGCCCGGCGACACCGACCGAGTGCCGCCTGCGCCGCCGCCCGCGCCACTTCCGGCGCCCGCGCCACGTGACACCGGCGCGGGGCGCGCCCGCCTCCCCGCCCGGCGCCGGCAGCGCGGGAACCACGGGTTCGAGTCCCGCCGCCGCCACCCGCACCACGTGTGGGCACCCACGGCCCGCCGACGCCGCTGGGACTGCGCGTCCCGTCCCGTCCCTTCCCACCCAGCCCGCCCCGCCAAGGACAACACCGCAGGCCAGACCTCATCACCAAGATGTCTTTATTGGTGCTCGACGCCCTGCTTCTTCCCAGGGACACTCACTTCTCCGGGGACACTCGCTCCCCCCATATAACCCACTCCCCTGGGGACACCTAATCCCCCAGGGGACACTTGCTTCCTGCAAGACACACGCTCCCTTCGGGACACCCACTCCCCTGGGGACACGCAATCCCCCAGGTGACACACGCTCTCTTAGGGACACCCATTCCCCTGGGGACACCCAATCCCCCAGGGTACACTCGTTCCCCCCAGGACACACGCTCCCGGATGACACTCGCTCTCGCTCCCACCAGGAACCCTCACTCTCTGGGCCAGCCCCGTGGGGGCTGTGACAGCGCGGTGGGTCGGTGGCGCCCCGTTCCACCCCCCTCCCTGCTGCCCCCACGGCCGGCGGGCGAGGGTCCCGGTGCTCTGGCTGGCCTCGGCTGCGCGCCCCGCGGTCACCCCGGCGTCAGCGCGGCCAGCGCCTCCTGCATCTTCTGGCGGCAGCGCGCGTAGCGGTGCCGCAGCCGCCGCACGTGCTCCTCCTCCTCCCGCTGCAGGATCAGCAGGAAGTTGTGCAGCTCCGGCAGCGAGAAGGCGTCCCACTGCAGGCACAAGGGCTGTCATGGCCACGGGCACCCGCAGCGTCCCGCCACGGCCACCGCCCTGGGCAATGCGGGGCCAGCCCCCTCCCCGTCCCCGCACTCACGTTCACCTCGCCCGTCTCGTTCTCCTTCAGGATGAAGCTCAGCACCTTCTCGCTGGGGCCAGCCAGCAGCCGCAGCCGCAGGGGCTGCTCGTCGTCACCCAGCTTCCGCAGGTACACTGCAACGGGGCCACGAGTCACCGCGGGGACACGGCCGCTACGGGGACATCACTGCTGCTACGGGGATGCTGCTGCTATGGGGACAACGCCACCACAGGGGACACCACTGCTGCAATGGGGGACACATCCATGGTGCCAGGGGACACTGTCACCAGAGGGGGATACCACTGCTATAGGGATGCCGCCACCAAAGGAATGCTGCTGCCTAAGGAAAGCTGTCACTATCAGGGCACCACTGCCGTGATATTGCCACCATGGGGGACACCAGCACTATGGGGACACCACTGCCATGGGCACGCTGCCAGCACCATGAGGGACCCTGGGGACATCACCACCATGGAACTGCCACCACCCAGGGGAAACTGACAATATGGGGACACGGCCACCACTGTGAGGACAGGGTGACCCTGGGCACTACCTTGCTCATCCTTCTCAGACCGCTCGAAGAGGGAGAACTTGCGGGGGTTGTCGATGACGGTGAACTTGCGGAGGAGCGCGTCGATGACCTCGCTGGCGCGGGTGTGCGACAGGATGTGCAGGTGCTTGACGGTCCCCTTGGGCAGGTAGAAGGACGTGCGGCGCTTCACCCCCTGGGGGTGTGGCCGCCCCGCCTGCAGGGAGGGGACCCGCTTGGTGGCCGGCACCGAGACAGGGCGAACCAGCTTCAGCTGCACCTTG